>NW_009260611.1:821179-849152 GCF_000687185.1 Egretta garzetta
TAGATGTCTGAGACCTCCTGGTTCTCCCAGTAGCCACCTCCTCCAGGTTCCTCACTCCTGGACACACATCCCTCTGGCTCCTAGGCCACCTCACCTACCCAATGGCTCATCCCAGTTGATCTTCACCAACACCCACATGCTCACTGGCACACCTGCAGTCACACCATGTGCTGCACCATAGACACACGGGTCTCTGACCCCTAGTCCCAGCCCCATGGCTGTACTCAGACACCCATACACACAGAAAAGACAGTTCCTCACCCAGGAAAGAGGTAGAAAGGAATTGAATAAGAAGATAGGACAGACTGTGCTGATCAGGCCCAGGGCATGGCCAGACAAGTGTACTGGCCAGCAATCTACTTACACACAACCAGCTTTTTTATACACTTATGCCTTTATTGTCTCAAGCTTGGTTATCCCCAAATCTACCTTGTTATTCCCTTACCCTGCCTTTGTTTTCTCCCCTAAACTTCCCGTAACAAATCTTTCACAGTCCCCGAATATCTTTCCCTGCATCCCATAATAAATCTCATAGCTCCACAAGCAGTGATCGCACTCAGTCCAAAAGATGCTCCAGAGAACCACTTCGGAGTCTCCTCTGGCCAGTGGGGCTGAAGATGCCCCAAGACAGCCCTGGGAGTGGCTGGGTTGGTGCTCATATCCCCAGAAAGGGTATTGGGATTACCCCGCCTGCTGTCCTTATTTGTGTGTGTGGAGATGAGATTTTTATCATGTAAGCAAACAAACTCCACTGGTATAAATTACCTGTTTGCACCAATGCTAGTGGGATTGCGCTAAACCAGCTTTATTAACAGAGTTAAATATGTTTGGCCAGATGCTCTGCTGGTGTGAACTGCCATGACTCTACTGAAAATAAAGAAGCAATGACAATCATCCCTGGATGGTGTAGCCACGTTGCTGAGCCTGGGAATATACCCCAGGAAGTCTTTCATCCAGTTTCCCTTCCCTGAGCCATCAGGTATTTGTAGATGCAAGTTTTATTTTGTTCTCTCTGATGCTGGTGAGATAGGGGAGCACAAATTCCTTTTTGAGGTCACATGAGAAGGAAACTAACAAGTTCACGTACTTTTGTTTCGATGTTTTGTTGCTCTCTCCTCTTTCGTTCATCTTATGACAGGAAAGTGGTATGCAAAGAAGCACAGAAATGCAGGGGGAGAAAGAAACAGCAAATGCTTGTGCAACATAGCATTGAACATTTCAGATATTACATTTAAATTCTCCTTTATTTTTCAGGTTTCTCTTTATACACTTTAACAAAGCTCCCTTGAGCTTATGAAATCAGATCTATTTTAAAAACTGTTGCTAAATGGAGTGTGTTTTCTTTCATTAAGATTTCAAATTTTATTTTCCTGGATAAACTCATCCATTTTGCAGTCTTCTGTTCATAGGGACCGTTTCCCAGTCTCAGAAACTCAAATGTCTCCTAAGTTAGTTTTATAAAAGTAAATATTTAACAGATGCAGGACTGCACCTTGGAACTGCAGAAGAACATATTTTAACATCTTACCCTTTCACAATGATGTTTTCATCTGCTCAGGTGGTGAACACATGTGCTGTCTTTCTAATTTCTTTACATATATATCAAACAACAGTTATGAATAAAGATAATACAATAGTGACAGCTAACATGTTCTCTTTTGTGGCGTTGAATCACTATCTGTGAGTTTGCTGAAAACTGGAGAATCTACTCGCAAAAATTAGCAAGTTTTTCAGAGGTGCTCTTTGAGGAGTCACCGCAGCAGGAAAATGGCTGCAGTGATTTGGGAAAGGCTATGTGTGACCTTTCCTATTCTGCTTATTTTTTAGTCAATGGTAAATGTCTCTAAGGCTGCAGTGGGATCAGAACCTGATTGTTTGTATGCAAATAAATATCAGTCAGGATCCCAGGATCCCATACATAATCCTCCATCCTTCCACTCTAACAGTCCAAGACACACTTGTGGGTCCACAGATATTAAATTAAATATAAGCATGTTGTTAAATCATATATGAATGTACACTTTACACAGTTACTATAGCAAAATCATGCCTAGAAAGGCCCAAAGAAGCAGCAGAGTCTATCAGTCACCCAGGAGCCTAATCTCAGAAGCTGAGATAAACCATGCATAGCTACCAACTGTGGTTGAATGTGCTGTGATGTGCTCCCAAACAAGCTACAGCCTGGACCGGTGAAATTGACTTGGATTTAAAGAATAACAAAATTATTAGCCAAAATTTCAGCAATCACAGACACTGATGGTGTGAAATTTTTCATCAGCACCACTACGTATTGATTTCTTGAAGTTGTTTTTCAAATGTTTTTTTCATCTGTCCATAAACTTGCAAAAAGATACTTAAGCAATTTTCCCCCGTACCTTTCTTTACCATTTCAGCACAACGTGACTGAAGCATAATTGGAGCCAGATGACAAATGCCAAATCTTTTTATGGCAAACTTGTCAAAGTAAATCATCATGAAATTTTTTTCTTCAGCTTCATCTTAGCTTTTCATTTTTGAAGAACTTCACAGTTTCAAAAAGAGAGAAATTGAGCTTTTGTTGAAAAAGTTTCAACCTTTGCTCACCAAAGTTGATTTTTTTTTTTTTTACTCAGGGGTGACTAGTATATGGAAACCAATGTTTTCCATGATATGGCATAGGAGGTCTGGATCATCTGTGGGGCATCAGCATAGCAAACCCCTGAGGCCACAGTGACTGCCAGCCTGCTGCAGGGTCCAAGGTGAAGGGAGATGCTTCAGACCCATGGCCAATGGTCACATAATGGATGAGGCTGGAATGGACATCTGGAGGTCATCTAGTCCCAGATGAACAGATGACCGAGAAGTCATCTTGTTCTCCCTGCTGTGATGATGGCACTGACTGGGGACAGCGAAGGTTATTCGGGTCAAGAGAAGATGGACAGATGATGTCTACACAGCACTATGAACTTCTCCCTAAAAGTGCCTCCAACATCTCTTCCAGCTTGTGGGAAAGATGTGAAGAAAACATCTCTTCCTTTTCCCATTCCTTGGCTTTTGATTGGGATGGAGACCTTGTGCAAGGCAGGGGTCACATGGTTGTAATTTCTTCCCAAGTGGCAGTGTCAATTCTGGAGAAGCCCTGGGAGGAGGAGGAGGAGGAGGGGTACAAGACTTTCTGTTTTTTCTTTAGGCGTTTAATCTTGTTAAAATTAACTTGCTGATCAGTCCTTCTCCACATCTCAGGAACTTCTCCTAACTGTTGTCTTCTGAAAATTTGGGGAATTTTCAACCCATTCTCCCCCTAGTCAGAGGGAACCAACTCTGCAAGAGCAAATACTCCTGAGGAAGACATATATCAGGTAGTTTGCAAGTACTCTTCAATTTACCAAATGGTGGGTCCCCATTTCACTGCCCCAGGTAAACCAGTGAGGAACGTCTTCAGGAGAGGATGCCTCGATCTCCTTGCTTATAGTTTATTAATTTACTTGAGTTCAGGTTAATTTAGGCACTCTGGCTTCAAGTTCTGTTGGATATCTGAATGTATTTTGAGATAATTGCGTGCTACGGTGCTTTGCAGACTGGCAATTTGCCCTGAATGGTGGTTTCTGTAAATCAGGGGCAAGGAGCCGTACTTTATGGGCCAACAGAGAAAAAGGCCAGGATTTATTTCAATGGTGAGCAATCCTAAATAGGTTCCCAAATAGCTTGGATGAGAAAGCTCTTCTATCAGCTGCAGGAACTGTCAAAATTTTATCCTAGGTTCTGACCCCTTGGACTTAAATAGAAATAAATGAGGAATGAGTAAGACAAACAAGGGGAAAAAATGTAAGAAATAGCAAATGTTTGGGGATATAATCAACGAAAAACCAAACAAACCCCCATGTGACATCCCCAAATCTGTCTGCCAAGCATGTGATTTACATCTTCTGCAAGAGGATTTAAAAGAAATGTCTAATAACGTATTTGATTCTCTTAACCCTCTCCCCTTTTGTTACCTCTGTCCATGACATTTAAGAGCACAGCTGGAGCCCCCCAAGCTAACTGAAGTCATATGATGCTCTGAGGGCAGCCAAACATCCCAGAAGCAACAAGAGGCTGACAGGCTGAGCAGCCCAACAGGACAGCAAAGTGCTTTTTAAAAAGAGAGGGAAACAGAAAGCTGAGGTGGAGAAAGGGGATGGGAGGTATGTGGGGGGATACAGACTGTTTGATCAATTTTGTCACGTCAGTAAACATATTATTTTTAATGAAATATTGCATGCTTTTATTTTTCTTTTCTTCTGTTCTGATGAAGGAGTTGTACTGAACTATTTGTGGTATGTGAAGTATTGGAAAAATAAACCTGGACAGAAGACAGGCACAGATGTTTTCTATGTGCGATTTTTTTTTTAAATGTTCTTGGTCACCACCCTTTGCTTCAGGAGGCAGCTCTGTGGGCCACGTACTGAACTTCCTCCTGTTCTGTTTGGGGTCTGTATGGATCAGTAGGTGCTAAAAAAGAGGGCAGGTCTGCTCAGGACCTGCTACTGAAGCAGCCATGCTGTGCTACCAGGCTGGCAGCAAAAAGATCCTCTTACCATTACTGCTAGGACAAAGTCTGCAGGAGACAAGCATGGCTGTGCTGAGACTTGCATTGGTGTCACCATCAGCACAAATTGTTCTTTCCTGGTGTGAACAAGGACTAATTTAGAGGTTGGCAACAACAGTTGAAATTCCATGAAAAACAAGTGCAAAGTGATAAGATCTGTGCTTGAACACTAGAGCAAAACCCAGCCTAAGAGGTAAGAGGCTGGGGAGACTGTTCCTTAGTTTGAGTCCATGTGGCTGTAATGCCAGTCAAAATTGGCAGCATAGAACCAAATAATGAAGCCAGCTGTGGAGAGGGGCTCCTGCTCCCTACATGGCTGAGATGGTGTGATGAGGGATGAAGGGTTTCCACAGCCATTAAGATCTCCATGGCACTGTGTAACTTTGCAACAAAGGACATTTTTCAATTAGGGGTCGGGTATTTTCTCCCTGGAAGTCATGCGATCATTATGGAAATACAAAAACTATCTTGAACCTTGAGCCTCAGAAAGCAAATTATACTTTGCATAGGAAAACCAGAAATATCATAAACTTCTTTTTTTCTTCTTTTGCTCATTTATGTCTGGATCTTTATTTCAACACAGCAAACGAGGGCTGGGAGGGCTGTGTCTTCCATCTTGAGCTATTCTATTTGCACTGCATAGTGACTCTGACCAGAACAGCTTTCCCTCCCTCCAGAATGGCACCAGGCTGTTGAGTTGGAGTAGTTCCTGTTTTGCAGTCCTCAGGCCTGCAATTTAAAAGCACACTGTGATCAATGGTGTTTGTAATAATGAAAACTAGGTTCAGACACAAGAAAGTTCAATGGCGTGTGCACCATATTTAAAAAAGAAAGTCTACAGATTAGTGGAGAAAGAGTATAAAGAAAAACATACCAGGTCATCAAGCAGCTCTCTTGGAGGAGCTCTTTAGGAGAGAAGCACATCCCATCATAACACTGCCTCTGAAAAGAGAAGCATAAAATCTGTAGCAGAAGGAATAACCAATTTCTGGTAGTCAAGTAGAGAGATGAATATTTAGAGAAGAGAATATAAGAGTAATAAAAACTTTTGAACATCAGAAATAATTTTTAAAACGAAGTGAAGCGACAGATGAAAAAGTAAAACCGAGGGAAAGAAATACATCTTATACAAAGGAGAAGAGAGATGGACAGGGAAAAGAGGAACTGAAGTAAGCAGAGTGGAGGGACTCAGACAGCGCAAAAGGTTTGGGCTGCACACCCATTGAAGTCAGTGGGGCTCTCAAGGTTGCAGGTTTGTGCAGGGCTTTGAAAGTGTCAGGAGTCATGATCAGCCTGCTCAGAAATTGCATCTGAAAGTCTCGTTTCTCTCCTGAGAAGGTTCCCCTCTGGCCCTCTCCATCACACGTACACACACACATACAGAGTCCTGTGGAGGACACCCTTGCCTGCCTGTCTAGTGGTTCAAAGCTTCATACAGTTTGAAACAAGAATGATGACTACCCAAAGACCACCACCCCAATAAAAAGAAAAATCCCAACTTCAAAACCTCTTGAGAGCAAAAGACTGAGGTTGTAAACATCCTTTTGGGTATAGGTCTTGTTTTATTAACAATTTTCCAGAGCTGTCAGCTTGGTGCACTAAATCGTTACTAAATTCATGTCCAATGCTGGAAGAAAACATGGGATCCAGTGAATGAATACACACATTTTGGCAGAAGAGAGGTGACTGTGGGATAGCCCACAGCCCAATAGCTATGCGCAAGTTCCCAGAGTAAAGCTAATATTCATTACCCTGCCCCAGCTTCTGCCAAAGCATAAAAATCCACCCACATCTGTCTGTGCCACCACAATGTAGGGTTTTTTTCTGGAAGATTTAGAAATACAATAGTGAAAGTGTTTGTGTCTATGGAGGCAAATTCATGGCCACAATCTTACTGGTATGTGGCACTTGCTAGCCCTGACTTCCCTGTACATGTGAGGGATTTGGATTTGGTGGCATGATGGCAGCTGTGGTGTAAGCCAGTCAGAGGACAGGGAAGCCCATCTGAAGCAGAGCTGGATAACACAGAAGAGTCATTGTTTGACCTTTACTGCAAATTCCTCTCCAAAATGATTGGAGAGATGGATCCTTTGTATTTTGAATCTGTAAGGTTTCCTGAATTCACTTACGGGTAGGAAGGCACTGCATATCTTAATGTTTCAATTTTAATGTCTTTACTACAAACTTGAATTCCCAAATCACATAAATTTTTATACATTTGTTTGATTATTCATATGCAGTAAACATATAGCAGTGACCAGCTGAAATAAGGGTGTTGAATTAAGACACTCATAGGTGATTTATCTTAAAAATGTTTCTTTTTTTACATCTTTTAAAATTGCACTTTGTTGGTGTTTGGCATCAGTGTGAAAGAATTTAGCAGTAATCTGTGTCAATCTAACCCAACAAGGTATAACAATTAAAAAACTGATAAGTATCAAGTGCATAGGAATCTAATTGGGTTATAAATGTGTATACTAGATCATTGGGAATAAAAACATGATTTGCTTTAATCTCAGGATGATGTACACGAGGGGTATCTCCACTGCAATCTATAGATCTACATTAGCACAAAAATAATATATGTGAGGCCAGAAAAAGATGTATTTAGAGAGCCTTGTGCTAGGGTCTTTCCGAGAAGCTTGATGAACATTCCCTGAGAAAAATTCAACCGATTAATTTAGTTAATTGAATGGCAAAATCCACTACCATGACACATGCATGACTTAAAGTAGTTTTGTGGTGACCAGGTTATCACCAAAAAACAATGCTGTGCTATGTTGGAGGTACTGGTTGAATGTAATCACCAGTACATTGATTTTGTAGTGTCTTTCCACTGCTAGATTATTTACCTTGCTACCCTGCATGATGGAAAAGGTAGAACCCACACAGAAAGGAGGGATCTACAGAAGCCAGGGATGCCGTTTTACAAAGGATTTTGAAATATCAAATTTTGATTTAATTTCTATTTTGAAAAAAAAAAGATAATACCCCACATAATTAATGATATTCTGGGATTTTTTTAATGAAATATTTTGGTTGTGACATAAAGCAGCTAAAACCGATGAAATAAAACATCAAAGTTGAAATGCAGTTTCAACTTCATTAGAATTTTTCTATCAGAAATTCTTAGAGAAATAGAAGATCTTAAATTATATTCCAGGAAAATCAATCACAAAGATATTTCGTTCTGGAAGTGCTGGATATTGTGATGGAACATTCTGATAGTTCTGTCAAAATTTCTCTGGAAAGCTTTAACACAAACCTTTTCCACATTATAAAGGGACTGTGTGTGTAAACCATCTCCCACACACCTCATTTCAGGACTCCATCCCTGTGCAACCTATATGCATCTTCTTTTATATCCTGGCAACAGTACATTCATCTGTGGCTTTGTGGATACACCTGCCTGGAAAGCCTGCCACTAAATCTGCCGCAAAGTTTGTGATACCCCAGAAAGTCCTCTTTTGGTTGAGTCTGTAGCAATGACTGCTAAAATGGAGTGAACCACTGGTGATCTGCCATGAATTACAGAATCACAGAATGGCAAGGGTTTGAAGGCACCTCAGGAGATCATCTAGTCCAACCCCCCTGCTAAAGCAGGGTCACCCAGAGCAGGTTGCCCAGGACATCATCCAGGCGGCCTTTGAATATCTCCAGAGAAGGAGACTCCGCAACGCCCCTGTGCAGCCTGTTCCAGCACTTCAGCTTCAAGTATATTAAACTTGCATGGCCATTTGAAATCTTCACACCATGGAAAAAATTTCTGAGAAAGGCTGAGGACTGCCTGTGTGCCCTTGGTTTGCAGCTTAGGAGTGCCTAGCTCTATCACTACCATCAGATTTAACAGGAGAAAAGAAAAGAAGTCATTCGGGGAAATATTAAAGCTATTTCCTACTAACTGCATAGACAACAGAATATTCTTAATGAGCCAGATAAATGAGAAATTCAGAGCCCTACAGCAGTCAGGAAAGGGCTTGAACTTTCTTTAAATACCAGCAGTTCTGTAAGCCTGGTCAATTGATCCTGGATAAAAAGAATGTTGCTGGTATCTCAGGAAGCTGCTTAATGTGAATTAGACTAAGGCATTTCAGAGGTAATAGGGACAACTGGGTTAGCCAAAAAATGCATTAAGAAAATATGTTTTCAAAAATGTAACTTTGCAGAGCTGTCAGCACAAGGAGGGTGTGCGTCATGCCAAATGGAACTGCAACATCTTCCTGACAACATTCAGGTTCCATTAGCAACTGAGGATGCCTGTGGATTCAGTGTTATATCCATTAGCGAGCAATTCATGCACGTCTTTATTAACTGAATGTCTATCCATCTCGCAGACTATCTTTGCTTTTTTTAGAATGGCACCAGGAAAAATGTGCAACCAAACACCACAACTGAATTCAGCCTTCTTTTGCACCTACAGTAAAAGCCATGCCTGAATGTAATTATTCTCTTAAGAAAAAAAGTAATCTGTGGATTAATTTGGGGCCAAGCTGTGCTTTGGTTCCATGTTATACTGAAATAACATCCAGGGTCACAGATTCTCTCCCCTCTCTCCTCCTGCCTGCTGTATTTCACACCAGAGCCATGCATAAATGCAATCTTTACATTCAGGAGAGGAAATACAGGGACTGTGCCCTCCTTGCTTCTCTAAGGTTATACAAGCTGAGTTTTCAAAAAGCTTTTAAGAACCTGAAATTCAAGATTTCTGGCTGTCAGGTACCTGAGTCTAAAACATTAGTCCAGACCTCACTCCTTCTCATCTCCTGGAAGTTCATGAGAGTTTGCGGAATGAGAAGTCGATGTCTAAGCACTCTCAATATTCATGAAGCTAGAGTAAGAACAATTATGAGGGAGCATGATACCATCATGTAACAGGCATTCAGGCAGACAGGCAATCCTAGGGTCTGCGCTCAGGATTATTCTTTTCTTTTTCATCTAATTACTACTTAATAAGGGGAAGGGGACGTGGAAGGTACCATTTTCTGTAATTTACGTTACTCTTTTTGGAAGACTAGCTTTGAACCCCCAGACCAAGGAGGAATTTTGATCTCAATCTCTCTCTTCCTGCATGATTGCTCCAGCCATTAGCCATGATACAAAGACCACAGCAATGCTATGATCATCTGGGTGTGGCTGGTATGTCTTGCACTAGATTCATTGCTTTGAGGTGATGGTAGGCATGCGCTGACTAAGCCTGCTGGGTAAGGCTGCTCAGAGGAGCCAGGCGCTTGGGACGGTGTATACATTCCAGGTGACCTTAAGGAAATAGGTGTTTAGATGCTCAGCTCAGCAGGCACAATGCAAGTAGCATGGAAAATATTTCACGAAAACTGGTCTCACAGAATCACAGAATGGCAAGGGTTGGAAGGTTTATATCCCTACTACACAGGCCATTCCCTTAGGTCTCCTTTGTGGCCAATATGATGTCCCCATGGTTCTGAAATATAATTATTTAGTTCAACATGCCTGCAAAAATATGAATGTTGTGTTGCAGCTCAGTGGTTCTTTCACACCAGAAACCTGAGGGCAAGTGTTTCATGTTCTGGGATGTGACAGGAGGTACAAGAAGGTGTCTGAAGATGGAGAGCCTGCTGGCATAGTGCTGAAGGACTGTGAAAGGCAGAGGGCAACGTCACCCATACTGCTGCTGGGAGCAGCTGCTGGACTGAACTCTCCCCAGAACTGGGGACAGGTTTTGTTTTGGAGGGAAGTAGTAGGTTCACTCTGCAAGACAGTGCAGGAGCACACTGTTTGTCATGTAGTGCATGTGCATCAGGAAAAGTGCAACAAGAACTGGGGAATGGAGGTATTTTCCAGGCTAGAAATATGCTCAGGTATTAACACATTCATTCAGGGGCATTTTATCCCTTCCTTGCACTCCGGGAGTGCAGGGGCCTGGAGTGGGTGGTGGGAGGCAGAACCAGGGCTCCCTCTCTTTCCACACCAATCCTCCGCACACGAAAGAGGCTGTGCCCTGTCATGGGTAAAAATGGATACTTTTCCCTAAAGAGCTATAGGAGGAATTCCCTGAGGAGAGCTTAGGAATAAGCTTAGCTTGTAGTCAGAGGCCACCTCCTCAGAGCAGTTCTGGGCTCCAGCTGATGTGCTATAGACAGATAGCACAGATGTATCTTTTTCATTCTATGTATTTCAACCCAGCTTTCCCAGGAGTCCAGAGGTGTGTAGTTTCTTTTCCTCCCTTTTTTCTTCTTTTTTCCCTTCCATGTTTTGCTTGCATTAAGACAAAAGCCTGCAATAGTTTTGAAGGTGTAACACTGCATCTTTCCTTCAACGATAGAAATATGTTGTGCAGGGCAAAGTCAACTCTAAGAATGTCAAGTGATCTATCATGCTCCTCAGCTGTTGGTGATGTTTTAGCAGAATGGCAAAATACATTTCTGTGGAGACTGTTCCAAAGAGAAATGCAGAGTTTTATTCATACATAGTAATATTTTATGTAACAACACAAAGTTCACCTGCTAGATTATATGGAGACATCTTTAGAAGCAAATCCAAAAAAATAAAATAAAACCTGCACCCAATTTTTTGATCCATAACTAAGTCAAGACTGCGAGAACGAAACACGATTAAGCATTGTGTTTAAAAAAAAGACAGGCAGTGTAGTACAAATTACAGTGTACCACATCAAAGGAAATCCAGGAACACAAAATCCAGGGGCAGCTTGAAGAAGTTATTTAGAACAGGAGCATAACCAGGATCTCAGGCGGCATTTTGAGAAATCTCAGTGTAACCTACTAGATGTTTTTCAAGTGGACAGCAAGACTGTACAGAGTAAAATATTACACTTGATAAGTCATGGAATCGTAGTGTCCCTGCAGCCTTTGTGGGTCGACAACTGGCATCCCTTGAAGCACTGCCAGGCCACTTGCACAAGTTGCTCCAATGAGAAATGGATAGAAAAGCTCAGAGCTAACAGGGGTCACCAACAAAATGTGCATAGCCATCAGGATGTCTTGAAATGGAGTAGTAATTCACTTTGTTTAACATTCACCTACTTGTGCAATTTACTTTGGAGCCTCCTATCTCCCATTTGGGTTGCCGTGCCCTGGGTAGCTGCGGCAGTGACTGAGGTATGCCCTCCTCATCAGCTCCTCATCCTCTGCAGGAGCCGGGCTCCAAATCAGCAACCTTGGATCCAGGTGGTCACTCAGCCTCTCCCTGCCCCACGGAGAGGCCCTGCATTGCTAGGGGGACCGAAGGGCTCTGCTGCAGCCACAGGCTCTCCCAGGCTGGGCTCTGTCATATGAGCAGTTTTATTCTTAAATCCAAACCACACACATCAGTGAAAGTTTCATTTTAATGGCAAGCACAAATAAAGGGGAGAAGAGACTGGAAATTGGATATACCATGGACCATATAAAGTTGTCAGCAAAGTTAATGGTGAGGGATGACCATGTTCAGGCCGACAGTTTGCACACCTGTGTTGAGTGCCTGTATTCGGTTATCTTCCTCAAGACTTGGATCAGTCCCTTTCAGAATGCCTCAAATGCCTGAAATTCACCAGGCATCTCCTTGTGGACCTCCACAAAATGTTGCTACATTTGCAAGGATCAGGAGGAATTAACTTGCTTATTTAAAGCATTTTCTTATTTTAAAGTAATTAAACATCTTCTGAATCATGTAAAATTCATCTACATATAGTCTCATTGAAATGAGACTTCTCTATGTCTCATGCTTCTAAAACACTGAATCTGTAGTATTCAGGTACATATGTTGTTACTCTTCTAGAGAGTAAACAAAATAAACCTTTTTAATCACAGTCACACTCCTTTACAATGAAGATTATGGCAAAATATATTTCCTGTAAAAATAACATGTAGGAAAAGCAAGAAAATGAAGTACTAGATTTTTTAATTAAAAACTAATGCTAATACTTTAAAATAAAAAAGATAAAGATGTAAATAAACACTTTTAATATTTCCTTCTCAAAAGCTTTACAGCTTATTATCTGGATACTTGCAGGTCAGAGGTTTCTCTCTAGTGGCACAGGTAGGCTGAGAAAGTGAGACACACGTTCTTGTTCTTTATCAACCCTTTATCCAAAAGGTCATATTCTAGGATGAGGAGAAAAAACAGTTATTTTTTACATATTTAGTTAAAATGCCAGTTCCTTGGGATTTAGATATGTTTTTCCTTTAAATAATGCCTATTAAGTGTGTTCATATCTGTAGCTTTGAATACATAGTGGCCATGAAACTTCAGTTTGAGGTGTTCGACACAGTATCATGCTGGAGTTTTGTGCCACCACTCATTAAAGAGTGAATTACCCCCTCCTCTTCTCACAGACCTTGACTAATAACCATATGCTGTATTGTTTGAGACCTTTAATGCATGCAGGTAAGATTGTATGTACCACTCTGACTGAGTTTTCCCTTAAAATTGGAAATCTGGAAAAAAAAAAAAAAAGAAAGAGAATAAAGATAACTAGTTTAAATGAACTCTTTATCTGGATGACCTCAAATACTTTGACATCTACCTATATTTTTATTTTGAAAATGAATCAAGAATAATTAAATGGGAATAGTAACATCTGTCACCAATCAATGGACTCAGAGTGAAATTAAAATTATTTTTTTTCCTAAAATCCACTTTTTTTCATCTCATGCCATTCATTGAGATCAGATGCATTTCACTCTAGCTGTGTCAGATCTTGGAATTACATAAGTAATAAAGTCCTGAAGGCCAATGGCATGGGAACAATGGAATGCGTAACAATATAATCAGCAGCAAAATCTATATTTAATGTGTGGCATTCTGATGCTATAAAATATGATGATTTTTAAACCTCTTTGTTCTCTCTCGCCAGGTTCTATGGCTGCTAAGTTTTTAATCTTGTGCCATTTTATCTTAGCTGATGCCTTTTTATTTTTTTGTTTCTGACTTTGGAAATTATTATATAAGACACATGATGGAGACAAGTGAGGGAGTATAAATGGATAAAACAGTCTATACTGTGCTTAGCAAGTGTTAAGCGGAGCCAACAACTTTTTAAACTTGTCAGTCTCTTAATCTTTTGCAGTGAATACAGAAAGAGGTTTTCTTGTTTCAAAAGCTACCATTGGCATTCAATAGCAACCATTTTATTGCTGGGATTAGTTGAGCTCTATCATTTTTTAATGAAAATTTTGCTTTGCAAGAAGGGAAAAAGTGCAGGTCAGTCCAACAAATTTCAGCTTTACTTACTCTAGTAAATGGCAGATACAGCTTTTTATACTCTTCCCTTTTAGAGTAATAATATTAAACCCAACACTATGCTAAACCGGTGTCAAGGGGATAGTGCTAAGGATATGACAGGAAAACCAGGAAGCTTATAAATAGAGGATCCCTCTATCAAAAGACCTTAAGACAGGTACAGGAGGGCAAACATGGCAAAACCCTTCAGAAACCAATCCAGAAACCTAGGGAAGCCAGATAGGGTTTGTGGGAAAAAGAATTCATTTACTTGAGTTTATGTTAGGATTATGATCTTAATTTGCTCTGATGAATTTAAGCAGAAAGAATCAACACGCATTGGGACTCTGGGAGAAAATTCTTAGTAACTTAGAAAATTTCAAGTAACTTTGGCCATTTATGGTCAGGCAACTGCCCTGAGTTGCCTGCGTCAGGTCCATCAGCAGAGGGGGACTTGCAGCTGTGGATTCATCCTCTCTTTTCTCTGAAGCCATCGATTACTTAGCTTAAATGAACTGCCCAGCTTCTAAGTGGATAAATTAGGAGAGAAGAGTCCTGTCCCAAACATCTCTGATCGACTGGCCTTTTCTCTAGCATTCCTCTAGCAGCAGGCGGCTGGGGATGAAAGTCTCTCTGAAAGAAGTGCTTGTGGCCCCAGACACGTGCCTGGGACTTCCAGTGCTGACTGCAGGAGGGCTGGGAGCCTGTCCACTCTTTTTTCCTACACCACTTTCATGTTTTGCAAATTCTTTAGATTCCTGCCAGGGTGGAATATTATGCTTTAACCTTGAAATAAATTTTCTGCTTTTTCAGTGGGTAGATGTTGGTAACAACTACCTGAAAGGAGGCTGTAGGGAGGTGGGGGTCGGCCTCTTCTCCCTGGTAACAGATGATAGGACGAGGCGGAACGGTTTGAAGCTGCACCAGGGCAGGTTTAGGTTAGACAACAGGAAAAACTTCTTCACCGAAAGGGTTGTCAGGCTCTGGAATGGGCTGCCCAGGGAGGTGGTAGAGTCCTCATCCCTGGAGGTATTGAAAAGAAGGATAGATGAGGTGCTTAGGGACATGGTTTAGTGGTAGGATGGCAGGGTTAGGTTAAAGGTTGAACTTGATGATCTCAAAGGTCTTTTCCAACCAAAGTGATTCTATGATTCTATGAGTCTATGATTCTAAATGTTTGCAGCTGCGAGGTACTTTGGAAAATACAGGGTGTACTCAAGGCAGAAACAGTCTCTGAATTTGAAGAATATACACAAAATGGAGAATTTGAGAAACTGGAGATTTGAAGAAACAGTCAGTGGTCATGTGAGATAGCCACGCTCTTAAAAGAGGGGAAAAGCCAAAGTTTACTTCTATCTAAAAACAAAGAAAAGCTCAGGGGAAGATGAAAATGAAATGGTTGCTTCTTATTCTCCTGAAAATAAGTGTTTAGAGGGAACCCTCAGCTTCCAAAGGAACGATTTCCTTGGGCCAGACTGGGAGCTTCCGAACATCTCCAGCTCCATGCAACATCAAATGTGATTTCAGGTGTTTGGTACTTCTCTGTATTTGGCTCCTTTGTGCATGCTACATGACAAAATGGTTTGTGATAACATAATCCCATGCTGGCAGCCCTCTTACAGGTCCTATCCATGTTAGCAAACCATCTTCTGGAGTGGGACCAAATTGTCCCATTGGCTCTTCTCCTATTCCATTTCTCCTCTGGGTTTATGAAGTTTTAACATCTACAGAGATCTTTTTAGAGGCATGAAGAAGCAAAGAGCTACCAGCGGCTTGCGCCACCTCTGCCCATCCCTTTCCAAAGAGCTTGCCGCATTTCTGTGAAAAGAGATGGAAACTTTGACAGTGGCTTTAAGTAAGGAGGATAAATGAGGGCAGTGACTCAAGCACTGGCCTGATCCCAGAAGAGGGCTTTGCTGGTGGTGCTTATAGCCCCTAGGGTGATTTCCCCAGACTGACAAGCTGCTCCTAAACTGTGTATTGGCACATTCTTCAGAGTAAGGAGAAAAAGACAGATAGGCAGGCAGCACAAAATGGCACATCTGGCACTAAAGAGGACCTACGGCTTTGGGCAGGGGCCAGTAAGGGTGTAGGATTTCTCCTGGTGGGGCTCTTAGAACAGCCCACAATCAAAATGTGGAAGGAGTTCCCTCTGAGCCACGCAGGTACGTGCAGAGAGGCGGAATGCAGGTAACTGCAGCCTGTTTGTCCAGCCGTTCATTACTCCAGTGGTTTGCTTAGGTGTGAGCATTCATCCCGATACACACACTAAACCACCCCTAGGAAAGGCACCTAGCAGTTCTACCACCTGGGCTTTTCCACAGGTCAGCAGATCATCTGCCTTCAAAACAGCTTGAATATATCCTTTGCTCTTTCAGACTTTCCTGTCTTATCCTGTAGCCTGATGGTTTTCCTGTTCATCCACTGCTTTCATTCCACCTGTCTTGGCAGACCCAGAGAAAGGTTGGCAGTGGCATTGCATACAGAAAGGCTGCAAGGATTTTCAAGCCCATCAAATGTGATTAACCTTGATTGAGTAGTTATTTTATCGAAGCAAAGGCAAATGCTTAAGACTGCACCAGCTTTACCAGATGAACAATTTTAACAGACACCCATAAAACTGACATTTTATCAGCTGCCCAATAGATTTAACATACTTTTTAGCCGAGAGGAAAACTGGTATCAGGGCATCTCAGCTATCACCCTTGAAGTGAGTCTTTTTCAGACTGGAAAACATACATTACTTGCCCAGTGTTTTGTCTGTATTTCAACATTCTCTAGATTCATTTTTTGCCTTCCTCTGGCTGCAATGTATCACCTACTTCACCCATGAAAGGAAAGGACATTTCTTCAGGATAACTGGGGATCAGAGAACTGAGTAATGCAATGCATTTTGGAGAACAAAAAGAAGTTCAGACTCTGGATATATCTCTGGAGTCAAAACAAATCCTGGGATTTTCAGGTGCATGCATTAATTTACAGAGAAACATAAGAATAACATAGGGAAGTAGTGAAGGTGTCTACCTCCAGTCTATCTGCAGGACACTCAATATGCAAAAAAAATGACCGGTTGCACAGCTTAGATCTTATGTAATCATTTGCCAGCATAAATGATATTTATAGAATAAGGTGTTGCATACTAAGTAACTTGACTGGCTTGAACTGATTTCAGTAGCACTCAAAGAGATGCCTCTCACTTTTCTCTTGTTTGAGTGGGTCTAAGGCTGAAATGATTGAGCTGAAGACCTTGAAATAATTCTGTTTGTATTAGAAGTCTGGATTTTCAGGAGTTTGTAATTTTCCAGAGCTTGTAGCCCAGCTGCTAAACCCTATATCTATTTCATCCTTAGTACTGTGGTGCCTGTGTTGAAATTACAGCAATGTTTGAAAAAAAAAAAAAAAGTCCTTTGAGCAGACATAGTTCTCTGCTGTTCTTTTCCTCACCTTATGCTTCTCTTCTTCTCAGTTTATTTACTTGCTACCTGCCAGCAGAATCCCAGGAAGTGTGAGCTCGTCTGGGCTACAAAGAACACAGTGGAGAGAGGATGAGTTGTGGGGAACACACAGAGTGTTTGGGATGGAAGCCAGCTCACATCTCTCTGATGGGTTTCCTTGAGAAAGAACATTTTCAAGGATGTTTCTACTGAGGAGGGTTTTCATACAATTCACAGGAACAGGAAGGTATCTCTTGGGGCAGTGGCATGGCCAAAGATGAGAGTGGGGAAGATGCTGGGGCTGGCAGCAGAGTGATGTGATTTACCTGCTCAGAGCTTGTCTGTTTTTTGTGGGGGAATGGCAATGGAGGGGTGAGAGTTTATGTTGTTCTGTTTGCTGCACCAACCGTCACCCTTCTGAGGAACTGGGAAAATTTTCCTGCCCCAAAAGTAGTTGTGTGTGGGAGGAGAACCTTGCTGACCGTGGGTGGGGTGAAGAAGTGGTGGGAAGTGGGTGAAGCAAGCTGGGAGCCTGCTGTATGAAGCAGGGGGCTCCTGAGAGGAGCAGGGGAGTTGCTTTCAACAACAGAGCCAAGCTAAGTCTGAAAGGTGCTGGAAAGATCTGAGAGAGAGAGGAGATGGCAGTGGTGGTTCAAACCCAGAAAGCCACTAATAACTGCAGAACTAGAAAGCAGGAGTGTAAGAAAGGCTGCGATGGGGAGGGAGGAGATTCATATTCAAACCATTTCTTGCAGTCTGCTTCACCCAGTAGTCTGACCTAACTCAATTTAAAGAGATGCCTTGTTCGAGTTTATGAGTTTGTATTCTAATAAAATCTTGCTTTAGAAGTTGGAAACCTTTCAGTATCTTTTGGTGCATTCACTTTCCAGAAACAGTGGGGCAATTCTGCCTCCAAGTCCTGGCCAACTTGGGGCCCTGCTGCAGATAAAAGCAGAGGTTTGAGGAGGACGGCATGGCAGAACCATTAGAGCACCTGGAAGATGAAAAGAAATCAGATCTGAAGGCTGGAGCTATGCAGAGCTTTGCAGATTGAGGGCTACTCTGCATGCTGCGTCTCAAATGCTTCTTTTCCACTCAGCTAT
The DNA here is from genome assembly GCF_000687185.1 of Egretta garzetta. Lineage (NCBI taxonomy): Eukaryota > Metazoa > Chordata > Aves > Pelecaniformes > Ardeidae > Egretta > Egretta garzetta. The sequence continues at coordinate 839,476 of NW_009260611.1, forward strand.
TGTGTGCAGCCAGATTTTGAGAACATTCTGTGTTTTTCAAAGGTTTCTCCGTGTATTACAAGCAACACATAGCTATTTCTGCATACCCAGAAACCTTAGATCCACCTTGATGTGCACGCACAGGGAAATTCTACCATGTGGTTGTGAGACATTCATTAGAGCTGTGCAGTTTCCAGAAAAAGCTGGATGGACTTAGGGTACATGCATGTATCAATGATACAGCACTTGCGTACTATTTGCAGTGCTTCCAAAAAGCGCTATATCTACAGCACATACTCAGCAATATAGATTTGCACGTCTACAGCCAGCTGGACTTGTCCAGAGGTGTTGAACTTACTGAGTATTTGCAGACCATAAGGGAAGCATTTGCTGCTTCCCAGAAGCACTGGCTTTACTGTGCATACATAATGTGGCGCACGTGTCCATATTTTTGTGTGGGAACACCTGGGAAGAACTATGGGAGCAATAAACAAGTGTTCAAGGCAGAAGAAAATGAATGGAGGAATAATGTGCTAGGTGAATCAGAAGAAAAAGGTTGTGACAAATAGCAGTTTGGCCGCTGTGGGACACTTCGCTATAGCAATGGCAATGCTCAGGGGTGGGATGGGGGCTCTGGCAGCAGGCTGAGCTGTGGAGCGCTGCAGGACTCCCACCCATCCCAGAGCATGGGGGCTTGCTGCCCACCACTCCCCCCACTGCCCAGGGCCTCAGGGAGGTACTCACTGATTTTAGTGCCATGGGGGAGGAAAGGACAAGCTTCAGTGATATTCTGCAGGAAAGACAGATCTATCAGAAGTTCAGGTGAATGCAGAAGCCAGAGGAGAAAGTAAAAACCATAGGAGGAATTACACTTTTTTAGCTCAACATATTTTAGCACACTGGTAGGTTTGGGGGTTTTAAATTTTATTTTATTTTATTTTATTTAAATGCACGAACAAATCGAAAGTCAAACCTTGCATTTAAAAAACAGAAACAGAATTGTTATTCCCATGGCGTGAGTGCAAGCAGCAGGATCCCCAGGGTGCTGCTGAGGGACGTGCTGGGAGCCATGGAAAATACACACGTTTGCATGCGAGACTGCGGAGTGCCCACTGGAGAGTCTCCAACCACTTTGCAGACTCCTGGAGGTGCAGAGAGCGCATTTCAGTCTGCACCACAAGTCAAATTCGCTCTTGCTGGCATAAGCAGGTGAACAGTTCCACTGTATGTATGTGCAAAGCAGATTAAAAGATCAGATTAATAATTTTTATGAAAAGTAGTCACTGCACATGGCAAAGTAATTTTCATGTCTAGTGTCTCAACCACTTGCTTTTTAGTACCCCAAGGGGGATTAGAGCAATTGGACTAATTGCTTAACAAATTGCCTTTGTAAACCAAAGGCATTTTTAAATGGTATGGGACCAGAAAAGTTTTATTTTCTTGCTCTTCTATAACTAAAGGTGTCCAAACTAATATTTTTTTAAACTTTGGCATTATAAGTGGGCCTCAGGCTGAGCTTTTATTTACCAAGTCATAGCTGGAAGCCAATTCTGATGTCCAAGTTATAAAAAATCCCTGAAAACAGCAACTTTTAATGGAAAAGCTGAAGTTGCCCAAGCTTTGGTGAGGCAAATGTGCCACTATAATAACACAAAAAATCTGTTTTTTCTATATTCTGCGACTCACCACAATCTTTTTGTGAGGAATTTATATTACTAGGGTAGAATTCACCAGTGGAATGTGTATTCTTTATATTATTGATTAATTAACCCCCCTGTTTCATTCAGATGGGGAATTTTTCTTCTTGTTTACATATTTTAATGATCTGAACAACCCTTTAAATACTGCACATCAAGTGCTGACCACTTTGCTGGTGTATTTCCAGTCAAAGTTACTAGCAATTACGTTAAAATTTAACTAATTTTTTTTTTTTTTAGTATGTCTTCCAGAAAAGCTTCCTTGCATAGCAGAGCATACACTTTCCTTAATCTTGGCATTTTGCTCCTCAGCTGCCGTCATTCCATCTGAAGCATTTACTTTGAAATGCCTGCCAAATATTTTTGCCCTGGTACCACAATAACAGTGCAGCAATGTGGGAGTGATTCAACTCGGTGTGTTTACAATGAGAGCAGCCTCCAGAGAAACAGGCTCAGGAAAGTGGTCTATGTATGTGCTAGGTTCTCCTACTGACTTCCAAATCCTAAGCAGATCTGCTAAACCTCATTAAAGATCATGTTTTCATTCTTGTAAGTTATTGTTTCTTCTGACAAACAGGACAGCTTTGGATGCGAGTTGTTTGGGTTTTGTTGTCTACTATACTTTTAGAAATTAATTTCAAAATAAGTACATTCTAGAAAGAGATCTCTCCTGAGATCAGAGGAGCTCTCCTGATTCGCGCCAGCTGCCTCCCTGGCCCCTTTCCGGGGGGGGCTGAGGTTACTTGGACATCACCTGTCCATGTGTTTTCCCCCAGGAGAATGCGAAGCCCATCACAGGCTCTTAAACTTTAACACCAAGGTACAGGGAGCATTTTGCAACAGTCAGGATCTCCAGGTTTCAGCTCATTCAGATCCTTGCCGCCTTGTAAATCTTTCTTGCCCCACTTCAATGGAGATAAGAGGGATTGTATGCTACAAGTTCAGCTGAGAGAGACCACCCAAGTCATAGCTCATTTCACTTCTGCTGACCTCCTCTGATATGCCCATCAAAGCAGCGATTAAAATACAGAGCAGGAACTTTGTGTAGTGCAAATGTGTTCCATCAATCTCCTTTTCATCTGGCTCTTCAAATACTTCAGACCTGAGTAAGCAGCTGAAAATTTTGCAAACAAGCATGAGTAAATGTAAAGACAGACTTTTTCCCCCTGTTCTGGAGCAGGACGATCTGTTTACCTTTCCGAAGGAGCTGTCAGCAGAGTGGTCATCATGAAATATGAATTCACAAATGGTGCACTCCTAGGAAAACAAGTACATGTAGAAACTTGTTCCTTCTATTTTCAAGAGGTTTTTTTTTTTTTCCCTCTGCTATTTGAGTTTGGCAGCAGACTTTCTTTTTTAGTTCCAGTGTAGCCTTTTAATAGACGTTTAGGCTCCTGCTGTAACTAGATGGGCCCGAACCTGCAAACATTTTACTCACCTGTTTGGCTGCAGTTGTACAAGTACATAGGTCAGGAAAGTCAAGCGAGTGAATGAGTGCAGGGCCACAATGCATTCAGTTTAGATGTCCTGCTACATGTATAAACAATAAGAATCCTACTATACCATTTAAACAGCCTCCTGTGTTACTCTCCTACATACTCTGTGCTATTGGTGTCTTTTCATTGCCAGCCTAGTGGCACTGGTTCCAATGGTTAATTTTCCAGACATAAGATTAAACCTCTACTTGAAAAAAGAAAGGAGTATTTTTTAGGGGATTTAAAGCATAAAGGGGTATTGGTGGGGGTATTGCATTGCAGTTAGTTTATGTGCACATACTCCATGGAGGGGGAACTGGTTGCTTCACTTGAGCACCGTGGAGAGCCCGACCCAGAGCCAGGACCACAGGTGTCAGCAGGGAGGAGGTTATGCAGACAGTGCTGAGATTGGGCTCAGGAGCGTACGCTGCCCGTAATTTCTTTCCTTGGGTCCCACTGTTGTCTCTCTCTGCATGCAAGCCAACACACACACATATCTATCTCTCTGCAAATGCAGCTTGTGGGGATGTGATATACAGTGCGACTCCTCATGTGGGCTTTCTGAAGCTTGTTTCTATATATATCTGCCCTCTCCTGTACTCTGAACCTCACAGGCTCATACGACACATACACCCATACACAGAAATGCAACAAAAACCTCTTGCTTCTGCAGTGTTTTGGTCTTTGCACACCCACACAGGGTCTTTATTTAGTTTGGTCTGTAATCTTTGGATATGGGATGTTCTTGCTAAATCATCTCGATGTCTAGGAGACATGCACTGGAGGAAATCCAAGTACAACTGCCCTGTTCTCTGCAGCGGGGCAAAGCCTTACATGTACCAGGAGCTCGTGCTGGGGACTGTCATAGGGCTGTTCCATTCTCCGCATAGCATCATGGTATCCTACACCCTTTGCAGAGGTCAGGATCTCTGAAGAACAATAATGAAGTTGTCTACCTCTCGACTGGTCGTTGTGTGGAGGAAAGGAATGAAAAGTCTTTGGACATTTCCCTGTTTCATGAACACCCAACAGAGGCGGCAACTATAAAAGAGCCCTTAGCAACCCTGCAGCCCAGCCCTGCTGGAGTCAGGTATGCTGCACTTGCTTTCATGTGGAGCAGGCCTTTAAAGGTGATGCAGACCTGCATGCTTCTGTATCTGCCTATAAGTGAGCAAATATGTACGTTAATCATATGTTTGCTGTTGCACAAAGCTGTCTCTGCTGATGTGCTCTGACCAATGCCACGGACAGCAGCCACACTCACAGCAGAAGGAGCTGCTCTCTACTGCACTGGACGTGTGGGAGCCGACCTGACACAGGCCCCCTTTCAGCTCTCAACCATTGTGCTGGGTTGAGATGGGAGGTGAGGATAAAGGAAGACTACAGGGTGCTCTGTGAGTATTTCAGGGTGTCCAGATCATAGAATCATAGAACCATAGAATCGTTTAGGTTGGAAAAGACTTTTAAGATCATCAAGTCCAAATGGTAACCTAACCCTGCCATCCCACCACTAAACCATGTGCTGGATTCCTTAAACCATCAAAAATGTAGTCTCCTATTAATCAGTTCTCTGGTCATATAATCTGGGGTCCCTCCTGCAGTCAGTGAACACAGATGTATACCTGCAGGGTGTAATTCATCTTAAAGCAGGTGTCTAGGATACATAGGGTGAATCCTCCTTTGGAGATGCCCATCTTTTTCCATTAACTTCAGGGGAAAAAAAAGTACAAATTTAGACAAAATGTCTGCAATTTGGACAGATTAGGTTAGGTGGGACAAATTTGCACCCAGATCCCTCTCATGACACCTATAAGGCACCTTCCACCTAAGCAATTAGATTAAAAACCGAAGGATTGTCCGCAGTCAATTCCAATTCACATCCAACCCAGAGTTATGGATACTCTTCTTTTTCTGTTTGGGAATTCTATAACTTTTCTCATGTTAGTGCTTGGTACCTTCTGGGAGGCTTGGAAAGCTTTGATAAGCTAACAAAGTCAAACAGTTACCTGTTTTAGCTTTCTTATTCTCTGAAAATAAAAAAGAAGTGAGAAAAAAATGTTTAAAAGGTACTCAGGTGGAAATCAGGGATAGATCAGAGCAAACAGGAGAATGAATGATCTGTACAGATGGTTGCTGAGAGAAGCTGGGGTCCTGCGCTCCACCATTGTTTTTGCAGGTGAGATCTTTGCCTTCCAAAGCTGAGGAAGTCTAAAGACTGGATGGGTTTGAAAGACACACATCTGCCTTTGAATTCTATTGTTATTATCGTGGAATCATTTTACATAATTGACACCTTTTACAAAAAAAAAAAAAAGCCGTTTGGAAGATATTTTGTTTATACTGTAGCTAAACTCTGCCTGAGTTGTCTAGTCCCACTGAACCATGCAGTATATTCATCAATGCCTCGTTCTCTTGCATTTCAGTATTTGTTATGAAAACCAAAATTCTCACTCTGAGCTATTTATGCTGGCAGCACTTCAAAGGAAGAAACTACTTTACTTCATGCCAACCTCTGTAGCAGTGGGGAAGAATACCTCTCCTAAGATCATTTATAGCTTTTTAACCTGTCAATGCAGATTTGTCTGAACACATTTTTTTCCTTTAGTACATACCTGCAATGACAGGAACTTGTTTGATAAGACACTGACATAAGAAGTTAAGTGTTCTTGTTTAGTGAAAATAAATTGACCTGTGGATCAAAACATCTTTTAGTTTCTTTCTTCACTGTTGGCAAAACAAATACAAGAATTTCCAAGCTGCAGACACATAACATCCTACTCCTCGCGTGGAAGGGCAGCCATCACACGGTGTTTCTGCCAGAGCTGAGAATGATGGGCTGATCCTCCAAACCATGGCAAAACACTAGCAAAAAGGGACATATTATTCCAGTCAGGGTGAGCCAAATCTACTAGTTTTATGTCAGTAGCTCCTCCAGTTATTTGCCAGAAACTTTACCATACATACGTGCAGGTCTTCCACTCTGGGCTATGCCTTGACTTGTAGTATAATCAAGACACTCACAAGACCAGCTAAATTATTGCCATCAGCTCCCATCTATCTGCTCTTTTAATCCCTTCCAGAAAAGGTTCAAGAGTTACTGTTTGTTTTGCAGAAGGAAAGCATCAGACATGCCTTTGTGGGAGCAGTGATTTGAGCACATAAACCATGCCCACTCTAAATAAAAATCCTGCATTGCCCCAGGATCTGCCTATTTCCATGAGTTTAGAAATATGCGAGGCCAGGCAAAAACTGCCTGTGCCCAAAGGACCTTATAATACTCCATGCTGTGATGCCTTGGGATTACCAACTCATTGAGATGCATGGGTGAGAGCTAACCTCACTGCCCCTGCCCACTTGCAAACTCCAGCAGATGTTGCCCTTTTCCAGATGTTCAGAAGGAGGAGATGCCGATATAATCACTATATGGCATGGTGGGCACTGGTCTGGTGGCATTGCAGAAGTCTAGGTCTGAAGCACATTGGTATTTGCTGGTAACTGAAAATGGAAGATGGTACACCTTAAAATGCAGTTGCATTAAATACCATCATAAGTGAAAAATAAGATTGAGATGCAGTACTCAGAAAAGCTCCAGATTACAATAGTTGCGTAATGACTCTCTTGCAACACACCTTATTTTGTTCAGGTAAGATCAAGCCACACTTACCTGTCCAGGATTTCTTCCTGGAACAGGTACATGTTTATCCACAGGTTTTATATTTTAGGACAGAGATTAGGTCTCATTTCCCTGAAGCTAAACAGAAATACAGTGCAATTCCAATTTTTTTTCCAGTTTTCAGTGTAGAAAGGCTGTGTTTATGGTAGCAACTGGTGCAGGGCAATGGGACCAGCTCCATAGAGCTTAACAGTTGTTGTTGAGGCTGCTATATACATCTTTTAAGGTGATATACTCTAGACTAGTGCTAATCTGATCCCACAGACCAAATACTCAAGAGCAACTGCACTGCATCAAGCAGACCAAAATGCAGTAAATGGGGATGAATGGGAGATTTGCTTCAAAAGCACACTTTGGATCTGAATTAAAATTCAAATGCCCTGTAGTGTTAGTGTAGGTGTACCCTGAGTCTCCTATGTTCCTTTCCTGGACAAACCCTTGCCTCTGACCGGAGTACGCTAGGCCTGGCACAGTCCTTCAGAAGAAGAAATATTCATTTAACAGCAACTGCAATATGCTTCATTTGGTAATTATGTGTCCCCGCGTGGATATCCAGGAGAGTCTTGAAAGGTATTTGTGGGTCATTGCATGAGTCATTCCACGAGGGTGTCAGAAGTACTACTGTGTTATGAGAGACTGCTCCTTCTGCAGAAATAGAAAAGTACTAACAGGGAAAACCAGAAGAAATGTCTGAAGTGTGAAAACAGATTATTCAAAGTGTCTGTCTCTGTCATTTGTAGTTTGTCAAACACAAATAGATGCAATTACTGCAAACCTCCTACAACACCAAGTGAGGAAGATTTAGAATTTATGTAATATGTACATAATAAATGATGATTAAACACCCCAGTGGTTACACACATTATAACGTATTTCTGCTATCATAAGTTTTTAGTTATTTTTTAATTCATGTATTTTCTGTTACTACTAGTTCTCTTAAATGTCCCTAACTTACTTTCCTATACCAACTTCATCTTTCATTTGCTTGGCAGAGATTGTTATTTTTCCAGCTTACCATTGGGGGCATTCAAATTATTTATTTATTTTTATATAAACAGCATAAGTGCTGCCAGCACAAATTCTTGGAAAAGTGCTAGGCTTAGCCTCATTCTGTCATCTGTATGGTAGCCAAGCAGGGCACATTGTTAGTACTCTGCGAACAATGGGTATTATTGTTACATTAACTTGGTTTCATTTCTTGGGGGAGAAAAGAAAGATTGGTGGATTTAGTAGGAGATAAACTAAATAACAGGCACATGCCCAATTTGGATTTTACTGAGAGCAACAGAGTAACTCCAGTTAACATCACTGGGAATGGGGTTAAGCTTTTAGGATTACATCTGTTTCACCAGCTGTAGTCAGCCATATGTTAGATTTCTAACGTCGCCCACAGGCTCTCCACATCAGCGGAGAGAAGCTGTAACCTCCTTGAGGGGCAGTCGGGCCATCCTAAGACCCTGCGAAACGTGTGATGAATTGGCCTCCCTTCGCTGATTGCTTCATTCTGCTTTCCAAATTGTTAACGTTGCAACTTTTTTTTACTGGAGTATCTTGAGCTGTGAATATCCCTCAGTGGTATTTTGAACATAGTGAGTTTCTGCTAGAGCTTGGGCAGCATTTTCAAAGCTCACAGCTGAGCAACACTGGCCTCGCTCATGCAGAAGAGGATCAGGGAGTGATACCTGAGCACCGGCTGGGTGATTTAACCCTGGAGCAGGAGCTGGCTTTAACGCACATTGTGCCTGACTTAATTAGCCTTGAAATAGCCAGTACTTGTCACCATTTCCCTTAACATCAGTATTGTTCTCAGGCTCGAGGACTATTGTTTCCAGACAGCTTTTCCTCCATGGCTGAAGACTTCATGCAGAGGTCCCTCAGTTTATTTTCCATCTGTAGCGACTGCAAAATCAGCATCATATGCTCCACCTCAATGGTGGAGTCTTTCACTGGCACATTCCTTTTCATTGGCAGGATTTACTAGATGACATTCACCATGGCTTGAGTGCTGAGGTGAATGGATGGAGTCTTTGGAGGGGCAGAACCCCTCCCCTGGCCTATGCTGAGAATACATTTTTTGTTGGGTTTCTCTGCTAACTCAGAAAAATTCTGATATATTGGAGATTATTGTTATGTGTCTTCTGTCACCTATTGCTGTTAAAAGTAAAGTTGGTGTGCCATCACAGAATTAAATATGTTCATGCTTTTGTGGAAGTCTGAGACTATTTGCCACCTCTCTGTTTCTGGAAAGATCAAAACTGAGAATAGCCGCATTGAAAATCAGCGCTTGTTCTGTCTGAACTAATAAGAGCTGTGTTTTCGGGCTTGAGCAGAGGTACAACAGATCTTGATGACTTCCTGCCTGATGAACCTAGTGGCTTTCTATGATGGTGTGACAGCATCAGTGGACAAGGGAAAACCAACAGACATCATCTCCCTGGACTTCTGCAAAGCCTTTGACACGGTCCTCCACAACATCCTTCTCTCTAAATTGGAGAGCTATGGATTTGATGAGTGGACTGTTCGGTGGATAAGGAACTGGCTGGATGGTCACGTCCAGAGGGTAGTGGTCAATGGCTCGATGTCCGGATGGAGACCGGTGATGAGAGGTGTCCCTCAGGGGTCCGTGCTGGGACCGGTGCTGTTTAACGTTTTCATCAATGACTTAGACAGTGAGATCGAGTGCACCCTCAGCAAGTTTGCGGATGACACCAAGCTGAGTGGTGCGGTTGACACACCAGAAGGACGGGATGTCATCCAGAGAGACCTGGACAGGCTGGAGAGATGGGCCGGTGTGAACCTCATGAGGTTCAACAAGGCCAAGTGCAAGGTCCTGCACCTGGGTCGGGGTAACCC
>NW_009260611.1:849713-854096 GCF_000687185.1 Egretta garzetta
TGAGGGTGGTGAAACACTGGAACAGGTTGCCCAGAGAGGTGGTGGAGGCCCCATCCCTGGAAACATTCAAGGCCAGGTTGGATGGGGCTCTGAGCAGCCTGATCTAGTTAGTGGTGTCCCTGCTCCTGCAGGGGGGTTGGACTAGATGACCTCTAGGGGTCCCTTCCAACCCAAAACATTCTATGATTCATCCCCGTACAAACTGCAGACTCTTGTACTGATCCCCTTAGCAGATTTGTCTGTGGGACATACTCTGAGACACCTACAGTAATGTGGCAGATCTAAGCCAGATTTTCATGGACTGGAATATGAGCAGCACAGCAGTTAAGTAGGGTTTGGAGCTGAATCCCAAGCAATTATTCTCATTTACTATAAAATGTCTTTACATGACTTTGACAGGGGTTACTCTCAGCCTCCACACAGTCACGCACCCAGCACGAGGCTCGGGCGCTGCTTCCTGCCGCCCCTGCTGCTGCGGCCACGTCCCACATATGTAAGGCAAAGCCAGAAGTCACAAATCCCAGTTGCTGCCTAGCTTGACAGCATGTCCCCAGCCATGTGCCCGCTCCCATGCATGTAAGCATTTTAGGCCATCACCCAGAACAGTTCTGCTTCATGCATCAAAGGAGGCAACTCTTGGGAAGTCTCCCTATCTGCTCAAAGGTCCCTTTGCATTTCCAAGCTGCACCAGCTCAGATACAGTGTGGTTTATTTTAAGCTTTGAAGAAGTCAAGCTAAAAGCGGTTTAAAATAACTTTAAAGTGAATTCAGAGCACTTGAAGTTTGGAGCAGTTTTTAAAATGTCGTAACTGAGAATCAGTGCGGCTCTGACAATAGACAAAGTGTCGAGTGAGGAAGCTGCAGTTTGCAGGAGAGTATGAAAGTATGGTAGCAACAGCTTTCTGCCAACGACAAGGGGACAGCTAATAATCTAGAACAGGAAAAAGTCTCTGGGGTTAACAAGAAAAAAAAAATTTGAAAGCAGTCCAAAACATTTCACCAAAGGAACTCCAAGTGTTAGTGACAGATGTTAATGATGTTGCTTAATGTTTGACTGGCAGGTAGTCAGATACCTGTGAGCTGAGTGTGGCTTAAGAGCTTACTTGAAAGCAAATAGAAGCTTGAAATGAGGCAACACCGGTTCCCTGTTCTGGGAGGAACATGGGAACTGCTGTGAGCTGTGAACACACATCTGTTTAGCCCAATATCCTGTCTTCAGCAGTGGCCAGTGGCAGATGCTTTGGAAAAGAAAAGAAATATGGCACGTATGGAGCATTCTTTCCCCTCCTTTAATCCCCCAGATCCTGGCAGTCAACAGTTTAGGGACTCCCTAATGCCAGACATTGCATCTGGACCGTTGTTTTTAATAGCCACCAGTGGACCTATCTTCCATAAATTTGACTAATCCTTTTTCGAACCCATTTATACTTTTGGCCTCTGCAGTATCCTATGGCAACGAACCCTTGGACTGAATTATACTGTGCGTTAGAAAGAACTCCCTTATGTCAGTTTTGAACCTGGTTCTCGGTAATTTCACTGGGTGTCCCAGTTCCTGCACAGTTAAAAATAGTGAATGACTGTCCCTTGTTTGGACCCTTAAGGCTGGCTCATTTTAGAGATCCACAGTTTCCCTTAACCAAGCGGGAAATGTTTACCCCCTGAAAACTGCTCTGCATGTCTGTTGCCTTCTCTGTTATACACTGCTGCAAATAGGGTCACCCAACAGGATTTAAAATATGAGTACACCGCGTTATACTGCTTCCCATATCTTCTGCCTATTTATAACCTCTATATAGTGGAGTGTGTTCACATACGCTTAAAAAGAAAACAAAACCTTGTGAAAAACCGTACAATTGTCTCCTCTGTTTCTTGTTCCTCTTACAAGAGCTTATATGGTGGGTCCCCAAGGCAGTGGATGGTGACAAAGGGAGGAGTGACATGATTCTTATTTCAGGGTATCTCCACCAACTGTTCCCAGCACCTCTGCAGGGCTGCAGGGACCGCCTCCAGCTGGGCTTCCCCTTTCCCCACTGCAGCTTTGGGGCCACCACCATGGTGGTCATTGTGATGGGGAAACTGGAGAAGAACATAGATGTCTCTTCAAAACTGGTCAGACTGCACTAATCTGCCTGTGATGAACCATCACAGCAGAAGGGTGTGAAGCATTTTCCAGTAGGATGAGCTCTTCCCCTGCTTCTTTTCTCTGTCTGTGGAGAGACCTTTCACTGCCCTGTGAGCAGAGGGAGAAGCCCTGGCTTCAGCGTCCAGCTGCAGTTACATGAGAAGCAATACTGTTTCCCACAGCTTCCTTTTTAAAGTATTGTTACAGCTGCTAACCTGTGCTTTTTCCCTGTGAGGAGTCCCTGGTTCCCGTCCTCCCCACAGCACTTCCCACTCTGCAGTGGGAGGCTCCACTGAAGAGCAGCCGGCCTGCCCTGAGCATCCCAGCCATGCAAAGAGAAAAACAGACAATTTCCAAGCAGCTCTTGATTTATGAGCACTTACCCAGCTAAGGTGATTAGCCCAAAATGTTGACTTAAAGCCACCAGTGGGAGGCAGCTCCGTTGCTGTTGTAATTGGGCTTACCTCATACCCTCAGATCAGTATCTGATTTATCACCACAGCGGTTCTGCCCTGAAGTACTGAGCCTAAACGTTCTCCTGCTTCCCTGGTGGAGAAATCACAGGGAGATAGGTTTAGAGCCAAATTTTCAGAGGCAGCTTCCAAATGTTTCCACCTCTTTCAGCCTTTGAGCTTTTGGGTGCATTACAGTTGAAATAGGTGAAAGCTCCAAAATCAGGAAGGCTGCTTCATTAACCACAGAAAATCTAAGTGCCTGCTGATGGACCAGATCCCTCTCCCATTAATATTCCACTCTGCAGCCACTGGACACCATCCATGAGCTATTCAAGAGTGTTCACAGAAAATATTTGCACCATAATCTGAAAAATAGAAAAGCATGATAATGACCTATGGTAGACGCTCCAGTGGCTGTGCTCACTAGGAATAGCTAGTCTAGCTTTGACACATTAAACCCCATTTAGGTCACTGAGGTTTAAACACACATGTATGTGTTTTGCTGCATAGGTGCCACTCTGCATAAAAATGACATTTCTGACTCTGAATTTTGAATATACACATACTTTGGCACGAGAAAGAGAGCATGCAAAGAGTTAGAGGCACAAATCTGCAGGGCACATTGAGGCCCTTGTGAAATATGGCCCTGGATTTTGGCAGCTGAATTTGACTTCATAGCCAGAGGGTGAAGAAAAATATATTCAAATTTCTATAGTAAACATATCTAGCAGACCTTATACTTTAGCAGTGAGTCTATTACCACTTGCATTCTGAAATTGCATTTTTATTCTGTTATGTCATTTAAAACCTACTATTTAAAACATTTGCTGCTGCATTAAAAAAGGTGTGTTAATAGGTACTACAGAAGGACTTGCTCTTGAAATGACAATATTTGGTTTTAATCCTTACATTTCTTTGAACAAGCTTATACATACTTCTTCAGCTCTAAAAAGAAACTATCCTTCACATTTAACAATGGTGAATTTGAAACAAAAAAGAAATGGTGCATTGCACATGAAAATTGAGCCTGGATAATTGTGAAGGATCTTTTTGACAGTCACTGCACTGTAGCTGGAAGGTCACTGCTAAACTGTGGAGCAATTATAGTCCTCAGAAGAACTGTTTTACTTCTGTTTTACACTGCAGTAACTTAATGAAGTAAAATTGGACCAGTGCCATGACATTTAAGGAACTGTGTTTTGAAGCCTCCTTCACACCAAAGTAATTTGCTGTGACATGTTGCACATGTCTCAGAAACACATTCAGAGATAAATCATTAAAATGGCCAGCTCTCTTTGCACTGTAGCCGTGCGCGGAGGATATCATGCCAACATTCACTGGATTTCCCACCTGCTGCAGGGGACGGTGCCACACTCGCAGGGCAGTTTGCAGCGGGGGGGTTTCACTGTGGCTGGGAAGAGACCAGGAAGACCCTTCACTCACACACTTGACTCTGAATGTCCTCTTTGGTTCAAAGCTGTTCTCTCCTATGAGGAAAGGCTGAGGGAGCTGGGCTTGTTCAGCCTGAAGAAGAGAAGACTGAGAGGGGACCTCATCAACACATACAAATATCTTAAGGGTGAATGTCATGAGGACGGAGCCAGACTCTTCTCAGTGGTGCCCAGCAACAGGACAAGGGGCAATGGGCACAAACTGACGCATAAGAGGTTTCAGCTGAATATGCAGAACTTCTTTACTTTGAGGGTGACAGAGCACTGGAACAGGCTGCCCAGGGGGGCTGTGGAGTCTTCTTCTCTGGAGATATTCAAAGCCCGCCTGGACAATGTCCTGTGCAACCTGCTCTGG
>NW_009260611.1:854212-855987 GCF_000687185.1 Egretta garzetta
GTTCCAGTGTTTCACCACCCTCATTGTAAAGAATTTCTTCCTTATATCTAGTCTAAACCTACCCTGTTTTAGTTTAAAACCATTACCCCTTGTCTTGTCACTGCTGGCCCTACTAAAAAGATTTTCCCCGTCTTTCCTATAGGCCCCCTCTAGGTATTGAAAGGCTGTAATCAGGTCTCCCCGCAGCCTTCTTCAGGCTGAACAAGCCCAACTCCCTCAGCCTGTCCTCATAGGAGAGGTGCTCCAGCCCTTGGATCATCTTTGTGGCCCTCCTCTGGACCCGTTCCAACAGTTCTTGTGCTGAGGGCTCCAGAGCTGGGCACAGTACTCCAGGTGAGGTCTCACCAGAGCAGAGTAGAGGGGCAGAATCACCTCCCGCGACCTGCTGGCCACACTTCTGTTGATGCAGCCCAGGGTATGGTTGGCCCAGGGATTAGCCTGCCAACCCCCCAAACTATCAGTGGTACTTCACTGTGGTCTTTTATTATTGTTTTTTATTTGTATTTGTGTAGCCAAATTTTAGCAGTGAGGTCACCACAGGTGCTGCCTGCTGACCATCAGCCACAGAGTCAGTATCCTAAGCAAGGAAAAGACAAATGCACAAATTACAAATACAACAACCATGATCTTGGAAACATTTGATTTTCCTTATCTGCTAGAAAATAAATGCTTAGAGACAGAAATAAGTGTTTAAATATAATTTCATAAGCTTAGGCTTTTCTAACACTCATTCTTGCAGAATGGTCGTCACCTTTCTGGGAATTCAGAACGGGATTTCTGGGAACCTTTATTTTACCTTTCTACCCACTAAAGTCTCGGTGTTTGTAAGCTGATTCCCACTCTGCACCACACCATAACTTAAAGGGTGACTCAAAATAAACAGCAGTAGATCAATTTACACGCCTGGGTACTACTGAAATGGCAAGGCCTTTGTTCTCAACTTTGTTTTTATTTCTAAACCCCATACTTTTTTAGGATAGCATTTTAAGGAACTGCTTTAAGTCACATTTTACTTGTCTCATAGCCTAACTCATATTTTTTACTTTTAAAACTGAACTGTTACTAAATTACAAACAATCCTCATTTTCTGATTCCAGTAAGTGCACCTTTTCAGCCCATTCGAGTTGCTGTTAAGAAAATGGAGGAGAAGGGGGAATTCTACTTAAATTCCTGGGCAGGTTGCAGGTGCATTTGTTTGTATTAAGAGGAACGTCTAACAGAATCCTCCTTTGTGACACACTATAGCAACTTTTCAATTTTCTCTCATTAGCTGGTGGTACTTCCTCCTCAATAAGGTACTATTGTGCTGCCGCTAACTTGATCTGAGAAACACTGTGGAGCTGTCAACTCATCAACCCTAGAAAATGGATAGTTAATCTTTTCAGGTGACTTGTTTCATTTCCTGTAGCTCATGTAAAATCCAAATATTTAGCTACTACAAACAGTGAGTTCTTCACCTGGGTTTCACTGATAAAGCAACAAAGAATATTACTTCTAAATTTTTCTTTTTTTTTTTGCTTTTCTTTTCTGCAGTTTGAAAATTAATGCCTCTGGGTGAATAGAGCCTCATTTCTAATGTCACAATAGGGCACTTTATTAAGATGGTGTATAATTACATTTTCTGAGGTTTTTAGTTGTGTTTGCATGGAGTTTAAAAATTCATCTTTGCCTTCCAGTTTCTCTGGTACTCTCTGATTTTTGGTTCCCATCCATTGGATATGATGCAAAGAGAGCATTAAACTACTCAGTCTTTCACTGACCTAATCATAGGGATG
>NW_009260611.1:856224-876192 GCF_000687185.1 Egretta garzetta
GTGTAGGGTCAGATGCTCATAATTTCAAACTTTGGGGTGTTTTTTCAAGGTCAGTCAGAATCCCACTGTCAAAAAGGCTCCATCGCCACAGCTTATTTGCTTATTCTCTTGACCTGCTTTAAGACTGCGCTTTGATATCACCTTCCTGATGATCCTATACCAGTTCCTAAAAGGTAGATTGTGATGAATAAGAAGCAAATGAGGCATTTCCATCTCAGTAGAAATAAAGGACAAATTCCCTACAACCAAACAGGTGACACTGGGAGCCGGTTCTTATAAACTCCATGGTCAGGCCCAGCATCGTAGAAAGGGCTAAAGTAAAAGGATTTCTGCTAGGGTGATATAACACATAATTAAACCATTTTGCATTATAAGAGCATCAGAATAAAACAGGCAAAGCCTCTGTCTCTGAAAGTAATACAGATGTGCCTGGCTGTTCGTTTTTTTGTTTCCTTTAGGATTTTGGTGGGCCT
Source organism: Egretta garzetta (assembly GCF_000687185.1). NCBI lineage: Eukaryota > Metazoa > Chordata > Aves > Pelecaniformes > Ardeidae > Egretta > Egretta garzetta. The sequence goes on from NW_009260611.1 coordinate 856,698, forward strand.
TTTCCAGAGGCTGGTCTTTCTAGCCAGAGCCTTTGGGATGCTCAGTGCTCTTTGCACTCTAGTGGAGAATCACTGAAACCTGTGGGCTCAGGAAGGCACATGCAGAAGTTACACAGCAAGATAGGGGTCCTAGAAAGCAAAGAGATGGTGAAATCCATGGCCGTGTCTAAAGATGAGTCCTGAAGAAATGCCCAAGAGTTTCCCTTTTTATGGATTGTGTGTCTAAACCAACACAAACTAGATGCCTAAAAAAGAGGAAAGAAAGATCCTGTATTGCAGAGAAACACTTTCAGTCTGCTGGTTTACCTGTTGGAGCAGGGACAGATTCCACTTCAGAGCTGAGGGAAAGCAGAGTCAGAGACAAAGAAGAAGGTTGCCTCTGAAAAGGGTTGCCCTATTCTTTGATTTAAAACAAACAAACAAACAAACAGAACTGATTCCTGGAAGATGTGGCATGAAATCAAGCTGCACAGTCAAGTGCCAGTGACAAGGGAGGTTTCCCCTACGGATTACAAAGCACAAGTAGGCACCGTTTTTGAAAGCTGCTCCAGAGCAAAAATTCTTGAAATGTTTAAGTGGAGCATCCATTTCACATCCCAGTACTCATCTCTGATTTCTTGGCTACTCCTCTGAAGAGTGGGTTGTTGTTCAGGAATTTAGTGTGCAAAAGAGGAGGATAGTAGAGGGAAAAGAAGTGGAAGAGAGAGGGAATTTAGGAAGAAAGCAGGAAAAGAGAGAATGCAGGATACAATTTAAAGGGGCAACTATGGGGTAATAAAACCAGATTTACCCCAGGTCAAGAAAGAAATTTTTTTTCCCCTTCAGAGTAACTGTCACACTAGAACATAACCTACACGATATCACACAGAACTACATGCTCCCTAGGTCTGGGCTGTAAATTAGCATCTGAACAGTCTGGTAAGAGTGGGCTTGGTTCCTTCTGAGCTCACTCTGACAGCCCTCCCGTGCTATAATATATTAATACAGTCATGATAGCCTGGAGATATAACTGTGATGCACAAAACTTGATGTGCCCCCAGTGAGCTCTTAATCCTTCTGTTTCATGGTGTTCTCACTGCTCAAAAGCATTGCAGTTTACAGTGCAAAATACCCCCAGCACATTAATTTTACAATGCTGAATACCAAAGGAAGCATGATAGATAACATTTACGTTTTGTACCAAATAAATTTCCAGTAACAAATATTATTACAACAAATACCAAAGGAACTTAGAATTGCTAAGTTATTTTGGAATTGCTTTTCCATTGACTTCTGGAGCACCCCATAATCCTTCCCTATATATCAGTTCAGAGACACTGAAGCCTCCTTTATCACAACCAGCTGACCCAATCTCAGCTGTTCTTTGAAAACAAAAACACATGTTTTCTTAGTTACTCCATGTGGAGATCCATTTAGTCCCTCGCCTCTGATAGCTTTTCATGCCAAAACTTACAGTTTTATGAAACAGCAGTAGCTGCTCCATAGCTGGACTTGAACCTGGCTTCCAGGCAGGATCCCCAGTTTCATCTCTATGCCTCAAACTATCTCCCCAAACAAGCCCTATCTTCTCAACTTTTTTCTTCTTCACCTTACACTACGGCAGCATTTTCCCCCTTGGAGCTGAATGCACGGTGTGTCAAAACATTCCACCCTTCACTCCTGGAATGCTTTCCTAACTTTTTTTGGCTTGTCATACCTTCAAAATGACTTGGCCCACAAGCACTGAATATGTTTTGTTTTGTTAGCCTCACTAAGAAGAGGCTGTGTTTGGGCAGGTTGTATTTAATGTAAACATTCATAAAAATAAACTGACCTTTTGCTGACTCCAGGCTTTGGTGCAGCAATGACTTAGCTGAATAAGAGGTAGAAGAGCATGGTTTTGCAGGTAGGGGAAAGAAATACGACAGGCTGCTGAGCTGGGAAGCATGTAAGAGGATGAGCTGGGAAGCGGTGGAGGAAGGGGGCAGGAAGGCTGCTGGCCACAGGCAGGGAGGAAGGTGAGAAGAAGGCTCAGCACAAAATTTCAGTACAGCTATCTGAGTGCATAAGAGTGAAGCATATATGGCATGTAGTGACAGGGAGCATCACCACTCCTACCCCTCATAACCTGCTCAACATCTGCAGAGGACTGTGAGCTGGTCAGACAATGTGGACTGAAGCAGTGAGCTGAAGATCCACCAGTCACTCCTCTTCATCACTCTTACCACCAAGATGATGCAGACCTTGCCAGCGTGTACAGGGAAATCAGGTGGTAACAAATGGATTACCACTGCTGGAGGCTGAAGCACCACAGGAATTAAGCTGAAGGGGAAAGAAAACCACACAGCAGGCCTGGTGAAAGCACATTCCCTTCCCGTCTATAAAACTAGAATAATTTGGGTTTCCTCTCAGGTGTTAAGCTCTTTCAATGCAGCATTAATACTGCTTAAATCTCTGCTTTGCTGGAAGACTTCATCCCAATTTGCTGAGTGCTGAGATTTTAGATGTTTGTAGCTTCTTTGATGGGCTGCAACAGCAGTCAGGGATATATGGATGCCTAGAGAAGTCCAGGCACACCTCCTCTGGGCAACCCTGCCTGGCACCAGTATGCCAGCTCAGCCCTCCTGCTTCTCACAGAGTTTCAAATCAAAGCTCACTGGGGTCCCATGATGTTGTTGTCAGTGAATTCCACGGCCTCAGCCACGTTTTACAGAACTTGCAAAGGATGAATTGCAGCAGCCAGACTGACAGAGCAGCCTCACGCCTGCGGTGCAGTGACACACTCAACCACAAGGCTAAAGCACAGCAGGGCAGGAAATCATAGTGAGAGACTTTGGTTCAAGATTCCAACTTCAGCCCATCAGGCCTTTCCTGGCTTCCCAGGTCATGGTTCTGGCTCACCCCGCTGCAGCAGCCATGCAGCCCCTCTTGCTCAGCAGCTAGGGTTGCTGAGGTTTTAGGAGAAAGGGAGAGGGAAGGAGGCAAAGAGGAGAGATCATGAGAGACCACTGGGAACTGGTGCAGTGTGGAAAGGTTTTTTGCAGGTATAGTACTTTGGCACAGGTTTCGCAAGGTGGGATTTGGATATTTCTCTAGTGATACAACGGTACAACAGCTCACCTGCTTCATGGGGATGTTGGAGGCATAGCAGAAGATTGTGTTGATGACCCTGTTTGACCTCCTTGCACTTATTCACAGCCCCTGCACCTGTGATGCAAAGGCATAATGTCCTTTAAAACAAGTTATTTGCAGATATAAGCAAATCTGATTCAGTGCTAGTTGTTTGCTTTTTCTGCCTTTACCTTAAAACCATCTGCATAGTTCTTGGAAGTCCCAAGAGATCTCTCCTGCTGCAGAAATGGCAATGTGATTATAAAAAGATTTGCAAGATGGAGAATAAGAGAAAATGAATTGGCCTTATATGGCACCTTGGGAGTGAAGGATGCTGTGCACCTTGAACTGCTCTCCTGGCAGTCGTGCAATGGTATGATAAATTTAGTTTAAGGATCACTGGGAATTTTGAAGCTAAGCGTTCTTCATCTGAAAATGCCAATTCATCAAAACTGAAACAATGCTTGGGAAATGAATGTGATGTTTTATAGCAGAACAAATTTTATGTTTGTTTTTTTTTTTAAATGATCTAAATGTTCCATTTTGTCATTTTAAAGTAAAAAATGCCATTCTTGAGCTTGAAACAAACTTTTATTTCAAAATGTTACCTATAGTGATAGCTATGCATACTGCTTGTTAAATGGTCTCAACAAACATTGAAATATTGTGAATTTACTGAAGAAAATACTAAACCTAGGAATAATTTATAAGGTTTCTTTAAGTAGTCTTTGCAAAGGTACAGTTCATGAAGTTTTTTGAGATCATGATTCTTGTTCCCACAGTGTAAAGAACTGTGACTGAAAAACTCAAAGACATCCATATGTGAAGAAACCATTTCCCACTATCTTTGAGAATGTCTGGGAAACATAAGGAAACCACTGACAATTAGTGGCCACGTAAAATAGTTTGCTCTTCCGCTTTGTAATCATAAAATGCATTCATCTGGCAGCACTGGTTTTGAAGGAACTGGTTTAATGGATCCACGTGTGGCAGATGTTACGTTTGCTACGGCAACTTTAAATTCATTCTGGGAATTTGCAGCACCTTCCCAAACAACGGGTGTGAGTGTGCAATCCCTTTTTACAGAGACCCCTGTTAAAGGCAAGGAATACAACTGCAAAAATAACCAAAGAAACAAATCAGCAATGATCCTTGCTGCAACACACAACACCAAACCCACCTTCCACTGGTCTATGGCTCCCATTCAGTGTTCTTCAGTTCCCAGGGTCAAAACAAGTATAGCAGTAGTTCACTAATTAGTTTCAGATAAATACATTATTCTCCAATTTAGGTTTTGAGGGAACTAGAACACTGGGCAGACTAACATGTATTTTCAATACAAACTTAAGGTTTATAGTTTCTCATTGCTTAAGTTGACTAGGAGATGTGGTATAACATAATTATCTCAGTATCTTTTACACTGTCTTTCCAGGTTTCAACTAAAATGCTGCAGCAATATGGACAATTTCTGGACACCTGTACTTCTCTGTTCTCTGTTTCTTATTTGCCGGATAAATATTTACTCGTTTTTTTTGAGTCTGAAAACTAGCACTTTTCATACTGTCCTCCATGCCCATGTGAAATGAATCATAAATCTTTCATTTCTTCTTCTTGTCTTTGTAAGTTCCTCCTCAGCGGTGACATTTTTTAACCGTAAACATGCATCTTTTTTGGCTGCCTGGTTTAGCTTTTACTGCATTTATCAGGTGATACCCTAGAAGGTTTCCTACTGAGCGCTTGATAAGGTGTTGTTTTGTTTTGCCTTTCTCACAGGTACTTTGACCCTGCTGGGCTCTGGCCCAATGGGGCTCAGACTCTTGCTGACTCAGAATCTGCAGTTTGTGTTTGCCTATGGTGGGAAAAAATAAGGTGGCTTGAACCTGAGGGCTTCAGTATGAATTCTTCTGTAAAATGATGATAAAAGCATGCATTAATCTTCCTGGCTTAAAATTTACTTCAAATGTATAGTTCTTAGGGGGTTTTCTACTCTTTTGAGGAGAACATAGAATGTCCATAATAGTTGCAAAACTGACAATTGTTCCCTTCCCTTCTGATTTTGTGCTTCAGGTTCCTGGGGAGTGAAGGGTTGTCCTTGTGGCCTTCTGAAGCTGATGCCACTTAGGCTTACTTTTATATTTCAAATGGTAATTATGAAATAGTGACTGAATCTCACCTTCCTGTGACTCCATAATGGGGAAATTGTGACATACAAACTTTCTGACACACTCTCTGCCCCAACACATGAGGCCATATGCCATAGCTTTGCTTATGGAATATGGGCAGATAAATGGGATGGGACTTCAGAGTTAAAATAACAGAGCAGAAAACATGAGGAAGAAAACTAATATGAAGAGAAGAGGTGGAAGGCAAGAAGAAAATCAAAGTGGCTATGTAAGACTGAAACAAAGAGCAGCCATAGGCATACCCAAGTGCAATGTAAATAATCGGTTTCCATAATAGTCCAAAACCAGTGCTTTTGGTTTTCTGCTTGAAACCTGAAAAAGATAAACACTTTGAGAGCTGTGGCTTAGGGTCACTTGTACATGGGAAATCAATAGTGTGGTGGGGCCTGACGGTCAAAATTGAAAATAATCAATTAATTTGGTATCATCCATTTTATGCGTGTTTCAGATGCAAATTCCCAAAGGACCATGACTGTAAAAAGTAGGTTCTGAATGTTTCTAAATAATCTCTTTTCTTGACCTGCTATGGAAGAATATTGCCCATCAGGTGTAAATTCTAGCTTTTCAATAGAAACAGTGCAACACAACCTATAAGCGCTTCCAGAAACATTGATTTCAGATGGCATCTGAATGAACCACGGAAGTGAGGGCTGCAGAGGTTGCCAGGAAATTCACCGCTGCTTCTTTTAGCATTGATCAAATAAGGAAGGAAAAGTGCTGATTCCTGGAAATAAAAAGGGGTGCCATAGAGTTTATTTTGCCTGATGGAGCAGAGATGATGAAGCAAGAGAGGATGATGATGTAAAGACAGATCCTGTGTGTGATGGTCCATGTGCCTGAGTGTGCTGGAGGGGGCGGAGGTGGGCTGAGGGTCTGCCTTGGTTCTGCTAGGCTGGTGGAGACTTTCCTTGTCTGATACTGTCTGACTATAACTAACAAATCCTCTTGCTTTGATCTTGTGGCAGTGGAAATCCGGCTAATGCTGCCATTTTGAAAGCTTGTGGGTTCCTTTTATTATTTCATTACCTACGCTGAGTAAAAGAAACAATGTGGGTTTTTTTAAATTAATGGCTGTCCATTCATTACTGCAGTGACACCAAATATTTTCCTCTGCTGGCTCTCTGTAAGGTCAGCCCCGTACTATTGTTCAAGTTTGGTGAGTTTCGCTCAACTTCTGAGACTCCGATGTAGAAGGAATGTCATCCTGTAACCACGTCGTAAATAACTTTCATGGTGGTGGCCAGTCTGAAGTGAATCTCAGGAGGACTACAAAGACGACATGAGGTTATGCAGGGGAAAAATTAGAAAGGCCAAAGCCCAGCTAGAACTTAATGTGGCCACTGCCATAAAAGACAATTTAAAAAGTTTCTGTAAATACATTAGCAGCAAATGGAAGGCTAAGGAGAATCTCCATCTTTTATTGGATGTGGGGGGAAACACAGTGACAAAGGCTGAGGAAAAGGCTGAGGTACTTAACGCCTTCTTTGCCTCAGTCTCTGATAGTAAGACTAGTTGTTCTCCAGGTACCCACACCCCTGAGCTGGAATACAGGGATGGGGAGCAGAATAAAGCCCCCATAGTCCAAGGGGAAATGATTAGGTACTTGCTACACCACTTAGACACACACAAGTCTATGGGGCTGGATGGGATCCACCCAAGGGTACTGAGGGAGCTGGGGGAAGTGCTCACCAAGCCACTTTCCATCCTTTATCAACAGTCCTGGCTAACCAGGGAGGTCCCAGTTGACTGGAGGTTAGCAAATGGGATGCCCGTCTACAAGAAGGGTCAGCAGGAGGATCCAGGGAACTACATGCCTGTCAGTCTGACCTCGGTGCCAGGGAAGGTTCTGGAGAGCAGATCATCTTGAATTCCATCACATGGCACACACAGGACAAGCAGGAGATCAGGCCCAGTCAGCAAGGGTTTATGAAAGGCAGGTCCTGCTTGACTAATGAGATTTCCTTCTGTGACCAGGTGACCCACTTAGTGGATGAGGGAAGGGCTGTGGATGTGTCTACTTAGACTTTAGCAAAGCCTTTGACACAATTTCCCACAGCATTCTCCTAGAGAAACTGGCTGCTCATGGCTTGGACATGCATACTCTTTACTGGGTAAAAAAGTGGATGGATGGCCAGGCCCAAAGGGTGGTGGCGAATGGAGTTAAATCCAGCTGGCAGCCGGTCACAAGTGGTGTTCCCCAGGACTCAGTATTGGGTCCAGTTCTGTTTAATATCTTTATCACTGATCTGGATGAGGGGATCAAGTGCACCTTCAGTGAGTTTGCAGATGGCACCAAGTTGGGCGGAATTGTTGATCTGCTTGAGAGTAGGGAGGGTCAAGAGAGGGATCTGGACAGGCTGGATTGATGGGCCGAGGCCAACTGTATGAGATTCAACAACAGCGAGTGCTGGGTCTTGCACTTGGGTCACAACAACCCCATGCAATGCTACAGGCTTGGGGAAGAGTGGCTGGAAAGCTGCCCAGCAGAAAATGACCTGGGGGTACTGGTCAACAGCCAGATGCATATGAGCCAGCAGTGTGCCCAGGTGGCCAAGAAGGCCAACAACATCCTGGCTTGTATCAGGAAGAGTGTGACCAGCAGGACTAGGGAAGTGATTGCCACCCTGTACTCGGCACCTTGAATACTGTGTTCAGTTTTGGCCCCCTCACTACAAGAAGGATATTGAGTTGATGGATCATGTCCAGAGAAGGGCAATGAAGCCGGTGAAGGATCTGGAGCACAGTTCTGATGAGGAGCAGCTGAGGGAACTGGGATTGTTTAGCCTGGAGAAGAGGAGGGTGAGGGGAGACCTTATTGCCCTCTACAACTGCCTGAAAGGAGGCTGTAGTGAGGTGGGTGTTTGTCTCTTCTCCCAAGTAACAAGCAGTAGGACAAGAAATGGCCTCAAGTTGCACCGGGGGAGGTTTTGATTGGACATTAGGAAAAATTTCTTCACTGAAAGGGTTGTCAAACATTGGAACAGGCTGCCCAGGGAAGCTTAGGGACATGGTTTAGTGGTGGACTTGGCAGTGCTAGTTTAACAGTCAGACTTGATGATATTAAAGGTCTTTTCCAACCTAAATGATTACATGATTCTATGAATCACTGGTCTCAGGAAGGAGGTCTTGGTAAGTAATGTGCCCTTAAACCAGCTGCTGAATCACCTTGATGTCGAGCTAAGCAGCAAAGCCCCAGTCCCCCAGGCATCGAGAAATGGACTGATCTTCCTGGGACACTCCGTAACAAACACAGCACTGGAGACATGGGGGAAATAAATCTCTTATGACTTTACTCCCACCTCACCTATATCATCCAGTATTACTATTGACTTTTTACATCCTCCAACTCCTTCATCAGATATTTCAGCTACTCCTCTTTCCTCTGCCCTAGATTACTTTTTAAACTATTTTGAGCAGGGGTGATTTTTGCTCCTTGCTGTTTTCCTTGCTTTTCATTTGGGCTTAACATTGCTGTTGTAAAAATAGTTTAAAAAATATTACAAATGGAATGCAACTGATTTGGTGTCTTTCATGAATGATAAAACATTAAAAATAAATGCTAATTTGGGGAATATATTTAGCTGTCAGCATCATGTTTTCTCAAGTATTAATATATTTAAAGTTGTTTGTTATAAGACACCACATCAGCTGAACTAATAAATTTGTTGTGCAGAAAGTTGTGCTGCAAAAACCCCCGTGTTTCTGACTCATGGGAAATTTAATTTAAAAAAAAATAGTTTGGCCCACACTGGAAAAAAAGTCACTTTCTCTTCCCTCTTTCTCTCTCTCTCTGTTGCATTCTCTCACAGCTCTCCTGAGCCAGAGCTCTCTGAACTCCAGCAAAAGCTCTGGGGTCCCCCTGGATTCCTGGTTCCTTCTGTAGAGGCAGGAGATGAGAACTGGTGACCTGAATGCAGGTTCTAAAGTCCACAAAAAACAGTCCTGAATTTCTGGAGTCCCAAAACCTCCCAGATGCATCTGTGTGTAGGACCCCTGCCCCCATCATCATGTTATCACTCATCAAATTGAAGATACTTGCTGAATAGAGTAGGGAAACCTCATCTTCTCATCCTGTCCAAATGTCCTGCCTGGTGAGCAGTGTGGGACAGTGAGAGGGACCAGGAGCTGTACAGTCCCACCCTCTTGGCTGCAGGAGCAGGGAGACATGAAGATGTTAAAGGAGATGAACTGAACTATGGGCAACTTCAGACGTCACTGTGTGCCCACACATCTCTGGTTGAGCCTGGCTGCTCGGAAGCATGTCCTTGAGTAGAGCTCTCACTGACAGCTGACAGTGCTGCTAGGAAAAAAAAAATGTCACCAATGTTTCTGAGGCTCCCAAATTACTTTTGCTAAGGGTCATTGAAACTGGCAAGTAGTTCTGCAATCAGAAGACAGCATATGGTAAATAATGTAGGTTTGGGTAATGGGGAGAAAAAGAAATATTAAATTGCTTCCTCCTTCCCAGAATATCGTCCAGCCTCTGTCCTGAATAAGGTAATTGTGTTTTAGAAATGGAATCCTCTGATAGAAAAAAAACCCACAATAATCCTATGTATTAAGAAAAGGAGAGCAACCCAGTGTCTGCATCATCAGGAACAGTCTCTGACAGGCACTGTACACCTCTACTGGTCAATGGAAATAAAGAAAGTAAGGTTGGTACAGTAGCAGAATAACCTTAGACACACTTGCTCATCCAGTTTGGCTGAGCAGCCAGGATTTCAGGCATGCGAGGCCTTCTGCAAGTGCAAAAGATAATGAAATGCAACTTCTGGCTTTTCCCAGCTTTCCTTCATTGCCTTTGTGGCTTCAGGATTGTCCCCTCCATGTTAATTCCCTACTTAGTATTTGCACTTCAGGTTTTCCTGTTTTCTTGGAACACCAAAGGCCACAGCTTAGCAAAAACAGTGGGTATGGAGTGATTCAGATATGCACCTGAAGCTTTCCGAAATGGATTAAGGAGATCTGCTTTTTCTCATCTTCCAAATGCTTATGAAGATATTTACATTTTACATTTTTCTTTTTCTGCACAAACAGAAAGGTCATTCTGTACTTGTGGGCAGGAGCCTGGAAGCTAAGGGGAAGCCCTGGACAGAGCACCAGGACACCCCACGGAGAACACAGCTGGAGCATCTCCGGGGGCTGGAGGGCTTTCATTGTTAGCTTGTCTCCCTTGGTGGAAAGAAAGTGAAGCATCTGAAGTTTGGGATTGAAAATAAAAGTGTCATAAAGTGTTACCGTTAAGAAGGCAGGCTCAGCCAGGTTTCTCAAAACTTCCCATATCTTCCCTGCCTTTTGACAGCTTCTCAGATAACTCACATGGTGAGGCAGACATGTTGCTGCAACAAGCACCAGGTGGAAAAAATCAAAGTAACAGCCTGTTGCAAGGCTCTTGTTAGCATGGCAAGTTTCATATCGACACCTGGTGTGCAGACACCCCAGCCTCCACAAGCACGCACCCAGCCCAGCATTTAAAGAGCTATTTGGTTATTCGCTGTCGCCTCTGCGCTCCAGAAATCACTCCTGTCTGTAATAATTTTGTTTCATTCAACAGCGAAAACACAGGGAACGAAAGAGGTTTTTTTAAATGCCAGGGTCATTGGCTAATTTTTCTGTCTAAAATACTTAGTGGGAAACAGTGCATTAAAGGTTAACTGGCCAAGGTCTCGCTTAGGCTGATGAGGAGTTACTCCCATGAGAGGTACGGCCAGAGGCAACGGCAGGGTGTGAAGGAGTGACCGCTCACCAGGGTGTGCTTGTGGCTCACGGTTTGGCAAAACGAGCACCTGCACATCCTCCCGAGGTCCTGTGGAGTGAGGGGTGATGCCCTGAAACCTGGACCAAAGGCTGGAGTCCTGCTTGGTCTGAAGAGCAACTGGTGATGCAACTCCATTCAGCACATTAACATAGTTAATTCCCTCTGAATAGCCATATTTGTCAAAATAGCAAACTTGGGCTCCATCACTGTGAAAATAAGGCTTTGATGCATTGTGTCTCTTTGCCAGACATTTAACAGTAATCTAAATAGCTTGGTTCAGAGATTCACAAAATATGAGTCAAAACTCATATTTTAAGAGGAAAAAAATTCTTAGGATTTCATTACTGCCATAATTCCTGAGCTGCCAAGGTAGGGTGTCTCATTTTTAGGTATTTTAAAAACCGATTTGGTTAAAAAAGCTTCAGTCATTATCCTAAACAGCTGACAGGTTCCCACCAGCCCTCCCCGTGCCAGCTGGCTCGTGTATTCAAGAGTCTCTTGGCAAATGGTCAAATACAACACACATTTTAAGCAGCTGGATTAACCTAGAGATTCTTACCAGAACCTTTTCATCTGTTTTTCAGAGACAGACCACTGCCATTTAATTATACTTTAATTGAATGAAAAAACAAGTCAATACCTAATTAATTGGGGTTACAGAAGAATGGCAATGCAGGGCCCTGGATTCTGAAACAGCATTCAAAAGGGAGCCGTGTTAATTTTAGCTACATTTGGAATTTATTTCTGATTTTTTTTTCTTTTTTTCTTCTTTCCTTCCCTTCCCTTCTGTTATAAGTTCACATAGGAAACAGAAAACAAAGACATCAGTTCCATGCTTTGATAATTTCTGTTATAAAAGAAAGTTGCTGTCTTATCTGTTGTAGAGATGCCTGTTAAAGGATGCTGGTGTTCTTGCAGTTTTACATCATTTAGAGTGCTGTTCGCTCTTATTTTTTATCTCAGAGTACAATCAAAACAGCAGTAGTCTTACTTAAAATTTCACAGCCTACATCATGATATTGTTTGCAGTGTTTTAAATGAGGACCACATGTTCCTCCTCAACCCTATTTAACAGTGGTATCCAGATGTTGAAACCAATTATGGAGGACAGCTCTACTTATGTATCCTAACAGTTAAATATATAACACTTATTTATTAGAGACAATGCCACCCATCCAAAACTTTGCTGCCACCAAAAAGGAACACAGGGAGGCAAAATCTTTTTGTAAGACCTGAGTGTCACACTTCCCGTCCATATCATGGCCTTCCCTAATACAGGAGCCAAACAATATGCCACATCCTATATAACTCTCAAGACATTGAAGTGTAAAGAATTTATGAAGAGAAAGGAGTTTATTTCTTTGCCATGTTGTGTTTATACAGACCAGATGAATGATGTAATAATTCATTTTATTGCATCAGAACAGATCATCTTGTTTTGTTGTGATTTGCATCCAAACTCACAGCTGAAGGTACTCTTGATTATCATTGGCAGCTGGGTCCTATCTGTTGACGTGATTCAAATGCCATGAGGTTAATAATGAATTCTTTAATCTTTTAACATTTTTGCTGTCTGAACTATGTGAAACAGACAAAAACAAATAGGCAAATAACGTCTCCTAAAATGGATGAGAAAGCAAACTCATGCAAATTAAGCATGTTTTTCCCCAATCTATTTACATTTTTTCTATATCATTCAAAATACGAGTATATATATATTTAACGTAATGGCGAATGGTGCCCTGCTTTGCTCACAGAACCTTGATATTTTTCCAGTGAGCTTGCATCCATGTTGGAAAATCCTTAGACATGGCCAGTTTTTGTGGCTGAAAATACCTGCCACCACATATTTTTGAGATAAAGTCTTTCATTTATTCACTACTAAGTCTGAAAACAACACTTAGGAAAATTAGGCAATAAAGAGAAACCTGATCAGAGCAACATGATCCAAAGCCTAATTCATTTTTGGACAACTACCCTGACAGAGAAAGTTTTGCATAGGTACACAAACATAGTTTATCCCTTGTGGTGTTGTGTCTCTGCTCCCGCTCTCATGAGAGTAAAAGAGAGGATTCCCATGTGAGCAGACATTGAAGTAGGAGCCAAGATGCTGGAAGAAATTTTCTGAAATCTCTCCAAAATTCATATTGAATCCTATGGTGTTTGGGTTGACAGTTGCTGCAGCTTTGTTCTGTGATGTAAGGCTGTACTTTTATTTTCCTTGCAAGGGTCCTAAAAGTTTCCTGATCATCAGAAGTGACATGAACCAGAAAGCAGGCTGAAATTACCTTTTTTTGGTGATCATAACGTGCATCTCGGAAGGAGGAACAAGACAAGGAGTTCTGAAGGTTGAGCCACGAAACATGGAGGTGGGGACGAATGTGTTTGAGTCTGAGAAGGTGAAAGAGGAGAGAGAGACACGAGGAGGCTGTCTTGGGAAGGGGAGCAGGGGTGATGTGGCTCCCCAGGGAGAGGGACAATCTGGCAGAGGAAGGTGGTTTTGGTGAATGTCATGCCACTGGTGCAAGAGCTGGCTGTGAGATTAACTGCCAGCTCTTCCAAACCTGATGGGAGAGCCTCCAGTTCACCTCTTGTGGTACAGCCCTTTCTGGTTCACTGTAACAGGCAGGCAAAGCACAGGCTAGCTCATAAGAAAGAATTCGCCTTGTTTTACTTGTAATAATCCAGCTTCCTGTGAAAATGATGTGAAGAAAATATCAACCACATAAACAGATTTTAAGGATTTTAAAGCACTATCAAACCAGGCATGTTCCTCTCTAACAGTGAGCCTCACTTTCCTGTTTCATATATATATATACACAGTTGTAGCATTGCTAGAAGACTTCAGAGCGTGCTAATATTTGTAGAGTGTCAGATCTTCAGTGAAAGGTGCAATATGTTTATTTGTTTAAATCAGAGGGTAGGTTCAATGTTGATGATGGGACATGAGGCACTTGGAAAAACTCAGAACAGGAATACTTTGATGTTGCTCAGTCTAACTAAAGGGGACACAGGCGTTCATTGCCTGCACACCTCAGCTGTAACATGAAGGTGACCAGACCACCCTCTAGTGGGATGAGACAGCATTTCAGCTTGTATTGTGTTACTGCTTTAACTACGAAACCATGTTTCTGTTTCCTTTTGCCTTGGAGATCTTTTCAGATGAAAGGTAAGATCAGATGTGTATCTGTGCAAGCAGTGTGGGATGGCTCCTATCCTAAAGGCTCTTCAAACTTCCTCTGCTCAAAGGGTTTCTGAGTCAGAGCAGTGGGACTCGGTGCCCCGATGCTGAAAAACGGAGCTGCCTCTCCCATGTCTTTGGTTCTGAAATGTTAAAAGAAATGTATCTGTTTCTTCTTGTTCTTTTCATCACAGCATCAGGTCTAATTGACGCATGCAAAGTAACAGTAAGGAATTGATAGACTAGGGGGGGAAAGGAATGGGCTTCAGGAAGGAAAATCTGTAAGAAGCTGGGAGCTGAGCAGCTGAAGAACTAGGAAAAGGTTTTCCTAATCAGAGCTGGTCACAAACAAAAAAAAAAATCTATTTGTGAAAAAATATTTCAACAACTGAGTATAGTGGAAAAAATACCATGAATGATTTATTTCACAGTTATTATTTGGTACTGCCAGAGCTTTTTCATTTAAGAAAAATGCAAGGTAAAACTGCAGTTGACACACCTTGGAAAAATCCTCTGCCCGGACATGAGAAGCAGCCATCAGTCCTGGCATCGGGCACACCTTAAGCATCAGCTCTTGCAGAAGGGCGAAGGCACGCAGCGCCCCAGAGGGGGATAGGAGAGCCTTCAGCAGGGCTCCTGATGTCTGCTCCTCCCCGGAGATGCACATGAAAACTGTTACACGGCATTTGTAGGCCCATGTTTCAGTCACGGCTGGCTGGCAAGGCCAGGCTTTGGCACACAGGGTCTGGGAGCAGGGGGAAGCAGGGGTACAGCTGCAATGGCACCTTTGCTCCAGGAGGAACGTGAAGGTTTGTCATGGAGAGGTGCTGACTGCAGTTTCCAATTCAGTTAGCCAGGACCTGCTGCTCTCCTTCCACTAAATCTTATCCTAGGCCATAAGTTCTCAGGAAAGGAGACTATGTCTTCGTCTGCATATGGAAAATATCAGATTTGTTTTCAACACCATTGCAGCCTGAATAAATTGAAGTATTATGTATAATGGTAAGCATATGTTGTCCCTGCCTCATACTCATGGTGTTCCCTAGTTGAGGAACAGCCTCTTGAAAACTGACGTCCCTGACCACTGCCCTGTCTTCACTCCAGTCTTTCAAGCCTTGCTTCAACCAAGGTATCTGAAAAACATCAGCTAGCTAATATGGCTAAGTGATGAGTGGCCTCAGGTGGTACCTATGAAGCAAAAGAAAAGAATCACATGGTTTTTATGTCTCTCTCACCTTTAGTCTATTGTTTGGTTTTTGACTTATCACTTCTACTACTGTAGCCCCAAGAGGCTGGAGACTAAAATCCTCACACAGATAGGGCTGGTCTGTGCTAGCTGCTCTCCATGTGTTCGTGCACAAACACACACACATGCTGTACATGAAGGAGGCTGAATCTGCAAAGGGTAAATGGTCAAAGAGTTTCATTTTAATAGCTCCTGTGATGTGGTCCTTTCTAGTCTCATTTCACACAGTCTGTTAAAAAAAAAACCAAACCAACAAACATTAGTTTTGTTTTAAATCTTGACTTGGAGAAAAGGATTTGTCATTATATGAAATCATAGAATCATAGAATGTTTTGGGTTGGAAGGGACCCCGAGAGGTCATCTAGTCCAACCCCCAAATAAGCTGTTCCGTTAAGCTTACTGCCTTGTATTTCTTTTAGAAATGAAAATGTTTGTTGAGAAATCAGACGATGTGGTGACCAAGATCTGAAAAATTACAAACACCTTCCTTGATATTCTTATTGGGATTATGACTCAGCATTGAGTCACTGAGATACAGGTTCTTTTTTGTTGTATGGTGGGGAAGACTTAGGGCTCATGCAGCCTGCAATGAAGAAAGATTGATAACATGTAATGGTTTTGAGGTCTTAAAGAATGTGATAAAAAGTTGTTTTTCATCCCTTTTTCTACCTGAGGTCACCTAAAAAATTTCCAGTGGGAGTAAATATTCTTGTAAAGCAAAAAATGCCTTTTCTCTGTTACCTTTTACCAACCCCTCAGAAGTAGCCCATGGACCCTCAGAAGTTTGCAGACCATAAACCAAAGATGGCTGTGCTACTGGGCAATGTCAGTGTTTCAGTTGACTGAACTCAAGTGGTTAAAGCTTCAGAGAAGTTTGGTTAGTCCTTCAACCGTTCAGAGAATATGAAAGTGATTTTTAAAGTATAGTTTCTTCAGACAATGTTACAGAGGTTGATTGTATAACCCTATGTCTTGTGAATGGTACAAACTGCAGAAGCTAAGTCACAGGTTCCCACTGCGGCCACCAGACAGCCCTCTCCACATGTGCTGGTGGACAGCAGTCCCAAGGCTGTTCCATCTCCTGCCAGACACAAATGGCCACAAGAAGCCAGAAACATAGCAGAAGACTGGCGTAGCAGCCCTAATGCTTTCATTTCCCAGTTACACTGATGGCAAAGTGTAAGGGTACTGTTTTCTGCCTCCAGAAAGAAGGCATTGTGCCATGCAATTTTGAGCTTAAGCACTCTTACCGGTACCACTCCCAGTCATATCCAAGTGTCCCTTGGAAGTCTCATGTGTAATCATCTACTGGATTTGTCTTAGGTTACCTCAAAAAAGTCTTAGCAGCTCCAAGTCAGAGGTGATATATCTGAAGGTTGGTTGCTCAGTCATCCTTGCTTACTGAAATTTGGAGTAAATCATGCTGGGAATGAAATAAGTCTCCCACAAGGTCTCTTTGCAAGGTCCTACACCTGGGTTGGGGCAACTCCTAGTATCAATACAGGCCGGGGAAAGAAGGGATTGAGAGCAGCCCTGCCAAGAAGGACTTGGGGGTACTGGTGGATGAAAAGCTGGACATGAGCCAGCAATGTGCACTTGCAGCTGAGGAAGCCACCCATATTCTGGGCTGCATCAAAAGTGTGGCCAGCAGGTTGAGGGAGGTGATTCTCTGGTGAAACCTCACCTGGAGTACTGCATCCAGCTCTGGAGTCCTCAGTACAGGACAGACATGGACCTGTTGGAGCGGGTCCAGAGGAGGGCCACAAAAACAATCAGAGGGCTGGAGCACCTCTCCTATGAGGACAGGCTGAGAGAGTTGGGGATGTTCAGCCTAGAGAAGAGAAGTCTGCGGGGAGACCTGATTGTGGCCTTTCAGTACTTAAAGGGGGCTTATAAGAAATACAGACTTTTTAGTAGGGCCTGTTGTTATAGGACAAGGGGTAACGTTTTTAAACTAAAAGAGGGTAGATTTAGACCAGATATAAGGAAAAAAAAATTACTGTGAGGGTGTTGAAACACTGAAACATGTTGCCCAGAGAGGTGGTAGATGTCCCATCCCTGCAAACATTCAAGGTCGGGTTGGATGGGGCTCTGAGCAACCTGATCTGGTTGAAGATGTCCCTGCTCATTGCAGGGTGGTTGGAATAGGTGACCTTTAAAGGTCCCTTCCAACCCAAACTATTCTATGATTCTATACCTTGCCTGGACAGTTACAGTTGCAAGATAGGTAAGATTGCTCCTTGGCTGTGCATAGCAGAACCTGTGTGACAGGAGCAGGAATAATCCATAAACCCAATACAACCTGTGCCCTGGGTACCCGATGCAGGCATGCTCAGAGGTGGACAGGGTCCTCATGAGCATGCCTGTGTGGGAAACACTGGGCATGGGTGGAACCTTGTTTTCTCCTCTACAGTACAGATTACACCCATGTTAGGGGGATCAGTTTTGGCTGGTTCCTCAGAGATGTCAAATCACTCCTAAAGAATTCACTTTCAAATGATAACTGTTCTCAGTAATCAGAGAGAAGATCGATATATTCCTGCCCAGAGAATTACAAATCACTATCACATGGAGCTCCAGGAGGAGTTTCCAGGAAGAACCAAATTCCTCTGAGACACGTCTGACTTTCTGCCAGGGCTGCCAGTGCTACAAGCAGCGTGCAGATGGCAGGCAGAGAGCGTGCAGGTAGCATGCAGATAGCTTGTTTGGTCTGGGCTTTACAAGCTGAATACATTTTGAGGCAAATAAACACTTTGTTATTTTCCTAGGCTCAGTGTACACCATGGGCTTCTTCCAGGTTAATTTTTCCCTAGTGCTACTGTACAGTCCTGAGGTACTTAGAGATTTCTTGCAAAACCTCTTCTCATCCTACACACCTGAGACATTTTTTCTCTGCTTTTCTTTCTTCTTTTCCATTGCAGATTCTTCACATTTTTTCCATACTGTTATCCCCATTTCCCTGTTTTCTATAAGCCCTCATACCACTGATGGTCCTGCAAGGAATCAGGAAGTTTTTACTTCCTTCTCCAGTGCAATGGAGTTCTTTTCAACCCTATTTTGTATAGCCTAGATGTCATACTATTTCCCTTATTCTCCCTCATTCTTTTTCTCTTCTCTATTTGGCAGGGCACCAGTCTGTGAAAACTGAAGCATGAGATTTGGCAGCACTAAGATGGCAGAAGAAAAACAGGGAGGGGTATGTGGATAACTACTAAGTGGTTAACTCTGTGGCTGGGAGTGTTCCCTATTTTCTCCTTTTGTTTTTGTTTTTAATTTTCCCTGGGCTGGAAGGGTTCAGCTCATTGGCACCTTCAAACATTTGCTGGAAATTTTTAATTGATTGACTGGTAAATTAAAAGTCATTGTACTATGAGCACAGACAGGGTCAACCAACAATAACGGGCTAACACCTGTATGAATGGGTAGGACTTTATCACATCCCTCTTTTTCTCTTTTCATCTTTTTTTCTCGCTGAAAAGTCATACCCTTCTCAATTGTTCTTGTCTAGGAGCTGTTCCGTATCTTTCTTCTAAACAAATTTCCTCAATTTATTTAAACCAAAGCGGAAATAGTGCCCCCCCCCCCCCCCCCCGACAGACTGTTTTTCAGCTTGATTTCCAAAGAAAACAAGGTTTAGCAGAGAATTATATCACCTGTCTGCCTGTTGTTCACCTCAGATCCTGCCTGTATAAGGTCGTTCGAACTCACAGACCAATTTCAGCCAAACTTTACCAACACAGAGAATTCTCTAGCTAGATTCTTATGAATTTCATGAAAGCTGTAATCCAGCTTAAGAAGAGAGACTCAAATTAGTGATGTTGGTGTGAGAAAATAGAACAGAATTTTTCAGTTGTTGCAGTTTCTGGCATGCAGCGCAGTGAGCATCCCCACGGTCACCAGCCACAAACCCATATAGTTTTAGTTGGACAACCTGCATTTGTATAACTCCATGCCTGTCACTGTGCAAACTACCTCTTACTTGGAGGGGGTGTGAGAGAAGCTGGGAGGATCTCTGAAATTTATGTGCAGAGGAGAGT
>NW_009260611.1:876211-878545 GCF_000687185.1 Egretta garzetta
AAGCGAGAAAGGTCCTCAGAAACCAGGTGGTGTTTCTTTTCCCTGGAGTCAGATTCAGATGCTCACTCTAGAACAATCTGCATTGCAAGGTGAAGCTCTAGCTGAGATAACTGAAGGGAACGTGTTCAGAAAACAGCAGAGGAAGCAGTATGACTGCATTGGTATGTCTTTTCAGCACAGTAAATCAGCCCTTTAGTTGTTCACAGAGAGCTTGGTGTGCTTACCTGTGACACTGAATTGATCTATACTCCTCAAGGGCTTTGCAATGGCAATCTTTTCTTATCTGACAAATATGAAAACAATTCTGACTTGTTGCTTAGAGATGACAATTTGTGCTCCTCTTGAGAAATAGTTGATCACAGTGAGTACCACGGGTACTTCAGTGGAAACTCCCTGAATGGGAGCTACGTAATTCAGCTTGAAAGGACCTTGCAGAATCAGGCCCGTGCTAGAAGAAAGTGTTAGCAACAGCTGAAAAGAATGATCTGGCTTAATGTCAGCCTCAGCCCCAGACACAACTCACACACACTGTATTTACTGAAATCCCAGCCTTTTTTACAGAGCCTCTAGGTTAAATACTGCTTTGAAATGGCTCTCCTTAACCTACAGTCATAAAATGTATGAAATGAAACAGTTGCTGTACTGCATTGAAATAGCTGAACTGTTCCTGCTAAATTGTCTTGTAATTGCATGTCGCGGATTGAAGGGTGTGGGAAGGGGGAAGGGAAATCAATGTTTCCTAATAGGGCCAAGTTACTCAATGAGCCGTTTAATCAGCTTGGTACCGTTACAGTCAATTTTTTTTTTCCAAAGTCATTCTCACATTTCTCTGAGGCCTTGAAATTGTTTAAGATGGTATTGAGAAAAACCTGGAAAGGCCTAATAGATGTGTGTTGCAATGTGTGCCTGCCTTGCAGTGAACTTCTTCTGAAGCCTACAAGACCATGATGTGAAGTTCTCTCTAGTCTTTTTTTGCCACATTTTGTCTAAGGACAATGAATAATGTGCATAAAACTATATAAAACTATGGGCAAATCTGGAAGAACCACAGCATTATAGGTAAGAAAAAATACAGACAGCCAAATTCCATCTCTGAATACAACACTGAGTAGTACTTTAGTCCTAAAGCAACTTCCACTTGCGTGACTCTTGTAGCTATATCTACACCAGGTTGAGTTCCACAGCCACTAGTCTACTTTGGTTATATTCTGGCACCATCTTGGCTTTGTTGGCTCCATTTGACTCTATACCTTTCTTTTTTTTTCTCTTGGGAAGGCTGGAGAGGCAGGAAGGCAGTGCCAGTGTACGCCAGCAGCCTTTATATTTAGCAAACAGTGTGGTGCAGCAGGAAGGAATATGTAGAGCAAACCAGTTGGGCTGAAGACCCAGTATTTACACTCCCTGTGTTTCATGGAGGCATTTTGTACTAGCTCTAATCTGGTCCCACTGACCAAATGCCCATTAGCACCCAGATTTGCATCAGGTGCCCTCCTGGAGTATAACTTTCAGTTTACTCTGCTCTGACAGGGAATTGCATTTGTGTACTTCCAGTTCATTTTGCTCCAAGGTACCTTAAATGGGATGACAAAAAGCAAACCTCACTCCAAAAGTGGACTTCTTATTTGTAATGTAATGTTAATGGCGGTGCACTTTGATAAGACTGTTCAGGACGAGTTGTGGATCAGGGTGATGGCATATGCTGCACAATTCATCTATCCCCTCCTACAGATGTAACCAATGAATTTCCTCATGGGGCACTCAGTTCAGGCCATATAAAAATGCATTTGACCTTATGAAAATGCAGCTGTTTCAACTACTGGTTCAATGAACTACAGGATTTCACTACTGAGCTGGATCATACTTATCAGTAATTCCCTTTTGGGATGCTTAGGAACATGCTCCAACAGTTTATACCCAGAGAAGGTGGCCACAGTGGAGGATCAGATGAAGCGAGTATGTTCCAAAAATACATAAAACCTTAGTGAACCTGATTCTGTTTTGCATCTTTCCTTGCTAGCCAAAGCCTTAAAGGGTTTTTCTCCTTCAACAAAAATTGGAGTGGGACCTCTACTGTTCTACATTTCACTAGGAAGGAGCAACCAAGGTCAAGAAATGCATCTGCATCTTCTCAACAAACATCTGAAAGCTGTTCAGAGGACGTAGAAAATGAAGACCTTCCAATCTAGTTCAGACTTACAAAAATCTTTCTTTTCTGTCTCCATCTATTTCTTCTCTTTGGAGTGAAGCACGACATCCCATTGTGGGAGCCACAGTTCATGGGTTCAGCTTAAAAAGTCAGCCTGCAGAGGAGAGCAGAGGAGTGGAGTGGCTCAA
>NW_009260611.1:878564-882370 GCF_000687185.1 Egretta garzetta
AATAGGGAACGTTTACACCTTAGAGTGTCTCCCAACTTTTTATATTTTCTGAACCTGCATTTTCAGTACTTCCATCCCCAAATGGTTTTCCAGTGCTCCCTGCTCAAACAAAATTTGGTAACATGAAAATTTACCTCCCTAAAAATAAATCTGATTTTTTGTTAATACTTGTTTTGCTTCTATGCCATCATCCCTTCTCTAAATGGATACTATGAGCTGAGAACCCTGTCAAATGTGAGTGTAATTTATATTTTCTGCTCAAGACTGAAATTTATTCTCTTCTACATTGTCCATTCACCTAGCTCATTAGGTTTTTCCTTATTAGGAAATTAGGTTGATTAAGACCAGCTCTCCCTGGTCTTAATCAACCTAATTAACACAATCTCATCTGCAGATTTATTGAGTTGTTATTTTCCTGATTCATAAATATATATGACGACATAGATCTTTGAGGTATCTTCTGTTTAACATTTGAAAATTCACCACTTACTTACCTGTTTCCTAGACAGTTTTTGGTCCATAATAACACCGATTCTTCTTCAGCTGAACCACTCTTCAGTAGCATAACTGACTGAATTTTTTCCTGATGGAAAGGACTCACTTGCTGATTTGGCAGAGAGTCGTCACACTGGTCATTCAATCAGTGTGCAGCTCAGAAGGCTTCTCAGCTCCCCACATTTGCAACTCCTTGCTGTTACACTAGTTCAATTTCCTACCTGCTATTCTTTTTTTTTCAAAAATCAGTTCTCTCATACTTTCAAGAAATGGCCATTCTATGGAAAATTATGTCCTTTCATTTTCTTTAAACCCAGATTAAAAGAAGCTCTAGAAATGTTAAAATTCCTGAGGCATGAGGAGTGTTCACTTTCGTTCAGAAGTCCCTTGTTACTGACCTGGTCTAAGATTTTTCAACAAGTACTTTATCTGATTTTTTTGCATTTGTATCACTTTAAAAACTCGGTGAATTTCCTTTACAGAAGTGCACAAGTGCAGTCTGCAGATTATTTAGTGTTCTACATTAATGATTGTTTTAATCAAATTTTTTTTTGTGAAGATGAAAGACCCTACTATTCTCCCGAAGTTGGTCACACCAACATTCTTTTTAAGGCAAAAAGCAAGTAAATTTTGTAAAGTAAACATGTAACCAGTTAAAATTTTAGAAGCTGATGGCAATGACATATCCATGATAGAAAAAGATATTGGCTAATAATATAGCCTATATCAAATGACCTCTTAGTCATTAGCTTCATAAAAGGTGTTAAAATAACCACCATTTGTCATTGCTATTGTTGATTTCAAACTCTTTCAACAAATGCTATATAAAGCAAATGCCAAATGCTAAATGAAGGACTAGCCAAGCCCACTCCTGTTCCCAACTGCCCTTTGCAGGTGTCTTCCCCTCTTATTTTACTATACAGAGGATTTGCTGCCTCTCACTAAAAGTCAGGGGGAGGAATACTCCTCTTAGTAATATTTGGCATGCATTATTCTTCAGCCGATAGAACAATGCTAATAAAATATTAGTGACAAAAGAAGAAAAGCAAAATAGAGGTTAAAACCCCATTTTGTCAGTTAAGTCCTCAGTGCCTTTTAGGTAGTGTAAAATATAGGAATAATTTTGAGATACACGGCCACCCTATTTATTCTAATTCTCTGACCACTATGCCACAAAAATTCTAAGCAAAAGGGGACCGCAGTCAGGCAGCCTGTCCTCTGGCTTCTGGAAAAGTTAAGGATATGAAAGTATATTGACAGACACAGTTTCAGAACAGGAGTCTATCCAGCCCACAGTCTCCAGCAGAGGCCATCAGGAGCTACCCAGGGAAGGGTAAAAACAAAGCAAACATACATGATTCATCTCCAAACTGCTCCCCAACCTCTGACTATCTCCAGCTTAGGAATTTCCCAAGTTTGATGTGTTTTTTCTATTTAGTAATCCTCAACAGGCTTCTGTTCTGAGTACTTGTCCAGTCTCTCCCTGACTCCATGTCAATTTTTTGCATCCGCAACCTCTGTTAGTGAGGAGTGTCACAGATCCACTTTCTAAGACTCCTTTGATTTCACGGCAGATCAGAAGAAATGTTGGCAGCTGCTGAGACTGGCAGACTGGATTGGATTGGTGGCAGAATGCATTGAGATATATCTAATCTTCTGACTGGGAAAGATTCAAAATAATCAGCTCCCTCTGCCCTCTTTTCCACTGCTGCAAGCTCATTGGAACTATGGTTGGAAGCCCAGATTGGTGTCCCAGTCCTAGAGGTACCTTTTCCTCTTTTTTTTTTTTCCAGGGGCAGCATGCCACTACTGCTAAGATGCCAAGCATAGAGGTACCGCTGCCCAGTTCTAGTTAGAGCTACTGGTGGTAGCCATAAGCATTCAAGAAGGTGATTATATGTGTGCACAAATCATCACAGAATCGTTTAGGTTGGAAAAGACCTTTAAGACCATCAAGTCCAACCGTTAACCTAACCCTGCCATCCCACCACTAAACCAAGCACCTCATCTATCTGTCTTTTAAATACCTCCAGGGAGGTACTAACACAGTGTCTGGACTGAGACAACCTGTTATTCTTACAATTAGGTGATACGGTAGTCAGAAATTCTCTAATGGTTGTTGCAACCCACTCACCACCTGCCTCACACTGCTCACCACTGCGGTGTCCTTTGTGTTACCTGTTATTACAGCATCTGGGCATCTGAACTGCACTGTGCTCTGGATCATGGAAGAAAAAAATAAGGGTAAAAACCAGGCTGCATCACTCAGTCTATCTGCCTGCAAAGGGGGATGTGTTCCCTGCAGCAAATCTGAGCGTACTTACAGTTTTAAATGTCTCAAGTAATTGTGCTTTCACATTTCCCTCACAAGACTATTCAACACTTCAAAGTAGCTCAAGACTTTCCTGGCATTCTGTCTAAATATTCCCTTCTTAATCTCATCTCATTACCTCCTAAGTAATTGTATTCTGTCCTTGGGGTCTATTCACTTTGCACATTTACAGACTGCTACCCAGTTCCCCTGAGTGTAAGCCTCACTCTGAGGCAAATGACATATTTTTACATTTGAAATCTTTCCTTCAAACTATTCACAATTATTCTTGCAATCACCCTTACTAAGGTAGTCTCTACAGATATATCAGAAGGTAAATTTCTGACTTCAGAGGCTTGCAACGTACCCAGCCTTCTTCCCCCCTTCTTTGAGCTCTTGTCAACCCACACGTATTCATGTGAATACTCCTTTGAATTCAAATACTCTTTAAATGCCTTGGGTTTGCAGGGCTGGGATCAATACACAAAGTAGAAAAAAAAGGAAATGGAAAGGAAAATACAGTAGGGAAAAAAATCTCCAAAACTCAAAAGGCCTATAGTTCACTGCTGAGGGGAAATTTTCCAACCCTTTCATAATCTGTGGCTGGTTTCCATTTTTTATATGTAGTAAGTTAAAAGTATTCTTTTTCTCTTTTTGAAATTTCAGTTTATAGAACAAAACCTAATAATTCTTCATTTATTGCCTTTTTTTTTTGCATCCAATTCTGAAAATAGTTGTTCTTCTCCCTTTTCCCTCACCTAAGATTGTCTGTGACGTGCTTACATGATTATAAGTGATTTATCTTTCTGGTCTTATTTTCATCTTCCCTGAACGGCTTCCAGTTCACTGTGAATTATTTGATAGTATGGCAAAATGTAATCTAAGCTTGCCATTTCCCTGGCTTTCTAGCAAATAGTTTGCTGGACATGACATATGGACATACTAGTGAGAAGGAGATGTATAGGGTTATGGTGCTCATCCAGTTCCCTGCAGGCATGGG
>NW_009260611.1:882425-896431 GCF_000687185.1 Egretta garzetta
TGCTGGGTTGTGCTCTTTATTCAGCTGCATGGTTGGTGGCTGGGCTGCATGGCTGACATGCCCCCTTGACCCAGGGCAAGGTCTGCTTTCCAGGCACTGCTCAGAAGAACCCATCATTGCAGAGCAGGTGCAGACTGAATCCAAACACTTGGACCTAACCACGGGCTAACTGATGAGTTAGCAAGTTCTCACCCTGCTGTGCTATGTTGCTACTGGCCTACAGATGACCATTTCAAAAGTATCTCGGTTATGACTATGCAGCGTAAGAGTGGTTTTGATGGGTCAAAATATTTGAAAGTCTGGAGTTATTTTAATATGTGGGATAGTATGTATGGCACATTTTGCTATTCATATCCAATTTTACACTTGCAAAGTGCTTGAGCATTTAGAATTTTTATGTGGATATGATTTAGCAGCCCTGCTTTCCTATCTTTGTCAGGCAGAGGAAACGAGAGAAAAGAAAACAATAAAGAGAATCATAGAATCACTTTGGTTGGAAAAGACCTTTGAGATCATCGAATCCAACCTTTAACCTAACCCTGCCATCCCACCACTAAACCATGTCCCTAAGCACCTCATCTATCCTTCTTTTAAATACCTCCAGGGATGAGGACTCGACCACCTCCCTGGGCAGCCTATTCCAGAGCCTGACAACCCTTTTGGTGAAGAAGTTTTTCCTAATGTCTAGCCTAAACCTGCCCTGGTGCAGCTTCAAACCATATCCCTAAAGAGCACAACTTCTCTTCTTATGGCAAACGTTTGTTGCATTCAAGGTGAATGCCACATGCAACTGTCTCTTTTTTCTTTTGTATGTGGATGGTCACCCATTTAAGTAATGCTAAAGGTAAACTTCAGTTAAATGATCTACATGAGCTGGTGCAATCCAGCTAAAATATGTATGGCTACGCAAGCTTTCATGGGGAAAACACTGGACCGACTACACCTGAATGCACAAGAGAAATACAATTTGGTTTTCTCTGGGTCACAGGTGTTGCGGACTCACAACTGCTTCATTTTGCACCAGCCTGTGCTCACTTGCTAGGTTCGGAGGGATGTCATGGGTAAAGCTGACTCCAATGTTGTTCCCATTATCTGTGGTGGGGATGTGCTGGCTGTCAGCGGCAGGGTGAGATACTTTCAGTTTCAGAAGGAATCTGCTGCCATGACTGCCTTCATGGTACCCATTTTCAGCTCTGTCTGCAGCTCAGCTTGGCAGTTGCTCGCTGCAGTATCAGTAGTGGGGACTGCCTGGGGATGCAGGAGCAAAGCATTGGGCTGCGATCAGCACAAGCCCTTTGCGTGATGACCCCACTCAGCCCTTCGCTCATCTGGGAGGAGGCAGTGAGGCGAGGGGAGCTCCCGGGAGGACCTGGGACTTCTTCTGGAGGTAATGGAAGCAGAAATGCCGCTGGTACAGAGGGAAGCAACTCCTGCAGACCCAGTGGGGCTGCACTATTTTACATCAGTTGAGGATTTAATCTCGTGCTTGAAGTACGTCTTTAAACTGAATGAGAACAGCACTGCTAAATGCATTCCTGTTTAAATTATGAACTCAGTGGCTGAAATAATATAAAATATTTATGATATGGAGGAAGGAAACATAATTGCTAAAATGAAGCACAGTTGAAATAAGGATACAGAGGGAATCTGAGTCCTCCCCTCTTTTCATTGCCTGAGCCCAGTCTTACTTGCCTTGACATTATGATGCGGTAACTCCACTGCTTCCCACTCTTTTACATCGGTGTAACTGCAATCAAAGATAAACCTTTATCTTCAACTGTTTATTCCCTTTTAAACAGAAATGCTGAATGAAGATATTTGGAAACTCCTCTCCACAACTTCTTGCCTAACCTAGACCATTACATGGCCTCTTGGCTACCAGCAACTGTCTCAGTCCCTGGTAACTCCCCAACCACATGCATGGTTTCACATCAGACCCCTCCAGTGGGTAAGCAGAGGCAGGTACTCTGTGCACTGGAAAAACCCTGCACTCCCTGTCCTGTACTCCCCTTGTATCAGCCCTGTTGTCAGATGCTGTAGCAAATGGTATAATTACTCCTCGGCATGTGCCTTTGAGAAACCAGCCCTCCCTAAATTACTTTAAAATAGTCTACCAAAAAATCTGTGGACGTGCAATATCTACAGAGGTAGTGAGGCAGCTGCCTGTGGAGCCCGTGTGGGTCAGGATGTGCCAGGTCACCTGCATTGCCACAAGCAAAGGATATTCTGTGCGCTGGTACTTCCAGCTACCTCTCTGCCACAAAAGTCAGTAATTTTACAGTTTATTATTATTTGTTTCATATTTCCATGCCTTAGAACATTTTCAAAAGCTCTGCCTAATGCTCCTGGCTTCCTTTGAAAGCAGAAAGCATTGGAGAAGCCATGGTCTCTGCAAACACATCAGACCATACTCTCCAGCCTACTTTGTTGAAGCCCTCGTTCACAGGGAGTGATGAGGCTGGTTCCAAGTCACATCACGTGCAAGTGCATAGAGAAAAAAAGTCAACTCATCCTTTCAAAGGCTTTGTTTTAATTAATTTTTTTAATGCGCTCTTTCAATTTTTTAATGTTAGCCACATATATGGCAAACTGAATAAATTGTTTTCAAGCCAACAAAACTTGGAAAGGCATCAGCTTTCTGCTGTCTTTGCTATTTAATAGGACCGTTATTGGTAAAAGACTATGCCAATGACTAAAACAGACAGCTGAAGTATAAGGAATTTTTACAAGTTTTCCAGGATTTCTGATAGGAATCCCCTAGGAAAGAATTCCCTTTTGTAGCTCCTGTGAGGAATAAACCAGTTTATGCAGAAGTGTCATGGCTTAACCACTCATCTTTTTTTTATATAAATCCATATTTCTGTATGTCAATGGGTGTAGTTCTCAGCTGGATCTCATTGGCACAGCATGACTCAGTGAAAGGCTACGACAAGGCAACAAAAGTTGTGTGTGGGGATGCCCACACAGCCTCCCCTCTTGACAGCCATGCAGGCAGCAGAGTGAGAGCACGGGCTGCTGCAAAGGGGGACCCACAACCTGGGTCTCTGTGTGTGAGCCTGGGGACCTTTCTCACTGGTGTCTGCATTAGCAGGTTGTATGGAGTGACCCTGCAACCCAAACAACATGCAGGGGCGGCGCGGGGTGTAAAAGTGCACTTGTAAATGTGCGTGTGTGTGTCTGTAACCAGAACTCCCCTGGATTAGCTGTACAAGGGTGGTTAGAAATGTTTAAGTGTTTGCTAACATTTTGTGAGTGTATAGTATTTCAGTTTATCTGTTGTACTGCTGATATTGAGCCTGAAGGTGTAGTTCACTCATTGCCAGTTAATTATGTATCATTTATAAATCAATCTGATTTGGTATAAATCACATGAGCTGAGCACGTTTTTTTCAAGTGGCAGGTGCACACTGTGTGTGATTTTGGCCAGAAACTACCTTGGGATCTGTTTTCTAATTATAGTTACCATTTAGATAAGATACTACTAATAGCCCGCTTTATGTCCCTTTTCACTGCTTTTGTAAACCCTACCATTCAGGAAAGGAGGCAAAACGAATACACACTTTCCCCGAGGTTCATTTTTTGAATCAATTACTGCATTAGAAATTCCATTATAGCTGCTGCCATTGCATTGCAGCTACAGTTCTTGTTATCCAGATGATAAGCTGGTGCCTGGCCATTTAAGACAGTGCAGATACAGACTAACACAGCTGGTTTCTTGCCATCTGGACCCTCTGCCCCTGCTAGCAGAGCTCAGGCTTTCCCCCTGCCAAGGAGTTTGTTGCACAAGTTAATAAGTGACAACTGGGAAAATATAGGCAAGTGCCACATTAACGAGAAACTGTGCCATGAGGATTTTTGGGGTCTTGCAGAGTTAGAGATGGATTGTTTATGATGTATCCTTTAGCCTTGATTTTTCTCATCCATTTCTACCACATACTAATCTGATTCCCTGCTCTATATAAAGCATACTCCTTCAAGCAGACCAGAATCTGCTAAAATAATTTCCTTTTGATTTTCAAATGTCTAGTTTTACTTCAGTGAGAAGTAGGATGTGTAGAGGTAGCATGTCACATACTCTGCCCCTTTTCACATAACTTTTAAAGCATAAGAAAAAGCAATTTCCTTGCCCCATTGGGTCTACAATCTAATTAGACAGCAGTCAATTGAAAGATAATGGATGGGTGGGTCTATCATTTTAATGAACCTAGGTAGATTTTGAACTTACGTCTGCACTTGTTTTGCTGGTTTTCTATTTTACCTTCCCACAAGCAAAGACATTAGCAAGGGACATTGTCCTAAGGAGGACATCTGGGTGTCTCAGGACAGAGAGGGGCCTGAGGGTCAATCAAGGCAGAGAGGATGGTTGGACAGAAATGCAACATCAGATCAGTAAGTCAAGAGAAGCACAGGCCAGTATTTCTGAATTCTGTACTGGACAAGTTGGTGGAAATCATAGAATGTCTGGGGTTGGAAGGGACCCCGAGAAGTCACCTAGTTCAACCCCCCTGCAGTGAGCAGGGACACCGCTAACTAGATCAGGTTGCTCAGAGCCCCATTCAATTTGGCCTGGAATGTTTCCAGGGATGGGGCCTCCACTACCTCTCTGGGCAACCCATTCCAGTGAAATAATTCTGAATTCCAGGAAATAATACTGAAGAAGATATGTAGCTCAGTTTAAAAATATTGGAATAGAGTGAACGAAACATTTGTAAAGGGGAGTCATGCTTTACAAACCTCTTTCAAATTTGTCAGAGGAGTTATTAAACATGAATAGATAGGTTACTTGTTGATACATTGAATTGAAATTTCCCCGAAGCTTATTGTGGTATGATCCCCTACCAAGAAATTGAGTAGTCTTGGGAGAGGAGGAAAACATCCTTTTTGAGCAATAACTGTCTAAGATGTAGGAAATTAAGGGTAGGTATAAGAAGTTGATTTCTGTGGTGGAGGGGTTACAGACCAATATAATATCTTCAGCACACTCATAATTAAATTATAAAAGTATGTGAATAATGAGGTAATAAAGTCTTCTGATAAAATTATTTGATATAGTCAAATCTAAAGCTTATTTCAAAAGTTGCATCAGGATTTCATAATGCTAACAGATTTGGCAATAAAACAGAAGATGGAACTAAAGGTCAGTGCATTAAAACTAAGGCACATTGGCCAGAACACCTTTAATGATAAATACAGGGTGATGGGGTAGAAATTATTGCCACTAAGGAGAAAATGCTCGAAGTCCCCATGGTTATTTCCTGAAAAACGCTAGCTTAGTGACCAGTGATGGTGGGGAAAAAAAAGTAAAGCAGAGTGTTAGGAATGATTAAGAAAGGGGCTGCTAAATAGAAAATATTATTATGCCATCATATTAATCTGTGACTCCCTCTCGCCCTGATCACTGCCCAAAAAGATATAGGACAACTGGAAAAGATAAAGCAAAATGTCGTAAGGATGGTAATATCTATGAAGTTACTGCCAAACAATGAAAAACTGAGTAAAAGCTCTTCTCCCCTTGGAAAAGGAAAGGGCAAGAGGGGTACAAGAGAGAAATATAAGAGCATAAGTGATACAGTGGACATGGAAAAGAAAGGAAAATATGCACATTTTCTCACATGAGCTTTAGGGGCACTCAGTGAAATTTTAAAGTAAGGGTTTTAAATAAAAAAATGTATTTTTACATAGCTCAGACTAAGACACATAATTTGTTGCTCTCGGATGGTGTCAAGGAAAAAATGGACACATGGATTCAAAAGGAATTCTGCAAATTATTCAGAAATAAATCTATTGATGGTTATTAACTGTAACAGTACGAATGCAACCTTAACGCAGGAAGGCACCTAACCATCAATGGCCAGAAGGTGGGAAGGGATCCCAGGAGAAGGATCGCCACGTACTCACCCTGTGTCTTTCACCCTTTCATTTTTTGAACACTGGGAAAGGCTAGAGAGACAGAAAGATGTGCATAGCTTTAAGAAAAGATTGCATTGAATCATGTTCCTACATTTATTGTACTTCCCTGGCAGAAAAGTGGGAGCTGAAAGGATGGAAAATTCCTTTCAAGACGCAGGTGTTTGAAGGGATTCTTTGGGCCAAGTTTGACCTCAGGGATTCCTTTGGTCTTATCATGGTCCAGATGTCAAGGGGGTGTGCATTTCTCCCCCCTCACTTCTAGTGGTGCAGATCACCCCTAAGTCAGTATTATCTCCGAAATTTCAGAGCCATTGGTGACTTAAAAGCACAAAACCATTGACAACTAAGTGTGACTTAGTGATTTACCTCCTGCCTGTCATGCTTAGAGAAGAGCCAGAGATGCTCAGGTATCTGTTGCAACAAGTCTGCCACTGACACTAATGAAATCTGTAAACAACTGCTTTCCTCCATAAAAATCTCAGTTTTGTTTCTTCTGTCAATTGCCACCAAAAGCAGCTAATGCCCACCCGGCAATCACCACATGCACTGGCTTCGCTTGCCCGTGGCTTCATTGCATACCCCACATAAAATTGATAGCAGTTTCCTCTTTGTAGACAAAACATTTACGATTATCTCATTTGTCCTAGCAACAAAAATAACGGTGCATATTCAACCTGTCATACAAAAAGGTCTGAAAACTCTTAACAGATACTAAAAAAAATCCAGAAGAGCTGCATGAAAAGACAAAAGAAAACAAATAGGTCTTCCTTGTTTTTTCAGCTGGAATTTCAAAGCATATCACGTTTCTTTCCAAACCACATTTTATTCTTTTCAAAGTATTTGGAAGACCCAAAATGACATGTTTCTTCTGGATGTGATATTGCTTTTATAGGGATTTACTTGTTATCATTTTTTCTTTTGCATGATCTTTTAAGGTTTAGAAATTCACCCTGCTCACCCTACACCAAATTCTAATGAAAACCTAATATGGTAAAAAAGTTTAAGAGCCTGGAATACCCACTCACATTTTTAGAATGTTTATAATGCCAATTTTTTTCTGACATTGTACTTTTAAAAAGTTTTGGTGCACAGATGGTAGCCATATACAGACCGCCTTTGTGAAATCAACTGCATAAATTCATTTATCAATACACTAGCTAATTTCAGGTGCAGAAATATGGAATGTGAATATGGAAAAATGTGCTTATTTCATACATAACTTTTGACTGCTGTAATACCTTTTTTTTTTTTGCCCTTGAGGAGCTCACAAGACTATTAAGGCTGCCTCTGTTTCAAACAATTACTACCCTACTCTCTTATATTTGCTTATGGCTCAGCTGTCTCTGTATGTACATCCTATAGCAAGGACTGCTGGGGAGCTGCGAAGTCTCAGAGATCTGCTCTTAGTGGCATGAAGCAGAGCTAAATATGTGCCTGTCTCTGTTCTGCATCACCACTCCCTGATATAGAAGGGGCATCTCATGGAAGGAGGTCCTGCCAACCACCGTGGGCAGGAGGATGGGGAGAAGGGGGCAGGAGGCTCCCCAGGCTCCGCTCACCCATGCAGGCTGAGACTCGGCACCCTTTTCCTGAGCTGGCGAGTTTTCTTGGTTGTTCGAACTCTTTTCTTCTATCTTGTCATTTGCACTTGCATTTCACATTCCCCTTTGCCTTCATTACATTGATCTCTTGTTCTAACAAATCCCCTTGTTGCTCAGAGCTGTTTTTCTGTAATTCAGAAAAAGCCGTTTCACTGTTTTTTAAAAAAAAACCAGATAATTTAAAAATACAGAAACAAAATGTTTTAACCTATGCCAAAACTTAACTTTCTGCTTTTTTTTTCATTTTTTCCCAACTGTTGTTGAATTTTCTCAAAATTTGCAAATACTTTGGTCTTCCCAAAAGCCAGTAATTGCTGTATTTACTGTGGAAAAAACCCTGCTAATCTCACCCTTCACACTGATTATGCATGACATGACAGGTGGCTTTTTAAAACGGAAACACACTTCACTTTCCTAAAGTACTGGAAGAAATGGAATAGTTTAAAAATCTAATCTCTTCTCACTTTCGCCTGGTAAATCTCCCAGTGTCTTCAGAGGGTTCTGAACTAAAGCCTTGCATATTTCTTTCCTTTTGCTGTGAGTCTTCTTTCCACTGAAGAGAATAACAAAGGTCAAATTGATTCCACTACGATACAGATTAGGTGTCTTCTATGTACCACCTATTTTCATTATGTTTAATGGAAGTATTCCTTAGACAAGTGAATTTTCTTGATTTTGTTCTGCTTCCTACTAAAAAAAATAAATCAGACAAGACTTGCATTCTTCTCATCTTCTGATTAACAGTAAAGATGGACAACTGTAAAAAATCAATTCTATGCCCTCCATTTCATACAGCAACAATCAGATACATTGATTCAGAAACCCAGAAAACAGGAGATCAACAATTTCTGTTGTAACTGTTATGGTAGTTCAGACAAAACAAATTTCTCGTAAAATATATCTATGGGGGCAGAAGGAATTTAGACTGTTGTTTGAAAAACTGAGTAGCAAACCCATAAATATTTTCAGCTTTGATAGGAAGCCAAAACATTTTTATGCAAAAATGTCCATGCAATGTTGGGACTGCTGATCAAACACCTCATCTCTTTAATGTCTTGTACAGTCTGGTTTCACCACTGAGACTCCATCCTCCCATGATTTGAAATAATTTGGTTTGCTTGATCCCTGTCAGCAAAGGATTATGAATGTTTTACAACCTTAATTTTAGGTAATCAGATAATAGACACAGAATCAATATTTTGCCTGTGAAATTGTATTACACTTACGATCACATAATTGATCATTACCTGGAATTTCATGAGAAAGAAACTTTGGAGAACAGACAAATCTAAGGATTATAAATAAGATGTGCATTTTTAGCAGTAAAAGTAACTGAACGTTGGAAAACCTTACCCTCAGAAGGGGCTCTGTCTTTCTTGGAAGTCTTTATTTGTAACAGAAGTATAAGTGTGATGCAGGTGAGGGTCTCTGGTGCGTTGGAGGGGGTATGATTAGGTGAGGACTGAATAGGGAGGGCTGTGAGGGAAGGAGAGGAATGTCATGGGGTCTGGGATGGTCCTGCATACACTCGATTTCCTCATATGGTCTAATACCAATGTATTCATTACCAGTGATACTCCTTCCCAAATAATACAGTAAATTTTTGTGGGTGGAAAAAATACGAGAAGGAAGAAGAAGAAGAGCTCAACCCAGAGCGTCATGAGCACTGGAAAGTTTGGGAACAGTACAGATTTCAAAGAGATACTTAACTGCATTCTTCAAATATCTCTGTGAAACCCAGTTACACATCGCACAGAAATGGTATACTCATTGTGCTGGGATCATTTCTAACTGGAATTTGACCAGACCTTTTTAAGCAAAAAGGCGGGCAGGGGAACAATCCTGTCATTAAATGTCCTTGTCATTTTATCTTCATTCCTCTGATTCGTTGCAGATGTTGCTTTGGAAAGTGTTTTAGTGCCTTACTCGCTTCAATTACCATCAGTTCACACTCAGTTCATAATGGCAGAATAATTGAGTGGGGGACTAGTTCACCATCCTTGTGCATCTTTCTGACAGCTACTTGCGGTTCCTCTACTCCTTTATCTTGCAGCAGATTTTTCCTTAGAAAATTAATTTGGAAGTGTTTGGAAAAAAGGACAAAGATTGAATACTTTGGTAAGTTTGTTTCAACATTAGATTAACTTTTTATGGATTATAATGGCAAGCCCTAAGCAGAAAAGACTGTAGTAACTCTGAGATGTATGACTCAATATGAAGTCAACACAGAGTGTAATTCACAATTTTTTCTTTCTAGCCAAGTCAACTTAACAGAACATAATAACAATATCTATTTTATTAAGCAAATGCCATTAGACAAATTCTAGGCCCATGAATTTATAGTGTTTACACTGAGTAGTAAAGTCAACCAACCATTTATTTTTTGTGTATTTCCTTATCCACCATTTATTGAGGAATTTATTATTAATATATTAATATAATCAGTAAAGAGATTTTGCTTTTACAAATCTTGTAATTTTAATTCAAGAATGTCCTTTATGATACTTTGCAGGCCCAGGGTTGGAATCCAGCTAGTGTAATTCTACTGTGTAATATAATTCACTGACCATGATAAAATATTCGGTTAGCTATACCAATAAAGCTAGTTGTTCATAATCATTGAAAATTAAGATAAAAAGTGTTATCAAGACATTTTCAGCAGCATTTCACTCTTTTATAATAATATTTCTAAATAGCAACTGAGAATTGGAAATTGTAATTGCACAGTGTGGTGATCTGGCAGTCTTTCTGGAAACAAATCAAGAAAGAAAGAATTATACGAGACTTTCAGAGTTACGGTTTCAAAAGCTGAGCTAATTTCTGAATCTGGCAGGCATTTCTTTGCCAGCCTAAGGAAATATCAAGTTTTTTGTGTATTTATTTTTAAATAAAGTAGAGTATTGGATTTGTTATGTCCACGTTTGCAAGCACAAATATTATTCCTTCTAAAAGTAAGCAAGAAAAATCACCCAAACATTCCAGATCAACCATCAATGAATATAAACATTCAAACACAATTTGACCTTTTGGAAGACAATTCAGATAAGCTTTTCCTAAACTTCAGTACACAGATTTATAAATGGGTACCTGGATACCTTGTTCAAGGTGGCATGTACCCTCCTCAGAGCACAATAAGATGGTATGGCCTATTACATGCTTGATTCTCACAACGGCAAGAAATGAACTCACCATTTTTCCTGGTCTTCTTTCCACTGCCCTTTGGCAAAACACTAAGGGCATTTAGAAAAAGAGGAACTTGCTTTTGCTTACTTGGGTTGCGTAATCCCCTTAGCACTGAACAGGCTGTTCTGACAACATTTGCACTGGCAGTGGACGGGCAGAGAGCTCTTCTGACCAAGTAATAGTCTGAATATGATCTATTCACGGTGTTCTCTTTGCATTCAGTTTCACGGACAAGACAACTGGCTTGCCTGAACCCTCCCATCCTTGCCCACCTTTGTCTGGGGACTACATGGGCTCTCTGTCTTCCATTCCTCTTGAACCTCTGCTCACCTTCCCAAGTCTACAACCTTGCATATTCCCGTTGGTGTCCTCAGCCAACCCCAATGAAAAGGGGCCTGCAGGGCTCCTGTCA
Source organism: Egretta garzetta (assembly GCF_000687185.1). Taxonomy (NCBI): domain Eukaryota; kingdom Metazoa; phylum Chordata; class Aves; order Pelecaniformes; family Ardeidae; genus Egretta; species Egretta garzetta. The sequence continues at coordinate 893,532 of NW_009260611.1, forward strand.
CCAGGCTGTGCCACAAAGTCTCTGGCATCCCCACAGTCATGCAGGACAGAGGGGCCTTTTGCTTGCCCCATGACAGTGACACCTGCCATGTTTAGCAGGGGTTAAGTATTGTGGTACTGAAAGGCACAGCAGCCTGGCATTGCTGACAAACAACTAAATTCACTCCATGTCTTTGGCTTTACTACATCTGTGTATGTGGGAGCCATCACCCAGCCAAATCTTGAGAAAGTGCCTTAAGGATTCAAGCTCTCATTCTGCTTTCCCTGTAACTCTTCCATCTCCTCCCACTGCACCCCTTCTTGCACAGACACTTGCCCCCTAATCTTTCAAATCCAGTTCCAGGAGACTTTTCCATACTCCCTCCATCAGCTCAGCCCCTGTAGGATTTCACACTGTTGTCAGAAAAGTCAGGGGTTTGGTGGCAAATTAAACTTTTCCCCTAAGTTTTTCTTGATTTGCTTTTACTGCTGAGGAATCTGGGAAACCTCAGTCATCTTGTCTAGGTACAAGAAACAGAAATTTTCTTCCCCGGCAGGAGACAGGACTTCAGCTGGATTCACATAACCCTATTGCTTAATATTTCCAAAGGTTTTCAGATAGCTCGTATCTTGCAGTCTAAAGCTGCTCTCATACCTGCAGAGATTTTTTGCACAAAGCAAACAGAGTTCAAACTGAGTTCCCTGTCTGCAGCGTTCACTACATCATCATCAGGCTCCTCGTTGTCTGGATTGCAAGTTGGATGAGGCTGGCTTTCTTTTCTCTGTTTTTTTCTTTTTTCATATCCCAGCTTCTTACTTATGCCCAAAAATCCTCCAGGGGCAGAAAATGTCTACAAGACTTTAATGAGGAGACTAGTCTTGAATGGGTCAAACATTTTCTAACCTAATATTTAAAGACGGTTCAGAATTAGCCACAGAAGTGCTGAAAAAATGGGTCCCTATAAGCTAAAAAAATCGCATCCTCATTCCCTTTTCATGACAGATAGAACATCAAATCACAGAATCATAGAACAGTTCAGGTTGGAAGGCACCTTTAAAGGTCATCTAGTCGAAACCTCCCTGCAATGAGCAGGGACATTTTCAGCTAGATCAGGTTGCAGAGAGCTCCGTTCAACCTGACCTTGAATGTTTCCGGGGATGGGGCATCTACAACCTCTCTAGGCAACCTGTTCCAGTGTTTCACCACCCTCATCATTGCAAATTTCAAGAGGGATTCATCAGAAGAAAAGGTCTTTTTTTACCACACTCAAACTGTATTTCTGTGGTAATTCTATTACTCTCAAAAATTATTTTTACAGAGAGTCTGATAAGACATTTTAACTCCATATTTACCTGAACTTAATGTTTACCCATACATTGTAGTCCTAATCTTGAGAATTCACTCATGCTTTTAGCTATTGCTCATATATTATTATTCTGTACATCTTTTACACAAATAAAATAACTGTTATTATATTTGTTTTACCAAAAAATGAAAGTACAAAGGGGCTGTGTGTTGACTGTGTAAAGCAGAACTGGGAAGGAACCAACACCAAAGAAATATTCATATTCTCCATGCAGTGATACTGCCTGTGCCACTGAGAGTGCCATGGAAAATATGGTGATTCAGTTACTGAGCCCAGTCCTTCACACAGCTTTGCAAAAGAATGACTTTATTCATGTGAGTCTTCACACGGGTGCTCGTGGTATAACTCACCTGCATAATATTGCTCCTATGCAGAAATACTCGAGTGATTAGGCCCACAGTTTTTACTGAGTGATTCATAGAAAAATTCCCAGCTGAAATACGGGGTTTAAACATTTTGCTGCTCTTTAAGGGCACCCAAGTTCTTCTAGAAGCTTTTTGGCCTTTGTATGGAATTACCTTTAGGAAAAAAAAAAGAAGGTGGTACATACATTATGCACAGATTTTTTCAGAGTTATTTCATTGACATATAGAGAATTTACTGACTGAGCCTCCTCACACAGCGAGAGAAAATTATTTCCCGTGGCTTTTTGTATTTATGATGATGCCACACCTTGGGAGTCCAAGTTATTTTTAATACTTCTCTAATGTTACTTCTTTTCAAGGGTGGGGGAAGGGCATGATGGAGAAGATTACATTTGATATTTATATTATTATTATTACTGCACATGTGATTGTGTCAAGCTGTAAATTCCTTGCTAAATTTTTTAAATCCCTCTGATGTCTGACAAGGAGTTGGAAATATATAAATGTTAAATTTTATGGTTTTTTCCGTGTTACCGTAGTCTGCAGTTCTATTATAAACTGTCATCTGTAATATAATCAAAGGAAAATTGGTAGGAAACCTTATTGTAGTCCAAGGAACATTCCTTTTTACATGAACTTACCAACTTTAATAGGATTTAGACTGTCTGGCTCAATCTGGAGCTTTTAGAAAAGCTAGGAAAGACTGAGTCAGAAAAGGACTGGGTTTTTATGGGATGTCCCCAAAATTTATGTTGATTTACAGTCATGTATAATGTCACAAAAAATGCTTCCCCATTGAGTCAGAGCCTTTCAATCGTTAACAATGTATCTATATTATCCCTAATGCAGTGTTTGTACCTTTCTCATTGCTGACTGACACCACTGCCGGTTTGTAGCTTAAAAAATTAGTAGTGAATTAAGGGTCCAACACTTCCATGTCCTTCTTGTGCTGAGGGCTCCAGAGCTGGATGCAGTACTCTAGGTGAGGTCTCACCAGAGCAGAGTAGAGGGGCAGAATCACCTCTCTTGACCTGCTGGCCACTCTTCTCCTGATGCAGCCCAGAGTACGGTCGGCCTTTTGGGCTGCCAGTGCACACTGCCGGCTCATGTCCAGCTTTTCATCCACCAGCACCCCCAAGTCTCTGTCGGCAGGGCTGCTCTCCCTCCTTTCTTCCCCCAGCCTCGACTGA
>NW_009260611.1:897082-913268 GCF_000687185.1 Egretta garzetta
GGTCACAAACCTGATCTTCTCCTACAGCAGGAGGGGCTTTGCCCTCCCGGTCCCCCTCATGCCATCCATCAACTCGGGAGGGGTGAGGAGAGAGGTTGCCACTGTTATTTGCATTTGCACTGACAATAGCATGAGTGAGTGTTTGCCCTGGACCACGCAGGACATGCAGTAGGAAGGCATGGTTCAAATACAGAATAAAGCTCTTGTCTTTGCCCCAGGGATCTTTCTTACAGTTTTTTTAGCTAGAAAGGGGTTTCTTACCCAGTAGCAGTGCCCTGCTCCAGCAAGACCAGCCTTTGTCTCCCCCAGCTGGACAGTGTGTGACAGCAGGACCTGCTCTTCCCAGGAGTGCTGGGACTTGCACTTCTGCCAAGTGCCCAAACCACCAACCAGACCATGGACATCATAAGTGAAGAAGGCGCTTGCTCCTGATCTTGCCAGGAACCAGTACATAGCCTGCCATGCAAGAAGCAGGAAAAGAAAACCTGATGCTGCTGGTAGGGTACGAACTCAAGAAAGGACACAGTCAGGGGCTCCAGGACCTGCTGCCTTGAAGGTGCATGTATTTACTCCACTTCATTATGGATAAAAACAAACTGAAGAGTAGAGGGCAAAGCTGTGGTTCTGCCTTATCCATCTGAATGCCCTGAGCATTCTTCTTGCTTGCAAGTTATTCCAGTTTTAAAATGCAAGATTGGAAAGGCACACTAGGGACCTTGGGGAGGTGGGTCCCAGCCTGGGACAATGCTCTAACTGCTGGGCTATGGTGTCAGCAGTGGGTGCTGGGGTCTCCATCTAGTGAGATGTGAGAGATCACAGAATTACAGAATGGGAGAGGTTAGAAGGGAGCTTCTAAGATCATAGTCCAACCCCCCTGCTCAAGCAGGGTCAGCTAGAGCCAGTTGCCCAGGACTATGTTCAGATGGCTTTGGAATATCTTTAAGGATAGAGACTCCACAATCTCTTCGGGCAACCTATCCCATTGTTTGATTACCCTCACAGGACAAAAAGTGTTTCTTGACGTTCAGACAGAACCTCCTGTGTTCCAGTTTGTGCCCCTTGCCTCTTGTCTGAGCACTACTAAGAAGAGTCTGGCTCCTTCATTTTCATTCCCTCCCTTCAGGTAGTTATATACATTGATAAAATCCCCTTGGGGCTCTGTTCTCTAGGCTGGTAAGTCCTGGCTCTCACATCCTCTCCCCATATGGAAGATGCTCCAGTCCCTTAAGCGTCTTTGTGGTCCTTCACTGGATTTGCTCCAATAAATCCCATTCCCATTAGGTCCCTAGGCTGTCAGCCGAAGAGTTAGAAACTTAACTTCATGGACTGCTCACCTTCTGAGTGGGCCTGATTTTTTCATACAGTCATTGAAGAGAAGTCCTCAAGTCTGTCTGGCTGAAATCTCTGCAAGCTTTCAAAGGTACTGGAAGTCTCTCTCCAACTTCAGGGAATTTCTTTGCTTATTTTATGTTGATGGAATCATTCCCCTCTTCTTTCTGTCCACCCAGTGTCAGGTACATACATTCCTGTGAGCCATTGCTGACTAGAGAATTAGACCTGGCGGGCTGTGTTTCATCCAAAGTGTAAAACAATAGATAACAGATACCAGCCCACAGAGGAGAATCAGGAGGCAAAGAGATAACATTGGTCTGCCAGTTTGGTCTGACAATGTCTGAGTTCTTTTATGTCTGGATCACTCCCTAAAATTTAGACGATTCAGCAGTAGCTGGATAACATTATTATCAGGTGCCATGTTTGTTGCTTTCAGGGCATCAGCAAAGTCCTGAACTTTACAATGTTTCTCCATAAACTGAACTCTGCACTTACAATTGCTATAGTAGTACGTGGAACTGGGGCCTTCCCAGCATCACTCCTGTTTCTAATGAACAAATCTCTTTATAAAAAATTCACTTATTAGCATAAAGCTAGTGAATATGAATGTCTAAGACAGCAGCACTTTTTAAACTTGAATTACAGTAAGAAGATGATAGTCATTATCACTCAGTGGGACTGAAACCTAATCCCCCTTTTTTTTAATGTATTAGCATACTTTTACCCAATCCCCCAAAAAATCATATGTATTTTTCTATTACCTTTTCTACGCATTTTTGCTCTCACTATTTTATTTCTTGTACTTTGAATTATTATATTTCCATCTTTCTTTTAAATAAACATCCTTTGCTTTTCTATTATCACTAGACTTGCAGTCTCATTCCCATCAATTTATTTCATTGCCTCGTTATTGTTGTAATTCTCCTACAATAGTTAGAGTTTACTATAGTTTTCTGTATGGTATAAGGTATCTAAATTAATTTCCTTCCCATTATTCCAGAGATTAGCCGCATTGTAGCTAAGAACAAAATTACATTCCCATTTAAGCCTACTTTTCAGTCCACCCCTCAACATCCAGCTAAGCCCCTTGGAATATGATTTGCCACAAAGAAACTGTTGGAGTAGGTCTGGGTTCCTACCCTCTGTTTCTCCTGCTTTTTGCCTCTCTGTCTGGAAAGCCAGCGGAAGCAGCCAGTTGGGGTTTGCTCTCTGGAAGATTGCTCCTTGAACAATGGTGTATATTGAAAGGAGTGGCATGAGAGAAGGCAGAATTGCACCACAGGCGTGATGGCTCTCAGCAAAATTAAGCACTTGCTTCCACAATCCGTGCATGCCATGCCAGCTGAATGGCCTTCGGAGCCTTCACAAACAAACAGCGTGCCAGGAACAGGGAAGAACGATTCATTTACTGCTTATAGCCCCAACCTCTGGGTGTTGGAAACAGACATCGGGGCAGGCTTCATCCCACCCTTCTGTAGCTGTTTACACAGTGAAGGAGCTATACTTCAGCTGGTCAGAGGAGAAATGGAGGGTCAGTGCCAAGACAGAGGTATCTAGAGGTAACTGAGATGCTCAAGGATGACCTCCCTGGCCTCTGGCAGCTGGGCAAAGACTCCATGTCTCCTGTAGACCCTGTGTCATATCTACCAGTCTCATACAGATGTCCTGGATATCTCTGGGCATTGAATGTGGAAGTAGGCACATAAATCTCTTCAGACTCCTTTAGAGCGTCATTTCAATGTAGAACCTAGAATAGCTTGGGAGAAATACCCCTGAGAAATGCTGATTTCTTCCCATTTTCTCTGACAGGAGTCTCAACGTGTAGCTCAGGCATGTGAATGTCAACAGTGTCCATCCCAGTGTAAGCTCCTAAGGCCATTTTCAGCACCTATGGGCTTGCTTCCTTGGCCCCACTGCAGACCTGTTAGGCCTTCTCACAACTGGCATGTACAGTCCCGGACCTGTGGGAGACCCTCCCCTTCCAGAGCAGCACCCAGAGGCCGGACAAGACCTCTGAGGGCACCTGGGGTGGCAGTAGCTGCTGCTGCTGAGGCAACTGAATCTTGCTCCCAGCTACTGGTGGAGCTCCAGGCTGCTCTGACTGGATGTCCACTGCCTGTAATGGGAGCTCAGGCATTTAGCTCGTGCATAGACACCAAAATGAAAGTGTTTTATATTAGAGCTGAATCCCTCCTCTAAAATTAGGTGAGATGAATTGCCATATCCGTGCCTTCTCAGAATTCAAGATTAGCTGCTAGCAATCAGTGGGTTTCTCTTGTCTTTTTTTCTTGGGGTTTTCTCTTTTCCTTGCCATGGACAGAGTCCCAATGCAACAACAGCTTTAGGAAGTCAGCAGTGATGCTGCCCCTCACCCTGGTGTGCAGCAGAGCAAGCTAGAGGGGTTGGTGAGCTGTAACCCATATCAAATCACAAGAAGTACCTTATACTATATATATGTAATAAAGATATGACAAAAAAATCAGCAATGCTAGCTGGAGTAACAATAATGTACACTAGACTTCATGACTTCTTATTCATCTGTGTCCCTTTCAGAGCCACAGGCTTTAAAAGAGTTATTGGAGCAGAGGTCCCAAGAGGTATGTTAAAGTACTGGTTCTGCAACCACTCGCAGTGGGTCTGCAATATTTGTCTTGTAAACTTTTTGCAACAGCGTTGGGGAGAACAGTGATCTACTTCAGTTCCACGTTCCTTTTCCATCACCTCTACTGTATCAATAAGAAAGCATGGTGTAGCACTGCCAGCAACATCTGCAGAAAAAAAAAAATTTGCAACAACTCACACTTCATGAAACATTATAGTGGAAAAGAAAATGTGTTCCAAACCACCTTGAGATTCTGGAGTTAATTCATCATTAAGCATGAGAGACACAGGCGCTGCAGACTTCTGCATTGTTTCCATCATGGAAAGCCCTAGATTTTGCAGTCTCCCAGCATGGAAAGCCATAAGATCACACATCAGTGTATATATTTTAGTTTGTGCCTTTACTAACTGTTCATCACCTACTTAAAAACAAGCGAACTAAAAAGAAACAAACAGCAGGCACTAATTTTACAGCACACTGTTAACCAAAGACATGCCATGCCTCTGAGTTTCCCTTTCTGCAAATGGCTCAGCACAGGCAAGTTTTACCACTCATCTGGATCAAACTACAGGATTAACACCTGAACTACAAAAGATAATTATTCTGACAGCACTGTAGCTGTTACCTCTTGTGCTAGTAGTTGTACATGAGAGGAGTAAGGTTTGAATCATAAAAACTAAGACAAGGGTACATTAAAAAAAATAATTAAAAAAGCACTGAGATGACCCAATCACATCGCAGATGACTGGGGAAAAAGAAGTGAAAGAAAAGAATGGCACACTTCAGTTTTGGCTGAGTCTACAAGACTGCATTGTTTTTCTCAAGATGCAACAGAACAGTCCTTAAATGTATATGGCAACCCTCCGTTGCTTTACAATAGCAAGTACTCTTAAAAAATGCACATTGCTTGGACAACGAATGATGGGGAAAAAAATCGAGGACACCATGCAGATATGGGAACATGTGTGCAGGCAGCAGCGCAGCCACGTGTGCAACGCGCGAATCTGCAGCTCTGCAGTCTGGCTGGGGTGGCTGCTCCTGGGAATGCCAGCCCGGGGCAGAGTAGATGTGAGTAGATCCGTGCAAATGGCGCAGAGGGCCACGATCTGGTCCCTATTGCAGGGTGAGATGAGAGCTTGTGTATAACCTGAGTTTCTATAGCTTGGGCTGTTGCTGGCTGAGTAACATTTTAGCTGACTTGTGTTCTTCACAGATTGCAAAACTTCCTCTTTTCCAGATAAGACTGTTCCCTCTCATTATTTCTCCATAGCATTTTATACTCTAGTTCACTTTTAGTTCTGATACAGGGTTCCATGCTTGTAAATGGAAGACTACCCGCCAACAGGCTAAATCTCTGTTTTCTGTGATCTCTATTTTACAATATTCCCTCCTCCCTTCTCCTGCATGTAGTTCAGGCACACTCTAGATAATGGAGCATTTCTCAGATATTTTTCAATTAGTGTTATAACTGCAGCAAGCGTTTTTGAACAGCTCATCTCATTAAAAACCATTTAATACAGTGAATAATCTCCTCTAAAGAGACTGGGGCATCACAGCAGTTATTTCACAACTGAGGAGCTGAGCAACATTTGAAGCATATGTTAAGGTGTGCTGTTCAGTTAGGATGCCAAGTGGCAGCTCAAAATTTAACATGAGTTCAGTGCGTATTCTGGGGATTAACTGGGAAAACACGACTTGGAAATATCCACAGATAGGAGGAATATAAGGAAGTTCCAAAAAACAAGAAGTGGATGGTGTGCAGAGAGGTCTGGATTGTTCTGGCATAATAAAATATGGACAGTTCTCTTGACCACATGATAGCCATTGGCTATCAAAAGTCAGGATTTTTGTAATTGAATTACTGGCACTCAATACCTGGGGATTTAAGACGAGCAATCCAAACTTTAGATTCTCTCCCTTCCTGCAAACAGTCATTCCTGTGATAAACAGCATGCCTATAATTCCACTGGGTTCTATAAAACTTCTGTTCTCTCAGGAATAATAGGAATGAACCTTTTTCATTATTACTGGAGCCTTGCTCAGATGTGATTATAATAAATTCATAAAAAAATACAGCTCAGTAGTATAAATAACTACCAAAAGGTAACTACATACTTTCAAATACAGATCTGAACAAATGGGATTCAGTGTGAAAACCCCTTTGGATTTTAGTAGGACTGAAATTTCACCCTTTTCTGCTCTAAGTTTCTTTTAAAAATCCTTGCTAAAAGAAAAACTTGCTTTTTTTTTTTTTTTTTTTTGTTCCAGGTTTGTTTTCTGAGAAAAATATATTTTAACAGTAGAAATCAACTTCTTAAATAATCCAGAATCTCTTTCCTACCTGGTTACGCCCATTGAAATGAATGGAACTCCTTGTAGAGTCAAAGCACTACCTTGTCTGAGTAAGGCTGGTAGATCTCAGAAAATAAATTATTTCTGGACTACTAGCATACACATTAAGTTTTAGCTCAAAACCACCTTTCTGCCAAGTAATGAATTCTCCGACATTGTTGTTTATGGCTGAAAAGCTCACATATTCATTGGAGTCACGTCTCAAATGCAATGCTATAATTTCTAGAGGTTTAAGGAATAAACTTCATTGATGAAACATAGTAATTAATCGTGCCTCTTTGGTAGATGTAAATGTGGTTGTCACTCATGTCAATGACCAAGGGGACATTCATGGCTTCAGCTGTAGAACAATAGAAACCTGAAAATGACTGTGCTTATTGTCTGTGAAACAATGAAAAACTGTGGTAGGTACATTTTACAGCCATGTCATAAAACGTATCTGAGTAAGAACACATGCTTTTTTGATCATTAGGGTTTTTTTTCCAATTGGATGAGCCAAACGGCACAATACTGTAGAATTTGCTTTGATTTCTATAATGAATCACTAAAGCAATCCCACAAGGCTATCCGATGTAATAAAAGATTAACTATTTCCTAGTACAAAGAGTCATGTTTATGGAGCTCTGCCAGTAAATTCTCTAATTCAGCCTAGCAGAAATGTACCTCTGACTATATAGTAGATATTTACTCTAATTCAAGCTGATCCTTTCGTGACACAAAGTCTTGTGTGGTTGCAACTTCTATTAGGTTTCCATACATCACTGTGTCTCGGGAGACCTAGAAAAAATGGTATTTGGACACCAAAAACTGAACTGAAACAGGCTGCTGGCCCCATTTAGACATTTTGCCACAGAGGTAAAATGAGTACATTTTGAAGCAATATACAGACATATTGTTTACTGCAAATGGAAATAAAAATATCCTTTCTTGCATATATATTGACTGCATCTCTACAAATAAAATATATTCTTATGAGATCATAGAATTCTACAGAATCATTTGCACAATACTTTTTGCCTACACTTTGGGAGGAAAATTTCTCTAGAAGAAGAGTGAATTTTACACTTCATAGATTTACCCATTCTACAAAGAGGCAGCTAAGCTTTCCAAATCACTGTGTACATCTGTGACTATCCTGAGCACATTATTTTGAGTTTTCCATTTCTAAAGTGGCTGTCTAATGAGAACAACATTCCCTCTGAGGAGGGGATAACACAGGCTACCTGTGGTTTTGCAAATCAGGAGAGAAAAGAGAAGACAGACAAGTATGACAGTCCTCAGGATAGGAGTGTGGTTTCTTCTTGATTTTTTACTTGTGGTTTCTTCTTGATTTTTTTACTTGTTGTGTTTAAGTCATGGCTCGAATGCATTTAATGAGTTACCACAGAGGAAAGAATTAGTGTTAATGGTCCAAATGAATGCTGTTTTCTTGATAAAACTATGAGATAAGACATGTTAGCTTAAACTTCAGTGACAGAGATTTAAGTTAACACATTTTACTCTCCGTTTGCCAGGAATTCTGTGCACCAGCTACAGCAGAGCAGCCAACGTGCACATGGTAACTTACATGTATGTTTGTTCCTGATAGACTCCTCCTGAACCAGCTTAAGGAACCTTGTATATTTGATTAACTAAGATATGCTACTGATAAAATGAAGTAAGAAAACACCTTTGCAACATTTTATAGTCTAGCAAAGTCTGGCAGTGTTAGATGTGAGTTCTATTCCCATCAGTGACATTATTTTTCAGGAACTTGATGTATTATAGCTTCATTTTTCATTTCAAGTATTAATATTGACTTAGTAAAGTACATGAGGAGAGTAGCTGATTTACCATTCAGCCTAGTTTATTTATACATACCTCCATGTTCTATTTTCAGATGGTCCTTTCAACCTCAGTAAAAACGTACATCTTTCTTCTAAAATTTGAGTACCAAATGTGGACCACGGCCTTTAGTATGTGTTTGACCTGAATATTTCTAAAGTTGCTATGAAATGAGTATGTTAGTTTTAATTGAGAGTTTTCTGGATATTTTAAATTCCAGGACCTGAATAAATAGGAAATAGTGATTGGTCTGAATTCACCAAACAGGTGCTAGTCTGACTGATATAAACACTCTATGGAAGTTGGGACTGATGCTGGGAAAATTTTTCATGTCCTACTTAACAAAAAATAAAAAAAGAAGATTTGAGGTGAGCATCTCAGTTACCAAAAATAAGCATGAATTGAAAAAAAATATTAGTATTCTGCTCTGAAAATGGCAAGGTAATCAAGGCCTTATATTGAACTTATGGCTTCTTTATAATTAAAAGACAAACTGTCAAGGATCAAATGCTGTGAAAAGCCCAAATAAACAAGAAATTATTTTGCTTTTTTGCCTTCAGGATCATAGCTCAAAAAAATAAATATTAGAAAATAGTAGTTAAAGCCTCAGATATTTATGAGGTGGTTGATAAGAAATTTTTATTTCATTTTTGAGAGGAAAATTGTCTAAGATTCAGTAGATTTAGGGTCAGCCTTCTACTTTGTGTCAGAATTCCTGTGACCTTGGAGAAATTGTAGTCCAGTTGTTGGCTATTTGTGCTGCTGTACCTGCAGTCCATACTGACCCCATGGGACTACACTAAGACCAAAGGCATATGGTCCCTGCTGTCAAAGCAAAGCAGCTTTGGACAGGAGGTTGAGCTAGGGCAGTCTTTTTTCCCTTAGATTTCAAGGGAAACAGCCACAAGTGCTATATGCAAAAGCAAATCACAGGAAGCAGAGAAGAGCTACCATAGGAAATGTTGCTGAAGGCAATTCTTTGCACCAAAGTTGTCTGGGGAGGCAAAGGTGCCTCCTTCAAATGGGATAGTTTTAAAAATTTCTTGAAAAGGTACTGACTATTAGAATTTGGGCCAAAATTCAGATGAAATAAAAAAATGATCTCAAGGTAGCTCTACTCTTTGCTAATAGAACTTATCACTGGTAAAAAATCTGTATCTTAATAAAGTAAAAGTAATGGAATATATTTGAAAATTATTTAACAGTCCTTCTCATGGGCTCAATTTTAATGAAATGTGAGCTGGCAGTATTAAGTGAAGCCAGTACTGAGGTGTGCTAAAGAATGTCTTCACACAATCATTCGTATTACAGATAACGCTCAAAAAAAGGAGCACAAAACAAGTCTATTGTGCTGACTTTACTGGGAAGGCAATTAGATTGACTGAACATTTTTAGAAACCTAACCCTGATTGCTACTGTATGTGTTGTTGCAGCTCACAAATTATTTTCACATGTTAATAATTCATTTTTTCCACAATAGTATTACTTATTGTCTGGTAAGCATATAATTGATTCATTAAATTGTGTAGTTCCTTACTGTTTGACCTCTATTGACGTCTCTGAATTTGTGGCAAGCTATTTTAAAAGAGCAGAAACATATCACAGCCAGCAGCCTTACACCAGTATAAATATTTTCTACTGTGCTAATGCTCAGAGTTCACTTTCTGGCAGCTTACGAAGAATTTTGCATAGGAATGCACTGAGCTGGAGACCCCTATCTAATAAATTTTATCTGACACACTCAAACATCCACTTTTATTACCATGTCTGATTTTCCCATGCTCATACAATTTAAAGCTACAGCTTCTCCCTTTCTCTTCTTTGAAGAAAGAGTAATATTTTCAAACAGAATGTCAGAAGGGCACATTATCATGAGCACTTTCATCTGTGGAAGCTTAATACAGAAGAATGTATACTATATATTCAAAAAAGCACATTCTCCCACCGATTCTACCATCCTTCCACAAACACCCCGCAAACAATGCAGAGAGGAAAAGCATATTTCTGTGACATTTGTACTGTTTATAAGCTGCAATTTTTTTGCGCTGCAGAATAACTGACTCCTAGGCCTGATGTTCTTGAATCTACACACGAAGTGCAATGAATTCTGCAATATTTTGGACGACTTTGCCCCTTCAGTATACTTTGTCCAGGGTCTAATTGCTGAGGATAATATCTAAAGTAAAAACACTATGTAAGATACCGATAACATTGCTATGATGAATTATAAACTCACGTGAACTGCACGTGCTGTCCCACAGCTGATGCAGCAACGTGTCCGCATGTCACTGCAGCAGCGAGGGGACATCCAGGGAGGGCACTGCTCACCACCTGCAGCTCTCAGGGCCATCCAGCTAATGCACATCTTAGAGGCTGAAAAGTACAAGGGGGGTCACAATATTTGGAAACTGGTTCGATATAAATCTTTTTCTGGTGGCTCAGGTGGAAATCAAGAACTGTCCCAGACAAGATTTTTAATGCAGTGGTTAAATTATTCCCTATTCCTGTGCTTATCAGTAACTTTCAGCTTTGCCTAATGTTCAAAATGTTGCTTGCTTTAAAGCTATAATAAAAAAACCCATGCATGTGGATAAGGAGTCACTTCAGTAAAAAAGATTTCCACAGCCAATAACTTTTTTTCCTCCTGGGGCAAATGGAAAGTCTTCTGAAGTCAAGGACACCTTGCATTGACTCCAATGAATCTTGCATTACCTCTCCATGATGTAAATTTACATCAAACCAGAAAAGTCTGCCCTGAGCTTTTGAAAATGTAATTTCATCTAAGGTAACATTTTAAGTTTTTTTTTTTTTTTTCTCACCAAGAAAAATTAAACTGACCCTTTATCTTTGGACAAAAGGTGAATGATGCAGAAGCTCTGTGAATTTGGGTATTGCTCTTTTTAGGTTTTCCATAGTGACAACTGTAGAAAAAGTAAAATAGTGAAAGAAAAGAGTTTTATTCTCTTAATTTTTTTCACCCAGAGATTTTCCCCAAAACTGACAGTTTTCAACTGAAATCCAATGACAAACAAAAAAATCCCCCAAACCCACCTATATTATCCCATTAAAACTATACTTAAATAAGGTTTTAAAGCGAAAAAAGACACTTTAGCCAACTTCACATACAAGCATCTATAGTTGCTTGATCTCAAATGTTACTTTCACATGCTCCCAACTTTGGTGCAAACCAGATATAAGTGGGTATTTTTTGAAAACCTGTTTATTTATCACTTGCTTAAAATATCAGCACAGTACAATACCTGGGAAGCATTTATGCAGATTTCAATAACATTACAAGTCAAACCTGAAATCCAATGTGAACAAACCCACAAATGGGTATCCAAAAAGCCCTTTATACATTTCTTTTATTAAATTTCACTGTGGTGTGAGGCTGGTAACTTCTCTATCAAGCAGATAACCTGAATTTACTAGAGTCAGCTAATTTTCCCAGTAACACAGAGAAAAACCTCCTAAAAACCATAACAGAATTACGCACTGTTTAAGCTGTGATCCCGGAAGGCCACTGTTGTGATTTAACCCCAGCCAGTAACTAAGCCCCACACCACCGCTTGCTCACTCCCCCCTGGTGAGATAGGGGAGAGAATCGGAAGGGTAAAAGTGAGAAAACTCATGAGTTGAGATAAAGACAGTTTAGTAAGACAAAAGCTGTGCACACAAGCAAAGCCAAGCAAGGAATTCATTCTCTGCTTCCCATGGGCTGGCAGGGGGTCAGCCATCTCCAGGAAAGCAGGGCTCCATCACACATAATGGTTACTTGGGAAGACAAATGCCATCGCTCTGAACATCTCCCCCTTCCTTCTTCTATCCCCAGTTTTATATGCTGAGCATGATGTCATACAGTATGGAATATCCCTTTGGTCAGTTGGGGTCAGCTGTCCCAGCCATGTCCCCTTCCAACTTCTTGTGCACCACTCGTTGGTGGGGTGGGGTGAGGAGCAGAAGAGGCCTTGGCACTGTGCAAGCACTGCTCAGCAGTAACAGAAACATCTCTGTATTATCAACACTGTTTTCAGCACAAATCCAAAACATAGCCCCATACTAGCTACTATGAAGAAAATTATCCCAGCCAAAACCAGCACAGACACACAGAGGTGTTTTACTGTAAACCATGACTATTTCCACTGAAGTCAGTGGGGCTGCTCATGCACATGCCAAAGCGGAGCACTGGCATGGCAGAATTTGTCCTCCAGCACCAATCTGCAAAATCACCAACAGCTTTGAAACAGTCTATGCAAAACCAGAAGGTTTGCAGCAGCAAAGGAGCATTTCTGTGGCCCATGTTCTGCCTTACATCGCAACCTGCATGAAGTGTCTGGGAAAGGTGATGCCTCTAACACCAGCCCCTGCCCTACCTTTCCCTCCTCCGGAGCAGCTGGCTACCATCTTGGGTAGTCTTATCTGCTGTGACTTGTCAAGCCAAAATATTTGTTTAAAAAAGGATCAAATATTCATAGCTCATTTATGCATTCTTTTAAAAGGAGAAACGAGGCTTTTCAGGGTAGATAAATGCCAAAGTATGTGTGAGGAAAGGAAAGGAAGAGAAAGGAAGGAGGGGAGGGAACATTTTTTAACGTGCAATATTTATATTTTTCTGCTCCTACTGTGTCCCTTCCTTTGCTCAGCGTCCTGATGCTGAGACTTCAGGGAGGTTCAGCACGATTGCTGTAGCAGAGCAACTCTGCTAACACAGTCTTGCCACTGGATCGCGTTGGTTTGTATTTTTTTAATTTTTAGGAGTGATTCAGGCAAGTTATTTCCTTCCAGGAAACCCCTAAACTAATGCTGAATAAGCTTGTCAGTCAACACTTTCATATAAAAGCCAAAGCAGAGCACAAAATGAGGATTTCGTTAAGTAGTGCTTTGTTGACAGATCAGTTATTTTCTATATGAGAAGAGTTGCAAGACAGATTTCCATTGGTTCTGGGTAAATAGAGACACTATAATTTTCTTTCCTTATTTCTGAAATAGCACTCCAAATATCTGGCTTTTCTGAATGCAGAAAGGAAACTACGGTTGCTTTCTGCTCACCCCAACATCTTCATTCATCTTTGATCTCCACAGCCTTTAGCCTAGAGAGGAAAAAAGGACCTCAGGATCATTAGGAAACTTTTTAAGGCTCTTATTCCAAATCTCTTCCCAAGAAAGAGAGCAATTAAGCCAGAATAACTTTGCTCTGCTACTACAATGAGCAAAAAAATAAAACCCTTAGAAACATGTAATAAACTGGGCATGCAAAAAATCAATTTTGACCTAGCTGTAACACGTGTTAATTTCTGAAAGCAAAATACTGTATTTTCTCCCTAGCAGGCCCTTTTAATCATATTTTAGACAAACATGTTCATGGGAAAAATGTTCCTGAACCTTTCTTGCATGTCTCTCTTTTCTTTTCGAAGAGATGAAATCCAGTATGAAATCATAAAGGCCTGAAACAATGCATCTGGTGAAACAGGAATCCATGGCATGATCAATGTACATTTTGTCTCTCAAAATATGGGCATTATTAGAGCTGAGATAGCAGAAGCTGCCAAGACTGCGAACGTTCCCTCAGAGATTTTAAACAAAAAAACACACAAGAAATCTAATTTTACAAAAATTTAACAAAAAATCAGAATGGCAGTTTAATGTTCCAGATGTTAGATGCCTTGAACCAAATAACAGATGCAAGACAACAGGCTTTTCTGACTCTATTATGTCATTTTGCAATACAAGCTTCAGTTACTTAAAGCTTTGCCATTGATAACCGTTTGTGCTGGGTATCTGCATCAGGCTGAAAACTGAGGCACAGTTTGAATTATGCTAAGCCCTTTCTGAAAATAAAGCTAAAGAAAGAGATAGATTTTCAGCACTAAGTGATTCTGGGTTATTTTCTTGATGTTCCTGTTCTTTTTTGTTTGGTGGTTTGGGTTTTTTTCCAAGCCTGTGCTTGGAAGAAAATACTTAACTTTTGGCAAGGTGATGTCAGAGCTGTAGTGTAACCCACCCTCATTTGCCAGGGCCATAAGGTGCTGGAAGCTTTGCATCTACCCAGCAGAGACAGACATCTTAGCAGTAACACTGTGCAGAGTCTGTAGAGTCTGAGCACACTTAAATTTCCTGTGGTTGTTCTGAATGCCCAGGAAATGTGTGCCCAGTTCCCAAGAAGGAAGTCCACAGCCTTTCCTCAAGGCAACAGAAACCCAGAAAGATTAGCTGGCTTTCTCAGTGGCACATAGCTGAGTGGTATCTCTGGGAATGGCATCTCCATGTCCTAAGTCTCAGCTCATGGCCTAATCCTGTAGCTTGACTTGATCATCACTTACAAAGTGTGACATCTTCAACATCTCTCCTCTTCAGGTGGGAGCTGGTGGGGTCTCAGCACATCCAAATATATACTCACTCACACCAGTGGACAGCTTAAATTTTTTTAAACTTTACCCATGTGTTTTGAAGACCCTGTTCCTCCAAAACCTTAAAAGTTTAGTTAGTCTCAGTTGAAATCAGCAGGACTATTCATAAGTTCAAAGTTAAAGATATGCTTGTTTTCCCCTAGTGCACCTGGACTGTTCACATGCTTAAAATAAAGCAGAGGAGCAAGTGGTGGGGAATGGAGAATACGGCTGGGGAATGGAGAATACGGCTCACAGAAACAAAGTCCAAGAACCTTTGTTTGGGACTGAATTTCACAACAAGAGAAAGTAACTCCAAAGGCAGAGAGGTAATTATTTGTGTTTTCTCAGAGACTGGGAAGAGTATGGAGGCTGAAGGTATAGGATGGCTGAAAGGGGATGTAAAAGCAAGAGCAGAAATCACTGAGTGCTTTCAAAATTAATAGAAGCAGACCTGAAGACCTGAAACAGCTGGAACATTTTATTCCAGAGATTTTGTTTTAAAGGAACAAGCACTGCTCGATCTTGAGTTGTTATTGCAAATAAACAGACTGAAAATACACAAGCAATTTTTCTGTTGGTGGTGTTACCGCAGGACCCCCAGCACCGAGCATGGCTCTGAGGGGAAGAGGAGGTGGCCTGGCTCTGCCACTGCCACTTTGCATACAGCCGGCAAGACGCTCCATCCCCCTGTTTGCCCATTTTGCCTATTTGCCTTTTGTACAGCAGCTAGCACAGAGGGCTCTCTGCAATCACCGTATTGCACATAGAATAATAATAAAGAATAATGAATAATAAATAAATAATAAAGAATAAATAAATAAGTAATAAAGAGTAATAGCTTACTACTGTGTAGCTCACACACATATCTGACAGAAGAGCTGCGAAGACGAAAGGACCCTGGGATTTCTACCCAAATGCTGAGCAGCCAAGCTGACTGTGTTTATATCAGACTCTATAGGCTTTTTTGCTATTGAAAGGTCTAAGATGCGTGAGATAGCATTGCTCCTTCTCTGTCTGGAAAGGGCGTGCTGTGGATGGCAAAAGTCCCACTTGTGTATTCAGCCTTTTCAGTGCCAAATACACAGAATCTTCTTTTCTGATCTTCCAGTGATTATACTATTGACTTCTTTTAAAAAAAATAAAACTTTTTATAGCAAATTGCTTTTGTCAGCAATCATTTATGCCTTTACAGTTTTACATTCTTGTCTTCTATTTTTGTAAGATTTTCAAATTTCATTTTAACTTACAAATTATTCACCAGATGCAAAGGAACCTTGAGGAATGACATTGTTATTGTTGTTGTTATTATTAATCATGGCCATGAGTAAAAAAAAGAAAAGCAGGCTTCTGTTTTACTTCAGTGGAGACTTTGGAAAGACAGGAGCATAATTCATTCCAATTGGATCAATCACCCGCTTCCTATCTCTGCTATTCAGCCTATTAGGCAGAGGTTTTGGTTCAAATAGAATATTTCAGGGCCAGATTCAATCTCAGCTTCACAGCTATGTTCCTAAAATGTGTGAATATTTGATGTATCTCAGGTGCATATTGAAAAACCATAATCTTTCCATTGCTTATCTGATTACTCTGCCATCTTCTGCAGCCTGCTGGCCCACTGCACTCCCCCCGTGCAACGGCTGTCATCCATGCAGGTGGAATTGGGAAGGAGCAGAGGCAGTGCAGGGGA
>NW_009260611.1:913290-938304 GCF_000687185.1 Egretta garzetta
CTCCCCTCTTGCATCTTTTTTAAATGAGTTGCCAACCAGGGCATCTCTAGGTACAGAAATTTTCTGGCATCATTTAGTTAAGCTGCGTTCAAGGCTGCAAAGCCCACTATTTCTGCAGAGCACCTGCCCTTCCTGAGGGTTTCTTGAGTCCCTAAGTTAAAAAACGAGATGGTGTAAGAAGGGAAGGAGGCTATTAGTGGGAAGGAAATATAACAGTAAAGGCACTTACCTGTGTTTGGTAACATACATGACACAGCACAGAAATTTAATCCATAAAAGAACAATGTTTCAGTTTAAGGAGATGGTTTAGATTTTTTTTTTTTTTTGCCAGGCACCAACTGTGACAGCTTCAGTGACACAGTGGTTCCTTTGGCAACTCTGCAGTGAGCTGTGTCCTGCTGTGGCATGGTTATCCACAGGGTCCACACTGTCTGTCAGAGACCTTTGATGCACAGCGAGGCATTTTGTACTTTTTACATGCTGACAAGACAGCAGGTAACTTGTCTCTTACCAAACTTAGAAGCTTACTGAAGGCTCAGCTGCTGATGTAAAACTAACTTGAATTTATTCTTTTGCCCTCTGTACAACTGTGGTAGTAATTATCAACGTTCTTGAAAGGTTTGCTTTTGATGCTTCATTTTCTTTTAACGTAGTAAGAGATATGAATAATATGGATCTTACTGATGTCAGTGGAAATATTTTATATTCAATGCAAAACAACTCCCAGGATCAAGACCACACTGAGGCAAAGAAGTGCTTTAAGGTATGAAGAGGAGTTGCAGGTTTGGTCTCACATCTGGTACATACCCTGGGACCCTCAAATAAAAATTTTACATAAGCAACATAACACGCATGGATACCCACCATCAGCCTTACTGCTTAGGTATGTGAGACCAAAGCCATGGCAGGGTCACAAGAAGTGAAATTAGCAGTCACAGCTGACACAGGAGAAGTGATGACATTTCTGTAATTAAGCCACCAACATCAGCTCTGAATGGATGCAACAGAGAGGCTAGTTCTTTGCTTTTAGCCATGCAGTTTTTCCACCATTACCTGGATAGTGTTTGAAACAGCAGCTATCTTCTCCCCAAGTGTCTTTCTCATTAAATTACATACATATCCCAATTAGAGCTTCCTAAACCTCATGAGACAAAAGAAAATGACACCCTCTGGTATCCTCTAAGGAACCCGTGATGCCAATTAATTTGACGGAGGGTAGGAGATACGCAGACTCACCAATATTAAACCATGAAATAGAAAAATGTATAGGACAGGTGGCTGCAGACTCCTGGCCATTGGTTGACCCCCAGTCAGGCCCTGCTTGAGTGGGCTTTCTCTGCAGTGTTGGTGAACCCCTTTCTCCCTGCAGTAATGGCTGTTGGATGGAAGATGCCCTGGCTTCATCCCAGCCTCCTGGGAAGCACAACTTGGGAGACTTGTCTCACTCCCTCCTCTCACCCTATGCTTCAGGTCTGGCATTTCCACCAGGTATACTGTACTGTGGTCTACATGTATGTCCCTTAGTCTAGCACTGTTTGGGGCAGTTGGTTCCTTATCTGTCTACTGGGAGAATTGTCTTAATTTACATTGGCATGCTGTGCTCTCCCCTAGGGACTGTGAGGAAGCTGGGTTTCATGACAGTGGAAGGATAAGTGAATTGGGATTCAGTTTTCAGTCTCATATATATATATTTATATGATGCAAATTATTTTACCAGGTTCTGCAGTGACATTCCTGTTCCTTCAGGCCAAGTGTCAGCTTGGAACAAAAAATGTGGAGACAGCATAAACCCTGTATTTTCCAAATGTTCAATGAATGTTTTTATGGATATTATTATGAGCAATAATCATATGAAAACTACTTTTTTTTTCCATTTAAAATGTTGTAATGAAACGGTGACTGATTTCTTATTTCATTAAAGTCTGTGTTGCATTCATAAGAATAAGCATAGTGATATCATGCTGTGTACAATGTCCAGTGGCAACATTATACCATGATTGTTTGTGTAAAATCATATCAATGATTAATTACAAGTTTGTGGATTACTTTCACGGCTTGGTAGTTTCACCTGGCTAAAGTGCTAATAACTGTTCTATGAGACATACCATCTCAAGGACAAATTTATGATAAATCTTTCCCAGTAACAATACTTCCAAGACTGCTAGGCATTGGAAAGTTAGAAGAAAAGATCCAAAAATGCCCTCATGTTCTAACATGTTTTCTGGGTGGTGTCTGCAGTGCCCATCCTTGAGCAAAACCCAACCTGGAATTCCCAGGCCTCCTGGACAGCACAGGTACGGACATCAAAGGGTAGGCTGGGCTGCAACTGCACTGCCTTAGTGCACAGCCAAGAGGTTTTTGAGTTAAGACACTCCGTTTGGGAAAAAAAGCCCCAACAACTGTCATCTTGTGTATTGCAAGCAGCTATTAGTACAAAAGCATTTTGCTTTTTGAGCTTTCAAAAATATTCTGACCAAATTTATTTTTACAGAAAGCTTCTCAGAAGTTGTAGTGGATTACACTCTCAGACTTGCCTATTATAAGGACTGTCTGAAAACAGCATTCTGACCTCCAATATAAAGGAACAATATGTTATTTTGTAAGAAAAAAATTGCTGGAGTGGGATGTGGTTTGCTTGCCCTCTTACTTCTTTCATATGATACTAGCTCGTTATTATATGTTGACAGAGTGAAAGCTAAGGAATTTATCTTCAAACATAAGCCTTATTTTCCTAGAACCTATGTCCAAAAGCCTAGTAAACCTATTTGGCAAATTACTGTAATTATTTTTTCATTCCCTTGTCTGCGGGAAGTGTGCAAGTGTGCAGCGTAATTACAAAGGGATTTGTCCGCTGTATAACTCGAGCAAACGTCCCATCTGTATTTTCCCCTCAGATGTAGACATTTCAGGTTTAAGCCAGTTAAACAGAGGGAAAATTGTGCCTATTGCAGAGAGCATTGATTACAGAGTTACTGAGACAGTGGGAAGTTTCACAGGTGCCGTGGTCCCCATAAATTACCTGTTTCTCAGTAAAATGAAAATAAATAATTTTTAATTCTTTCTTTAGGAACAACACATTTTCTTCAGTACAAGTGAAGGGACATTAAATGTGCCTAAGATGCCAATAAGGTGTTGTATAAAAGGAACCGACATCCTTCAAAATAAGGCATGCTTGAGAGGTATGTGCCCAAAAATAAGTTTGGTGCCTTATGTGAACAACGATGGAAGTGCATACCATTTTTTATGGTGACTTTAAGGATGATAGCTCCGTTTCCTCGAAATTCCTTCAGTTTGCCAGTGTCAGGACATGGCTCTCGAGGAAGCGGTGGCCTTGGTTGAAACGGTTAAATAAACATAATCGTTATTGTCCAGCTTTAGAGGAGGATATTAGATTACATACCAGGAGAGGGGGCCATGCCTGTCTTCAGCGTTAAAGTACGTCTGAGTCTCCATTTTCCTGTAGCGCTGTGTTCAGTTTTGATTACCTAAAGCCCCCAAGTTGGGTTTATTTATCTAAGTGTTATTTCAATATAAACTCACTGAGATCAGCTCTGCCCTTGGTCCCACAAAGGTAGCTCAGTGGGAAACGTGACTCAAGCGATCAAGGACAGAAGTGAATCCATTACCGTTTTCTGAGGTGTTTATTTTTATGCTCAGATTTTTTAAAGTCCTTTCAAATAGTATCAGTGGTTTTTATAATGGAAAAGCCAATTATAACGCAGGTGACTGAAACTTTAATAAGCTTTCATGTGAGCAGTGACAGCTCTAATGATTTTTTGCTGGTAAGGGTCTTAACAGAAGATTTTGTATTAGATATATGTGTACATATGCATATAAAACCATGGAGGTTTAACAAAACTGCCATACAAAACAAGAATAGTATCAGTTATTCATTATGAAGATAGTACTAACAATATTAGATATTTTTACGTTGAAAAATAGAAAAAAATTACCATTATCTTGTAAAGGACCTTATAACTTTCTCCCACATGCCTCTTCCTCATGGTCAGTCCAGGCTGCCCCATACCTGACTCTGTGAGATTGGTAGCACCAGTGAAATCCCCACGGGGACTGCTGCAAGGCTGAGCTATACCTACTGTCTTTGTATGCCTACCATCCTTGCGGTGCCGGACTTGGTGCCCCTACACGTACCGTGCCAGGAGATCCTGGCACCAGAGGAGTCAAACTGGGTGTGAAGAGAGCAGGAGAGAGAATCCATGGGGGAAGGTGGATGTGGGGAACAACGAGCAGTTCTGGGGTCAGCATGAATTTGGCGTGGTGGCCAAAGCGGGGACTGAGGCAGGTGAGGGAAGGAGAAGCAAGAGGATGAGTTTGCAAGCTCGGTGAGGGCTGGGTGATTGATTACTGGAAGAAAAATAAAGGAAAGGCAGAAATGGAGTGAGAAGCAAATGTGACCCAGGAAAAAGAGGAGAGAGAAAAGATGATAGGCAGGAAACACAGGTGATCAAAGAGACTGTGGGAACAGAGAGGGAAGGTGAGGGGAGAGGAAAGCAAGAGAAGAGAGAATGGAGGTAGGAAGAAGGTGGTGCCTAGAAGGAGAGAATCAAATAAACAACGTGGATAACATAAATGACCATGGTGGAAAAGCCTCAGATAAGCACGGCAACAATGTCAATGTGCGATTAAAAACAAAAAGTAACAAAAAATATTCTTCAGTATTTAATTCCATGATTGGCTTTAGCTATCAAATGACAGAAAACAGCTGCATTTCATAAAGCAACAACTGGGCTGCAGTTGTAACCTAATCCTTGCATTTGACACTTAGAAAAAAAATATTTTCCCTGCATATGTGATCCAGTTATATGACTAGTGCCACACTGATGAAATCAATGAAGTTGTAAACCAAGTTGTTAATAGCTTCTTTTGTCTTCATGTTTTTCCCTTGTATTTTTTGATCAAAGAGGTTTTAAAAGGCTGGGCATTGTCTTTCTGAGTTGATTTAACCTAGTTTGTTTGTCCCTCTTCCCCCTGCTCCCCTCAATTTTTATCATTGAAAAATAAAACCCCTGGAAAAAAAGATCGGCTAAGGAATGAAAAGAAGCAGTAGGTGAAGGTAAATATAAATCAAAAGTTAAATCATTAAACTATTTTTTCAAGAGCTTAAAACTTATGACCTTGTGTACAGGAATGTGAAATCTGAAAATATTTTAGCAAACCAGTCAGTGAAGTTCTTTAGATGTGCTCATCCACTCTTTCTGTCACTTCCCCAGTGTACCAAAGCTAGTATTATCTCACTGAAACAGCAGTATTTCTTATGTATAATCCTAAAGATAAAGTCCTCACTGAGGAAGACATGTAAATAAACGAGCTGTTCTGCTTTTTTCAGAACAGCTAATGCAGGACATTCAATGATGGTGTATGCGTTTATGGTGGTGCTTTTCAACCACACTGATTTTGCAGACTTTATACGGAGGAGCGCACCGAGCTGCAGTGGGTTTTGGAGCAGCGGGCTGCTGCCCACAGCTGTTTCACAGGGTGCAGGACAGAAGTGGAAGGAGAAAATGTGTTCAGTGACAAAACACCTACCTTGTAAATCTCTGGAGTTCATTTTTAGAAAACACGTCATGTGCTGAATTACATCCCTACAAAATGGAATGTATTTAAGTTATTGTGGTCTTATCTGAAAAAATCCAGACAATAAATTGAATGTATCTCAGTTTATCTTGCTTCTGGCCAAAAGATTAAACCAGCTCTGAACCTGCAACTTCAAGGACACTAAATATTTCCTACTTGATATTAAGGCCACTTAATGAGAAGATTGCGGAAGGTACTTTGCTAGTTTTTATACCCTCTCTGCTTTTTTTTCCCGTTTAAGTAGTAACCTAGGAGAATTTATATTGGTATGAGTTAAAATAGATCAGTTAAACCACACCACACATTTGCAAAGAATTAAAATGGCCACAATCTCATAGAGTTCACTTGCATTATTTAAGCTGCAAGGCAGATATCATTTCCATGGTTCACCCCGTAGCTTCAGTTCTCCAGAGCAGTTAAAATATTGCAGTGTACTGTACCTCTCACCCAGCCTGCAAGTCCAGATTCCTCCTAAATCCCTGTGGCGAGGAGCCCCAGCCCTGAAAGCAGGGAAAGCTTAAATCAGTGTGCCACTTCATAGGCACAAGAAATAAATCCATTGGAAAGCAGGAGTCATTAATTCTGATGCTCGTGGAATTGCATGTTTACCTGTGAAAACTTTTTTAATCTGACATCCTTAAATTACTTCAGCTCCTACTTTGTCCCAAATGAAATCAGGTTTTATGAAAAATTCTGCAGGTGATTAATTGGTTCCAAAGCATTCTGAATACACTCAGCATTTCCACTGATATTAGTCTTCTTTTCACAGGAGAGAAACGAGGTTACTGGAAAGCATATTACACCAGCCTACTTCTTCTGGATTAAAGGTGCTTGAAATAAATGTCATTCCTTTTCCCAGTTTACAATTTATCATTTCAGAGTGAGAAAACTTGTCTTCATTTTATCACTCTGTTGTGCAACGTTTTTCCATGTCATTGTACAAAAAATTATTTGACATATTAAAACTGGAAATATACTGCTCAGAGACCAAACTGTGTCACATGCACACTGCAATTACATGCAACTTTATTAGGCATTTCATCTAAAGGACTCTGAGCCTCATTAAATAAAGGATTTAGGTGCCTAAAGAGACATCTACCTCCTTTTGTGGGATTTGGCAAACTAGGTTCAAATCTGCAATCCAACCTGTCGTGCTCAGCTACTACCCATCCTTATATTCACTAGACTCTGAAGGCACCAAAGGATTTGGCCTTGCAGCTCTTTAATTGCTTAGAGCTGTTGTTCTGGGCATTACAGGAACTGACCTATTTCCGACAGGGCTGAATGGCTTTGCATCTGCTTCACACCTACCGGAATGATTTCATTCCCGAAACTGCCAGTGAAACTCCTTTCATGCAACCCTAGACACCTACCATGCAGAAGAAGGCCTGAGTAGTTAAACTAGGCTACCTCCACAGCTAACATGGAGAAGCAGGCGCTTTCCAGGCACCATCCCTCTGATCTACTTTAGATCTACCTATCTGCGTTAGGATGCGAGATGTTGCAATCACTCCAGTCACCGTACAGGATGTCTAAGGATTTACATGTCTGCACTGCAATACTCAGGTGAATCCCCAAATAGGTGTCCCCCCCATGTTACATGGCACAGCGGGATATTGTAATAGGCATCCCCGTGGAAGCTAGGAACAGCTGGTGGTACAGGGCTCTGCAGTAAAGACATGTCAGTTCAGCAGAATTACCTTGCATACTCGACCACGCAGATGCAATCATACTAATGCCCGTCCTGGTAGTACCTCAGGGATTTATGTATCCTGCAGTGTGTGTATATATATATAAAACATATTAATATAGTGTATTGTGCACTATTTAAGTCCCCTGCTAGGCTTGTCACAACAGAAAAGCTCAGAACGTACCCAGCACACCAAAAGGATAAATCACCTTACGAAATGCATTTCTTAACGGTTTCGACAAAAGTGCGGTCTCAGCCTCTTTTCCTGTCATCACTAAGGGGGAGAGGAGAACCTGGGCCACCTTTCCCATTCCCAGACTGTTCCATGGGAGAAGATGCTGGCAGGAGCCTCCCATCCTTCCTGCGCTGCAAAGACCACAAAAGCCCTGGTCCAGAAGAGGTGCAAGCAAGAGCCTAACCCTGCCACTTGGCACTGCCTGGAGCACAAGTCCTGGGCCCTGGCCAGCAATAGCTGCAGTGCGCGGATGGAGTTTGGGTCCCAAATACTGCATCCTTGTACTGGCACTGGGGATATTGAGAACAACATGGAGATTCAATGGACCATAAAAAATTGCCCTCCAGCATTAGGAAAGCGAACATACTCATTTAGCTACCCTATTATCAGTAAGCCAAGGAAATGTGGTATTAAGGACACAAATACACAGTGCATTTAACACTGTTCAGTAATGATGGAACAGGAGAAACCTGCTCTCTTCAAAGATCTTCTATGCCCTTTTGTCTTTTGTAGCACCAAATAGGAAAACTGGCTGAACAATTCATATTCCACTATGCCCAGTTATAACATGATGAACATGTTCTGGTCTCACAGAAAGAGATCTTACAGGAACACTCATTAGAAAAGCAATCTCTTATGGATATGGCATTAAAATATACGTATATCGTAGGGTCCTAGCCAGTACATGATTATTTTAGTACAGCTGTAACTAAATTTAATGCCTCAAAAGATAGTGAATGCTGAGTGCCAGGAAAAACAAGATTATCACATGATTGCACATTTGCAGGTGAAGGTTTGTTTCAGGCAACATGGCACCAAACATCTTTATTAGATCAT
This sequence comes from Egretta garzetta, assembly GCF_000687185.1. Lineage (NCBI taxonomy): Eukaryota > Metazoa > Chordata > Aves > Pelecaniformes > Ardeidae > Egretta > Egretta garzetta. The sequence goes on from NW_009260611.1 coordinate 921,648, forward strand.
CACAAGTGACTTGAGGAGAACTTAGGGCTAGATCCCAAGACAGTGTAGGTGGACAGACCTCCCAGGAAATCTGTAGAGGTCTTCTTGTTCATCACATATGATCTGGCCCAGCGAAACCACACTCCATTTTATTCTGTGATGCTGCTTTATGAGTTTGTTCTGTGTCTTTGGAAAGAGGTGCCATAGCTTGGCTGTGAAGTGAGTGAGAAAGTAGGTGTTAAGTTCAACATGTATGGGAACTCTCAGAGACTTGTCTTTCCTTGACCAGGTGTGAAGGTCTGCAGGTCTACTTCTCTAGCCTCTTTCTCCTGGATGTGTTGCCGTTAATAGCACACAAGACACAATTCAGCTGCAAGTTTCAGCAGGTTTTAAATATTACTAAGCGGTTTTTTGTTAATTTCCTATAATATTTTCACACTGTAAAAGGATTTTCTTTTTTATTGTAACACATTATTGCACACTGCATGCTCATAATTACCTATTATTTCGCCGCTCTATAGATTTCTCTTGATTGTTAATATTAAAAGGCTTATTAAGATCGTCTCTATCACCTTATGGTCTGCGCATGTACTTAAAGGGTAGGCAAACTTGGCATAGGATAAATGTCATTTTCAAAATATGTTATATACAGAGTAAAGTGCAGGTTAAAAAAATAGAGATTAGAGTGTTGAGTAAATGTCATGACTGCCAGAATCAATTGAAAATGAGCATTCTTGCTGGCCTTAGCTGGAATGAAAAGAGACTTCTCCCCCAAGCCTGGTCCCAGAGGAGTACAATCAGGATGGTACTAATGAGCAGAAAACTCACAAGGTAGGGGTGATGTTTCCTTCAGAAACATTATATGCATTGGTGCCCTGAGCCCCCTAAGGACCTAAAATCTGTTATTGTTCCTCCTGGGAGGTCCGTTTACACTTAACACACATCTGGCTTAATTAGGTTGACAGCTGCTGCAGGTACTATTGGACAAGGTCCAGGCATCAGAGTGCATTAGCATTTGTTTAATGGTTTAACCTTTCATAATCTGATCTCCACTGCGTAAATGAACCAGAGAGATATCTTTTATTACTTGTTAATGTGTGTTGTGTGTGTATGCACATACGCACACTCACGCAAACATGCAAGCAACCCACATCAAATGTGTCCTACCATGCACTGAAAATCAAAATCTTTTCCAATTGTAAACTTTTGATTAAATAAATCCAGCTCCAAATTAAGCAAAAATTAACAGGATTAACAGTGAAGACAGCAGCAATTACACATTATATAAAGACAGAAGAAGATTTAATTGCTTTCATGCACAGAAAGCAGCCACCACATACTCACAACCAGATTTTGTATACCTATGGTTTTCATGTTTTAATTAAAAAGAAACAAACCAGGACAGAGAAAAAGGGGTTATAGTTTTTGCTGCCTACATAAATGAAGCCAACATAGAAGGTGGTCCAGCACAGACTCGTGTTTGGCGATAAAGCTCACGTTCTTCATATTTTTTAAATAGATCCAATAAACAAAATAGGCCCAATTCTGCCCCCAATTAAAAGCAGAGTAATTCATTCAAAGTCACTGGAAATAATCTGTTTTTACACTTGTGTACCTGAGGGAAGAATATGGCTCAAATGATTAGGCATGTGCTTTGTTTTCTCAAGAGAACCCTTTCTCCGTATGCATTGAAAGCATTTTTTTTCAATTTTAAATATTCTTTTATGTCTAATTGGCTTCTTTCCACAGTAACTCCCTGTAAAAATAGCCTTTGGCAAGGCAGCCAACTTCAGCACAAGTCCAAACCTTATTGTATCATTGAAAGCAAAACCAAATCCAAAGGCACCTTTCCAACTCCAATCAGCTTGCTTTATACACCGACGTGCTTGTTTACCTGACAAATTATTGTTCACCTTTCTAGTTACTCCCAGACTGCAACACTCCACGTTTGGAGACTTTAAACATCAAAACAAAGAAAATCGTTGTACAGTGAATAATCCCATTTAAATATGAATAAACCAAGCCCTTCAGAATGTTCTGTTTCAGTGTACGTACCCACCATGGCCTTAGTGTGCATTGGATCTTCTCTGTGGCTTGGTCCAGGTGGAGGAGAGCAGGCTTCTGCACTTGCCTTGTAATGAGATATTTCTTTGGCTGAGGTGCTGCAGTTTTGTGCTGCATTGCTGAGGAGCAGAGGTTTGAGTTCTGCCGCGGAACTCATCTGAGGGCTGGATCCTCGTTTTAAGAGATGTGTTTGGATTTTTTTGCCCTTGTGGGACATTCTGTCATTGCCTGTCCTATGTGTGCCTCTCTCAGGTTGTAATGAATCTTGGTGAAGCAGCCCAGGGTACCAGCATTACACAATAGTGAGTACCTGTGGAAAGATGATTACAAACAGCACATATATTGAACATCTTTGGCTTCCCTATTTCAGGGCAAGAGCATAGAGACCACATTCTCCAATCTTAAAACTCAGTAGGTTTTCACACTCTAATTCCCTTTTAGAAGGGAATTCCCTTCTCTGTTTAAGTGAGTAAACTTCTTTATGAGCAGAGTAAACAAAGCTTTAATGAGAATATTGTTGTTATTGACTGGATTTCAGGCCCATTAGGCAGCTGCTGTCCAAGCATCTTTGGTGCTTGCAGTGCTTGTTATTTCTTGTGTAAGCTCACTTAAGCCATCTGTAAATCATGCAGTAGAGTTTGGTACACAGACTCTTGTTCTAGCAGAGTAGTGGCAATGCTGGAAAATCCACCCTGGGACACCAAGCCCATGAGGGTTTAATGTAAGAATGATGTACCCTTGTTCAGTTCCAGCAAGTGTGACATATTTATGTTATTGATGAAAAAAAAAAGAGCAACTAATGTGATATGAGGGAAAAAAGTGGGAGACTTGAGGAAGATACTGGGGCCTTGAATCTTTTGGGAAGCGTTAGAAGGTGAAAAAAAAAAAAAGATGTAGTAGCCTTTTGTTTCCCTGAACACACAAGTCTTGCCAAAATAGGTAGGCACAGGATTTTCCCTGGTAACACTGCCACAAAGTCATCTGCTGGAAGAGATACAGTTCTGCTGCATAACATAGTTTCTTATACCATTTAATATCCTTTTTGCTGGCATACTTGAAAGAAGTTTTGGGGAATCTTTTTGTCTCCTGCATTTAAGCAGTGCCCAGTTCCACACTAAATCTAATACCTGTTAGTATGACAACTTAAAATTCACTTTCCACAGACAGAAGTAAAAAGCTGTCATTGAATGTTAATGAAAAATGACAGAAAATGGAGTTGGATGGCACAGTTTGATAACATTTGGCCTCCACAGCTCTGTGTTCGGGAGGAGTTCTGCAGGAAATTGATTTGGGACTATTTAAATGCTTAAAATTAGCTACATACTTAAATACTTTGCTGAATTGCTACCTCACCCCGGAGAGAAAACAGCTCACTGTAATCTCATTGGTATCAGATTTCCATTCCCAGACTCCCTGAAAAATCAATGTACTGCATGAAAATCAATCCCTACCCAAAATGTGACTAAGAATGTTTACATTTTTGAAGAAAGGTTGATTCTAAGAAGATAAAATCCAACTACGCCATGAGACAGCCAAAGTATAATCCTGCAGTACATCTCTATGTCTGATTTGACCTTGGTTTATGTTGTGTGTTTCTGCCTGTGTTCCTGGATGATTTTTGGAAGGGGTTTCTGGAGGGGTACTGCACCTTTTATCTCCTAATGTGTGCTATTGTGTGCATTTGCTACAATGCATAACTGCAACAACAACAGTTTTTAGATTGTTCTTAAAGGGGGAATGAATCACTGCCTATGGCTTGTGGAGAAATGGAGCTACAGAGAGCTGAAAGTACTGTGACTGAGAACCATGGCCAGTAGATGAAGGAGGGAGAACAGAAGCGTGTCTCCTGAGACCAGAGCTAGCATTTAAAGTACACTGCCTTTCATTAGAAATCCTGGAAATCACTACAAGCTGTCGTTAACTTCAGCTGGTTATATATTTTACCAAGGAATTGCACAGGCGCAAGATAAACAGTCTATGTCTCTGCTATCACACCAACACCTCAATTTTGTGTGCTAAGTCTTTCCTTTCCTCTGACCAAGGCCAGTCATTCTGGAGAGCACAGAGTGGTTGGGGACACCATGAGGGGCCAAATTATTTCAGCAGCTATGCTTAGTTCACATACCTGTGGGAAAACCCCAAAATCCATAGAGGGTCCTCTTCTGCTTTATGCTAATGATTGAAAAGTGTTCCAAGTGTCCCTCCAAAATAAATCCCAACTGTGACCATGGAAGTTGAAGGAAATTTATGGCATAACTGAACAATTTTTTTTGTCATAAAATTGAAGCTTGTTTCTTTTCTTCAAGTTATTGCTAAATTCAGGTAATTTTCCCCCTCTACTCTGCCCTGGTGAGACCCCACCTGGAGTACTGTGTCCAGTTCTGGGCTCCCCAGTTCAAGAAAGACGAAGAACTCCTGGAAAGAGTCCAGAGGAGAGCTACTAGAATGATAAAGGGACTGGAGCATCTCCCCTACGAGGAAAGGCTGAGAGAGTTGGGCTTGTTCAGCCTGAAGAAGAGAAGACTGAGAGGGGATCTCATCAGCGCATACAAATATCTTAAGGGCGGAAGTCAAGAGGACGGAAGCAGTCTGTTTGCAGTGGTGTCCAGCGACAGGACTAGGGGCAATGGATGCAAACTGAAACACGAGAGGTTTCAGTTGAATATGAGGAAGAACTTCTTCACTCTGAGAGTGGCAGAGCATTGGAACGGGCTGCCCAGGGAGGTTGTGGAGTCTCCTTCTCTGGAGATATTCAAGGCCCGCCTGGATGAAGTCCTGTGTAGCATGCTCTAGGTGAGCCTGCTTTAGCAGGGGGGTTGGACTAGATGATCTCCTGAGGTCCCTTCCAACCCTTACGATTCTGTGATTCTGTGTGATTCTGTGATTCTGTGAAAACTTTGTGAAGTAAGTAAAAAATGAGAAACAGTCAAATGACTGAATGTGTGGTGCAATGGAGAAGGAAGAATTGAAAATGATCCCAGACCTGCAAAACAAAAAGAATTATGGCATTTTGAGAAGTACCTTCTGAAGAGGAAGGATGTATTCAAGGGACACAACCTTAAAGTTCTTGTAAACACTTTTCTAATAAGACATTTTTCTCTGTTAATGTTGCTAGTTGGTTGCCACAGTGACCAAGAGCTAGAGTCCTGGACAGTTGGTGTAAACCAGATTAGAGACCCTCCTCATTTTTGAAATGGAAACCAGATGGCAGGTTTGAAAATCTCAGTCATGGACTGGCTCTCTCCCCACATATTTTAAATATTAGGTTAAATATCTCTAAGGGAAAGTTAATAATGAAGATGGTGCACTCTACTGAATAAAAATGACTTTAAGTATTTCCTGTTGCTAAAATTGCTTTGCATAATACTGAAAATGCAGTTCCAGTATCAGCAAGATATGCGGTATTATGAAATGAAGTAATTTTGCGTAAAACCAGCATATGACCATAAGTTGTGATTCAGTTACAACAGTTTGACAGTTGCCTGAGGACTATGGGGTAAGTGAGTCGAATTATGAATTATGAACATTTGGGAGTCACCAAATGTCACTCATCTAACTAGCACACCTCTGGAGAACAAACACAACAATAAATGTTTCTGTTGTGTAGTGCCTCTTTTATTGGGAGGGTGAAGGGGATTCAGATGCCTGTGGACTTTGTGGGAAAAGGTGCTGCAGGGGGGAAGGGTTGTTACAAACCCTGCGTCAGTGCCATCTCATGGGAAATCCTCCTCAATCGTGTCTGTTGCCAGTTTCTGGGTGAAACAAAATTCCTGAAAAAAAGAATTTAAAACCCCATAGCATTTAAGTAAAAGAAAAACAAGTTCTTTTTCCTGAGAACTAATTTTAGGCTTTGGGCTAAAATACTGCCCTATTGAACTTAACTGCTTTCACTTTACCAAGATCAACCACTGAGCTTTGGACAAGTGATAAATTAGATGTGCTCGTATGCTGCCTCAGCCCACCACAGTGACACAAGATCTTGCCTAGCTCTTCCCACAACCCACACTGCAATTTCAAAGCTATAAACTAAGGCAAGGAGTCCTCAAAAGGCTGCCTTTCCCCACCAATCTATAGGTCTGTGTGGGCAAGGCGAGGGTGTGAAGGTGATAAGAAGATTTTTAACAACAGAAATGGTGGAAAGTTGAAATTCCTGCTACTGTTTCCCATTTTCAATTTTGATGAAAGTGCTTCATGAAGAAAGCTTTTTACCACATGAAGGCAAACACATCTTATAGCTGTCCCTAATCCAGCCTCCTGCATGATTAGCAGGCTTGCTGAGGGGTCTGATTTTTTGTACTGGGGCTATCACCACACACTTTAGTTAAGTGAACAGACTGGAGGGAATCTTTTTTTTGTTGTTCCTGAGGTATGACAGCTTGTGTATGCTTTGTCTAAAGAGGGTAATGGCAACCTCTCTTACTCTGGACCTCTGGCTGTTACTGTGGTTCAGATTTTTCATTACTGAGGTTAGTGCTTCAGAGAGCAAAAATTACCATCTACAGTCAGAAAAAAATAGGAGACATTCTTCTGTCCATCACGAGACATGGTCACAGTCAAATACGAACTTGGCAATTTGATTCCCTCCAATTTAAAGGTGAAGCTTAGGAAAATAATGTTACTGGATCTCAAAATTTAAAAAAAAAATAAACCCCAAGCATTATAAAAATCTGGGAAGTGACGTGTTTAGCTGGGTTTTTTTGTTTTGTTTTGTTTTGATCTTTCTTCCTGTAGTGGAGGTGAGCACAGCATGAGTTGGAATGAAGTCTCCTGATCTTCATTGCACTGGAAATCTATGGCTTCTCTATATTGAGCCATGCCCAGAGCCTAAGCCCATGTAGCTCATTCAGCAAAGAGGTGACTACAGATATGGTGGCAGCTACAGAGCATTTGATCCACCCAGGCCTGATGGAACACAGGCCACAAGGGTACAGTGAAAAAAACAACAGTCAACATTCTTATTTTACCATTTCCTCCCTCATCTTGAAATACATGTATATATTCATTCATGTGTCTCTATGCTGTCAGGCAGGAATATTTAAGAGGGAATCAGGTTTTTTATCATCCTCCAAGATTTCCAGTGAAGTATAATTTGAATATAAACATCTGGGTTGTTTGGACTAGTCTTTTTCTACAGATAGCAGTTTTCCGGTTGACTTTAAAAAGCCAACAATTACATGAGACAAACACTATGCAACTCTCATTTAGGTAAAATGATTTAAAGCCACATGCTCCCTATGCCATTGCCTGCTATTAGAGAGGAAGCGCATAGTCTCAGGTCTGTTGAATTGGACCACCATTTTTAGGACCAGTAGATCTCATCAGTTCCTCAAAGAGGAGTCAACCAAATGTGGAAGATGGAACAACAGATACAAAGTTTTGCTCTTTCCCGGACGGTTTTTTCCTTCCTCTTTTGTTTTGCCAGCATTACATATTTCTCACCTACCATGGAGGATAAAATCTGTTTTTATGCAGTTACTTAACACGTTAGCCTTTGTGCCACTAAAAAATAATGCATTTAAATGTGATATTTGTGACTATGTGCCCAGCGTGCAAAACCCTTCTCATCATTTCCTTACACTCAAATTAGGCCTAAGGGATTCTGAGTGCAATTATGGTGTTGACTGGATTAGTACAATTGGTTAAAAATGCAAGGATATTTCATCAGCTCTTCCTGAGGTTTGTGGGTTATGGACCCAGTGAAACAGCCTGTGGAAGTAAGGGCAGGATGTGAAAAGCTAGTTCAGATATATCCAGTGATAAAAGTAACTGGAAGTATTAAATATTGAATATTCAGAATAATCTGTGGCAGTCATACAATCAGTTGAAGCAAACTGATACAGACTTGCAAGGCAAGTGAATAAAAAGGTGAAGCAAATGGGAAACACACCTATTGCAATAGACAAGACCTCCAAAAATGCAGAGAATTTTGGATGTGGTGTGAAAAGGTTGAAGCACACCTGCCATGCAGCAGTTGCCTTTTGCAGCTGAGTATACATACAAGCAAGAATAAAAAGTATGTATATATTTAAGGTGATGCTGAGTGTTCTGTGAACAAAACCGAAGGCTCAAAATATAAAACTAGTATTTATATTAATAATTATAAAATATACCATTCACTGAGAAATCTGCTGAAGTTATGACTATTAATTCTGAAAATGTATTATTCTCCTGTACTATGCTTAATGTATAAAATACGTTGCGTGCAGTGTGCCAACAGCTATCTGCTTGTAAAAGCACGTGTTTTCAAAGTGCAGATAGAAACCACTGTAATACAAATAAAACTGGAGTAGGACAGATTAAATGGCTCAGCAATAGTCCATATGTTCTACTTATAAAAGCAAAAGCAGTAGATGCGATAGTCTTTAATTGACAAATAAAATTAATTTAATACCTTTTGAGATTCTCCTCACAGATTCTATTATGAAAGTATTTTCTCGTTTAAACAAAGAACGAGTTGTCCGAAACCTGATAGGTTTGGAAAAGAAAACAATCTAGGTATTTTGGTGAGGAAGGGTTTCTCTAGGTTAAATTAGTCATAACTTGTTCTTGGAAAAACATACAAAGAAAGGATAAGTCAAATTCTTCTGTAATATGCATGTAGACAAGAACAGCATTTGAAGATTAATTATCTCATTATTTTCCTAATATGCTGTAATTAACTGAGCTATAGCACTGAAATTACTAAATGTGGGATTACTATTCCAGATTTGAATTAGCTTGTATCTCGGAGATGTTCTTCACTACACCTCAGCTTTAGGACATAAACCTAATTAAATTACCACTTTATTTGCTGCAGCTGCTTCATAAATTTGCACTTCAAAACAGTTCCATCATTCACCATGTCATTTCCTGTGTTTTGTAATTATTGGCTGGTAAAAAATTAAACCCGAGGAGTTTAACAATAGCACAGTAGCTTTTCCTTACTCTCAAATTAGGCCTAAGGGATTCTGAGTGTAATTATGGTGTTGACTGGATTAGTACAATTGGTTAAAAATGCAAGGATATTTCATCAGCTATTCCTGAGGCTTGTGGATTATGCCCAAGAAAATGAAGCTTTAATTTCATCTAAGTTATTTCCATTATTTGTAGAAAAAAAAAAAAAAAAAAAAGAAAAAGCAGCAGCTCAGTAGTTACACAGGACCGAGAAGACAGAACAGACTGAATGAAACGACGTCAGTGGGATTTTCACCATTAACTTCAAAGTCATGCTTTCAGCTTAATCTACACTTCTTCTAATGTAAAAAACACATTACGTTAGGTTTTGGGGGAGTTCATATTTACTGTGAAGATGCTTTAAATAAAATTTGTGTATTTTTTCTTACATTCCCATTTCCAGCATTTTACCATTACTTGTGCAACTGCTAAGAGAAGAGGAAAAAAACATAGAACTCCCTGTTAAAGCTGGATATAAGAGCATATGCTTTACCAACAACAAACCTACTTGAACTTTTGCCTTTTGGAGAGGTTACATCTTAAAGGGGCATATTACCATGGCAGTTTGCCACAGATCACTACTCCTGTAGTACAGTCAGGTACGGGCAGCCGTGCTTGTCTGGTATTTTAATACCTGACTGCTTCAAGTCAGATGTCATTCCAGAGCTATTACCATTACTCAGAAATAGCTGGAATGATAGCTGTAGGCAGTCTACCATTTTCAGGAGAGATATTGGTTTCTGGGTAGTCCTGAAATGTGCAAAGCCACGCTACAGCATTTCTTCTAGACATGATTTCAATTACAGGACCTGGTTATCAGTCCCCATTGGCATTCTTTATAATCATCTGTTGTATGCAAAGATGCAATATCGTTAAAATGACATTATTATTCATGAATACATTTGGAAAATCTCATTCATCATACATCCCTTAGAAAAACTAAAATAACAAATATAAGCAAGGTCATTCATCTTTCTGGGATGTTGCAAATTGGAAGCATCATGACTAACCATGGTGCTTTGCTTATGAAAACACTTATTTTCATTCTTATACTTTGTGGATTTTGGGCCTTTTGAATGCAGTGGACAGAATGTTGCCTCAAACTACCAAAATAAATTGTGGATCTTCTCTGCTGTTCTCCTGAGGCAACAAACATCCTATCAAAATTGCAGGTGGGGAAGCCATGTTCCCACAGGAAAATGATTCAGGATGTTTCTACAGAGGGATTTCTACCTTATAAGCTCTATAACTTCTTGGTATCATCCAAAGGTCACTTGAATGGAGCAGAATACATACATTTGTTACAAGTAAGACAGTGATACTAAGAGACATTTCACAGCTATGAAATACAGGGACAATCTTCCCAAACTATAGGAAAACATTCCTGCATAAAAGTTAAAAAAAAACCCCAGCCAATAGGAATAGGCCCTTTTAAAGAAATATGACTTTTTAAAGAAAATGTATTAAACAAAATAATTGTCAAATTTAAATCTTCAGTCAGATCATCAGTGGATATCAGTCACCATAGCTCCACCTGTCTGAGTGCCACTGTCCCAACACACATCAGTTGTGACTGACTTTTCAGTGTTTGGATACCAGCCTGATAAAGCAAGATAACCGAGTACTCATACAGATATGTATCATCTCAGAGATAATATTCAGTATCAGATCAGTATCGTGCTGTTGATTGATAGATATAGGAGGTTCTCTGTGTATTTTTATTGCCAGGAAGCCCAGCCATATTCATCATACCCATATGGCAAAGCAGATGCAGCAAGACTAATTTTTAGTCTTTCGAGTATGTCACCAGGTAAATATACGCTCCTTACAAAAACTGCATTATAAAAACCTTTGTATTTCTTGAATGGCTAAAATAATTCTCTTACAATAACCGCGAAAATCCTCTTTCACAAAAAGTAAAAGGAAGTAGCAGGCATCAGCAAACCTGGCTCAGAGGGATTTCAGGGTCCAAAGCTCCATCCTAACATTGATTCCCTATTTAGCTAAGATAGGATCACAGAAAACCCATTTCAGAACACTACAGCATTTTTGGAGCTGTCCAGATCCACATTCGCACATGGATTTCAGAACTTAGGGTAGTCTCTTTTAAAATAAATGAAATCTCTTCCCAAAACGGAAGTGTCATTTTTAACTTTATCACCACTTCTTTCCCCTCCTCACCCAAAAAGGAAATTAATCCTATTAACAAGAGCTTCAATCTATAGCATTCTGTGATTGCATATTCTTGTCCATGGGAAGAAAATTGGTCTCAGTGATACGACCACCAAATCTGTTATATTCAGTGTCCAGAGATCACAACTGCTGCAAGTTAATTAATTCCTATACCTCTGTAATGGATGTTGCTCTGTTAATAGTGTATTCAATAAAAGAGGTGATGAAAGAGATGATGAAGTATGCTGGAAAAGTAAAAAAATGCAATGACAATAGTTATAAAAGGTACAGTGTAATATGGTGAGTGCAATTTGCTCAATACAATTAATGTTGTCTATAAAAAATCTCATCCTGTTCCCATCAGGGAAGCAGGCTGTGCTGCATGCACCGTCTATGGAGTCCTTCAGCAGTTTAATGTGACCAAACTAAATGACTTCCCCTGCATCTATTTAAAATATGCCCAAAAGATGTCACTTCTGGGTGGACAGCTTGTATTAAGACAAAGAAATACAGGAGCCATACTGACAAATATTAGCTTCGTGTATATAAGCACATTCCATAATGTTCAGCATGTAAAGCTTTTTAATTTTGCCTCCCATACTCAAAATGACATGGGAAGCCATCCAACTCCTAATTTATTATTCTTCTTAATTATGCTCTACATGTGCAATGTGGTAGTTAGTGGTTAGTGGTGAAAAAGTATTTATGCCTAAAAAGCTCCTTCAGAATTGAAGCAAATTTCTTGGTTAGTGTCTTTACCATCCCAAAAATAAGGAAAGTGGGAGGAAGAATATAAAATCGATATATTACAGTATTACATATTTCTGTGTTTTTCTGTGTGTTAAGTATTTTTGGTACTTATTATGTGTCAGCTCTCTAAGATGATGAACAGGCAAATTCGTTTGTCTTCCATGTCTCAAAGGACATAACAGCATGCTGAGTCAGCCCATTAAATCTCAGCAGCGCACATGTTGCCTTTTATCCTTTTCTACCTCTGATGAACCATGAGCTGGTGAAAATCAAGACATATAGGTGCATGTAAGAATGGTGAAAACTTGTTAGATGTTGAAATAACAGCAGAAAATATTCAGAAAGGCTCAGCAGTCAACTGTGGCTGACATCCCTGTCCGGACTGTACTACACGCAGCCGTGGCTGCATCCTGCGGTCCATGGTATCCTTGCCTGTGTCTGAGGAGGGACAGGAAGATGTAAAAGCCCTTTTACCTTCTCCCAGGCGAATCCAGACCCACCAGGCCCATAATTGGGACCAGCGTAAGGACTCGTGCTCCTGCCAATCCCATGTTGCCATATGTCCCCCTTCCCAAGCTGTCCTGTGTTGCCATCTGTCCCCACGCCAGCCCGGCCGTTCAGGGCCATCTGCTTCTGCCTGACCCATCCCACGGGGCCAGCTGTCTCACCCCTCTCCAGGCTGGTGCAGCCACACACCTTTTCTAGAGGTACGCAAATTCCTACCAGCCATGGATAAATATCTGCTAAAAGGGGAAGAAAGCATGAGCAGCAGCCTAGAAAAATCGGTTTGTTCTGTCTGCACTTCTTAATCAGTGTCAAGTTCAGGTTTCAGCACAAAACCTTTTCTTGCAAGTCCTCAAAATTTTTGGTGCTGACATTTTATTGAAACTCTGAGCTCGGGTGGCAGAACTGAAACTGGGAGACTGTGGGAATTCTTTTTGCAATGTGCCCCTTACTCTGGTGCCATATAGGAGCTCATTTGGAAACACAAGGAGTTTGCAAATCTGTTCCTTCACCTTCGTAAAAGCCTGGCTTTGAGTTATTAAGCTCATCTCAAATGTAGTACCATTAAAGTGGTGGCACACAAGGAAATAATCCTGTCTATTGCCCAGCTTTTTGAAAAGTATGAGCCTACAAAGCTATATTTAACCAAATGAATGGAAAAAATGGAAACACTTCTGAATTCCTATGAAAAAGCCATTTCCTTGGTCACTGTGGGCACTTAGCTGTATCTAGATGAGGGATGTGGGGAGAATTTTCCACTTTCCAGTTGCATATTCTCACATCCCAGCTCCCTACTGGGACAAAACACAGGCATGCACCAGCTGTCTCTCCTTCTTCCCTCCCACCTTCCCACAATCTGATTTTCACAGAAAAGAAAACTGGAGGTGTGGGCTGGACAGGAGCCATCATTTTTCCTAGCAGGTAAGTCTAGACATAGCTTATAATATCCTTCATACCAGTTCTCTTCCCCCATTTCCAATCCATAGCACATTTTTACTTACTTATATTGAAATGAGTATTTTTAAGTGTTCCAGTTTGATTGATGCCATGGAGAAATCACTGTCATTATTGCTGCAAAATATTTAGGGAGGGATTGTTTCAACATTCTGGCTGTTTATCCAATAAAATATTTTCCCTGAAACAGTGGAGGTTAAAATATGAGATTTGAAATCCCATATGCGTTGACGTAGATGCTATAACTTTTGTTGATTTCAGTAGGGCCAGAAAGCCACCCTGTGGTGAATATTCTGCCCAATCTACCTCTCCACATACCTAATCCATTTAGGTACAAATTAACAACCATATTATCCTGGTAATAAAGATATGAACAGCAATCTGATACAAATTGGAGTGATTGATTCCACTGGAAAATAAGAGTGTTATTAAATCAGAGACACAAATAAATCTCAATTATTTTCATGAGGTTCAGGTTAGACATCTATGGTTTAGGTCACAGCTGTGTACTTACTCTGGACTCCGTAGTAGAGGTCTTGGGTGGTTTTCAGATATTCTTTTGGCTTAAAGATGCACAAAGAGTCTTAACATGATTTCACAATGTGTAATAAGGAATGATGAGTTGCACTGACAAACTAAAATTTATACTTTAAACATTAACACCACATGTTGTTAATCTTAAAAAAAAATTATTCTTCAGAAGAAAATCTTCTGACTATACCATGTCCATCTCAAAGAATTAACTTGTTGCTTTCTTAAACGATTGCTGATGAATATCGGAATATGGCTCTGTATAAAGTTGCAACCATGATAAATGCAAGATTCCATTGAAAACACTGGCTGGTGCCAGACTGTGTGTTATTTAGTTAGAGCAAAAAGGATGAGGAATTACCTATGCAACAGGATCATATGTTACTAGTTACATCAGTAAAGAGACATTTACAACTGAGATACTTCAGGTGAAAACAGGGAACAGTGAAAGAGTATCTCACTAGACCAAACACTGTTCCTTAGCCTCTGGTCAAAGTCTGACCTCAGCTGAAGCTGGAGCCATGCCGTTTGAAAGTACAGATGAGATCTGGCCTCATTTCTCCCTGAGGTGGGAATCCACAGCACCAGCCATGGCTGCTCGCAGGCCCTGGAGCAGCAGCTACGCTGAGTGTAAACTGCACGTGAAACATGCAGCAAAGCTGGTGTCCCGGGGATCAGTTTGCTGACGCCAACCCAGTGCATTAGCTGCTTTTCACATCAGAAAGGCAAACCAAGGCCAAAACCATTGCTTTCAGAGTTTGCTTACTGCGTGCAGACAGTGCTGCCGCAGGTCGGGGTGCAAGGGGCGAGCGCTGGCTGCCTGCTGTGCTGGCAGCAGATTGTGTGGCCGCGGCGAGATAGAGTTACTCACCAAAGAGCGCGTGGTAGGTTTTGATAACATACGAACAGATGCTATCGAACCCTACCCAATACTTGTGCAGTTTCAGGGAGGAGTGTGAAAAGGGGAGGAAGAGGAGAAAGAAAATCCCAAGATGTGGTAGAGGTACATTATCAGTCATTTTGCTATTATGAATATGAACAGCAGGTAGTCCATTAAGCCCAGCATTTTCACTTAACAATTGGAGCTCTGATAGCCATTAGAAGCAGGTCATATTTAATAGCAGTTGACTCCCTCAACTCTTTCTCCTACAGTACATTTAAATGATTCTTTGGCAAGTGAACTAAATTTGTTTCTCCCGCACAGGATTGGGAGAGAGGATAAGGAAAGGCGTTTATTTTTGCAGAACTGGATCCCTTGCCACCCACTCCCCTCTGAATCTCAACTACTATCTGCTAAGTCAAAATGAACTTTAATAAATGAGCTGAACTCATTAGCTATGTGAAGCTCATGCTTACAGTCATAATGATTTTAAAATGTGTGGCTGCATCTTGAAGAAGAACAGAGCTTGACATAATTTCAGTTATCAAATACTGGTAATTGACACAGAGACAGGCTGTGCTTTACACTGGGTTATAATTAATCCACTTCAGTGACCTCAAAGGCTGCACTTCTGAGAAATCTACCACTTACGTTTTGATTCTTTGTCAACTACTTCAGCAGACATAAATTACAAATGAGGTACTAATGAAGTATTTCATCACCTGTTTACCTTCAGTGATCAGTTCCCTTACCCTAATTTACAGGAGGCAAATTTTTTTTGAAGCTACTGTCAGCTGGAGCTGCCTTTTACTCTGAGCAGTTATAAATTAGCACAGAGCTGTGCTTACTCTCACCGGCTCTTTGTTCTGGTTTTAAAATACTACAGCATAGGAGGAAATAAGTTTATGTTTAGAAACTGCTGGACAAGTAGAAAAAATTGTATTTTCTTCTGGTCTATTCTTTTCTTTAAAGGTTCACTAAATGGAAGGAAATTCCCCGCTGATATAAATACAACAAATCCTACTGCAGTAAGTGTGACTGTGTCTGTTTACACCAGTAAGGCATTTGATTCATGCAGAAACTAAACCCTGCCATACTACCAAGCACTTGGATTGATCTTAAAATACGTGTCAAAGAATCACCTCGGTACGCCGAGGTATTGCCACTGAAATCTTTATTAATAGGCTCCTTTAGGAAGTGAATTGAAGAAAAGAGACAGAAAAGCCATAGGGTTCCATGTTCTGGAAAGGGAGGCAGCATGCAAAAGGTGGGGAGAAATGAAGGATCTCAGGCAATGCAGGGGCCTCTAACACTCTCAGACATGAGGCAATGAATGTACCTAAACATACAATTTTGTCTACAGTTGAAAATTTCCTGTCACAAATAAAGCCATGAGTTATTGCTTAAAGAAAATTGCAATCTTTTTCTTGGTTTACTTCCACTGACAAACATCCTTGAAAAAACAAGCCGCAAACCTACAGCACCACATAACTGGAGATGAGAAGAAAGTGCAGTGAAGGTACCGGGGAGTCCCTGGGCTCAGGACCAGCATGGTGGCCCAGGACAGCTGTACCACAGGGTCTCAGTGCCACCAGGGGAGAGTAAACAGCCTGTGCCCAGGACGTGTCCCAGTCAACCTCTGGACCGAGATACTGGTGCAGCCTTCCGGGACAAAGGAAAGTTCAAAGCACAAGACCCAGCACATGGGGACTTAAACACACGTGCTTGGACGCCATCTCCCAAAAGTGGAACTGTACAGACAACATGCCTTAAAAAGTTTTCACCTAAGCCTGTTTATCCATTCAGGTCCAGTTATCATAGAAAAAACACAGTCTAAGTTCCCACTGCACTGGTAAAATCATATTCTGGAATCATTTGTTTCTGGGT
The DNA here is from genome assembly GCF_000687185.1 of Egretta garzetta. NCBI lineage: Eukaryota > Metazoa > Chordata > Aves > Pelecaniformes > Ardeidae > Egretta > Egretta garzetta. The sequence goes on from NW_009260611.1 coordinate 938,302, forward strand.
CTG
>NW_009260611.1:938344-947282 GCF_000687185.1 Egretta garzetta
TGCCCTTGGGACAACTCTACTGGAAGGCCACGTGCACTGAACCCTGGACACCCTTCCCCAGACATCTCTGATTTGGAAACCCATTGCTGAGATTCATTGCCCTATGTCAGGCAGGATCTGCTTCATGATCATTGCTCAGTGGAAAGTATGGGAAAATACAAAGCTGTGTTTGTCTTTTGAATGTGCTATTTCCTGGACCTCACCACATCTCCTCTTTCTCTCTGTCTCTCTCAGCAGAACTGATCACCTCTCGGATTGCCCAGGGCTGACCGCACTTGGTGCAACAAATATGTGTATCATGGGGAAAACAAAACCTGAACCCAAAAGTGTCAGCAAGGCCCCACCTACTAACAATTTCCATAGGTTTTCAAAACAAATTACTTTGCTATACAAGGGGAAAAAAGAATTATTACCATAGCAACTGTCATAATACATAATACTGAGCATTTTTTTTTAAAATAAACTGTACTTTTTGCAGGTACAGACACGTCGTGACAAGATATATTTTTTATTTTGCATTTCTTCAACAGTTGTAAGCAATATGCAAAAGATCTAATTTTTTTCAATATTTATGGATGCTGTATTTTGTGGCACTTTTTATTAAAGAAAATTTTATTTAGAAAAGAAGTAAATCTACTTTTGGGGGGAAACAATAATGGAAATTAATTATGCAGACTTTAAAAGGTAGTGAAAGGGAGATGGCAGTGAGAAATAACTGTCCCTTTTCAAGATTAACAGGGCTATAGAGAAACTTAATAAACTCTTTGATTTTGTCTGTCCCCAGCAATTCTGGTGAGGTACTGTCCACCACAGGGGATGTACCTGCAGCTCCTGTCTGTGGGTGAAAAGGAGGGGTTCATCCATGGCCCAGTTCATGCCACTGCAAAATCATCTCCTTTTTTCTTCTTAGATAGTCCCAAGACAAGGCAGCAGTCGAGAGGCATCTGAAGTCTGTCTACAGCTGCCATTCTACTTGCCACTGTGCGGCTGCCTATGAGAAGTCCAGAATGAGAAGGGAAAAATTACTGACCTCAGAATATGAACTATTCCCTTGTTGCATTTTCATTCTATTCAGTGGCTGCAGGCAGAAGCCAAACTTGGCTCACTTTGGTAGGGATGCCTTCCCCTGTGGGCTGTTAGACCATGTTTTGTGCTTAACCTTGACGGATAAGACTAGTGCAGGCATGCAGGTAGGAATAGGGGACGGACTTTCTGTTGATGGTACGGAAGTGAAACAGAAGTTACAATATCCTTCATACGCAGACAGAGATTTGATGCTATTCCTTTGATGCTATGTAACTTCTGGAGCTACCTTGAAGGAGAGAATTGTAAGGGCTGCAGGGGGAGGAAAGACAGATTTAGAGAAGCAGTTAGGGTCTTGTGTGCTTCCAGGTGCTTGGACGAGGTTAAACAGCACATGGATCTCATATGTTTCTGTGAAATCACTGAACTGTAATTCTCTTTCATTTATTTCTTTGGTAGTGATGTGGCCTTGTGCGATGTTTTAGTCTCTGTTTTATCCCAGGAATTTTGAACTCTTTGAATTTTAAAGGCCAACAAGAAATTGTTAATGCAATTTAAAGTAAGAGTCTGAGTAGAAGGAACCTGGAAAATAACTTCTCCCCCTTCTCCCCAAAAGCCTATATAGCAAAGCTACATACAACTAAAACAGTTAGGGCAAATCTAAAATTGTCCTTCCCTTGCCCAGCTCAAAACATATGAAAATGCCAAAAATCCATAGAAAGATTTGTGTACCTTTCTTAGGGTTCAAACTCAGCAAAGTGCTTAAGTCCATGCTCGGTTATAAGCACATGCCTAAGTTCTTTGCTGAACTGAAACATGAATTTGTCGTCCCTCCAAGCCTTGTGATTTGTACGCATTTTCATTATAACTCTGATTTAAAAAAAAAAAGCCTAGGAAAAGCTACAGAAAACAGATGACTGTGTGTCTGTTTCTATTTTAATAATTACATGCACTTAAAAATTATAATTGCATAGTCATTAAGTCCCGTTCACATAAAATCCTGGCTAGCTTATTTGTATGAAGTAATTTTTACTTTCCGTAGTCTTGTTGCTCACAAAACTGGCAAATGTACATTTGTTACAAGTCAAGAATTATCTGAAAGGTAAATTTCATATTAATGGAACTGATGTGCTTTCTTTTAAAACATCTTTGGTTATTTCACTGCTCGCCATAATTTAAGACTTGGCTGCATAACGAGCGTTGCACTTTGGCAATTGCTAAAATGGTCTGTGTGTGGTCAAGACAGCTGTGTCTGTTGTTACTGAACATAATGCTGACTTCAGTAACCAGTATCCGCTTCAAGCAGGATTTCAAATCTTTTTGCTTTCTTTCACTAATACCAGGTTACACAGACAGAAAAAAGGGGGGCCAGTGCTGACCTGTCTTGCTTGTTGTTCTGCAAACCGTACGGCAGGTAGATAGAGCACGAACAGATTGCAATCTCTGTCTTCAAACCTTCAGCAACGAACAACAGCCGAGCAATTTCAGGATGTTGTGTTTTGGGGTTCATCTCCCCATCTAACAAAATGCTAATCCTCAAATGACTTCAATTTCCACTTCCAAAATGTTCTGAAGAAATCTCGTGCTGTCTGGTGCAACACTTTGGTCTTTGAGCTGCACACAGGTGGTCTGATCCCTATCTCACTGGGAACTGGGAAACAATGTCACCCAAGTCAACACAGAAGTAGTATATACAATATCTAAACTTGGCATGAGAGGAAAATTGCCCCATGATTACACCACTCAAGGAAGTACTTTTAAAACTAAGAAGAGAGATGGGGATCAAACAGATATAAAGGGCTTTAGGGCAACGGTGCCAGCTGAGGAATTCATGCCTGAACAACAGCGGGCGGTGGCTGCTCCCTTCCCAGCCAGGCTGCACCTATGTCCATGTCCCACACCAGCCCCCAGCGCACATGTCCTAGGGAAAACCCTGGATGGGCACTGCTGCCTGTTGAGCTGGTGCCAAGTTTGCCTCTGTAGACCCTGCTTGCTTTGGGGATTGGTGGGCATCCCGTGCCCCCTGGGGAGGGCATGGGCCAGGGGCAGCTGTCACCACTGAGTCCCCTTTTCCCAGAATGACCTCCCCGTTAAGGGGACGAAGCAGTCCCTATGCCGTATGTTATGTAATTTATATGTAAATGAGGTGGAGAATATGCACAAACGAGCTGCAGATACGTTGCTCCAGTGGATTCCACCATGCAGAATCTGGTTTCTATCAGAAGCGTACACAGAAGGGGTTTCTGCAGACTAAAGAAACCAAGATGTGATTGCTTTTAAAGAATGTACCTACTGATACAATGCTGAAAGAAAACAGGAAAGCGCTAAGTATTTGAGTCTTAAAATAACACTGCTTTCTCTAGCCATGAAAGATTTTGAGCTATACCTCCTATTGCACTCACAAACACTCAGCTATTATTCAGGGAATATGACTGTTGAGACTTATTCCAACACATTCCAGAACACCCTTGTAAGATGAGATTTAACATCAAGTGAACAACATGTCCTACATAAACCCTTTTTTTAAAGCAAATAGCAAAAAAAAAAAAAAAAAGAAAAAAAATCAAGTCTTGTTTTAAATTAACCTTTCAAGGTCATGTTGGGATGAAGCCATTTAAATATATATCAAAGGGGTAGAGAAATGTGCAGCTTACTTCAGCGTGTTTTTATGCAGTAAGAATATGTCCTCATTTTACACATGGTTGACTCATACACAATAAACACATTTTCAAAGGTAACCTTGAAGCTACTATCTATAGTTTTAAAATGTGTTACAACTGAATCCATGCAAATGTATGTGTGAAGAGTTTTAAAAGTTTTTTCCTCTAAACAAATAATGCAAATAATTTCTTTGTTATAAGAGGCATAAATCAGTTTATTTCTGTTGGGTTCACTGGACCTCCCGCAATTTGCACTAGCTGAAAATCTGGCCCTCATTCTTTAATCCACAGATATACTTTGTCATTGCAGTTTATGTAAACATGAGATCAGCTAGTACTTCCAGACCCAAATGAACTCCTTGATAGTTCAAACTCAAACTTCAGTTTTAAATCTGAATTTTGCTGTCATAATTTATATTACAACTGACCACAAGTAGACAGGGAGCATTGCTGGGTTTTGTGGTATGGTTTTGTCTGGGGATTTCTAAATGAAAGTAAGTAAGTACCCTGTTCTCCAGACACAAAAATTTAAGTGACCCATTAAAAGTTAACATAGCTGTGTGTACTCGTCTTAATAAGCTTTGAAAGAGAATTCTGTAATAGCCCAAACAAATCTAGCATCCAACAGATTTCTCATTGTCTGAGTCAATCCACATTATAAACTCTGCATAATGTCTCTCTTTTAACAAATGGGACTATTTTCAAGCTATGGGAATGCAGGAAAGGAAAAGAAATAGGTGAATTTCTGTTTCATTCCATAATTTAAAATGCACAGATGAGATTGGACAGGATTTGAGTCATCTTTTAATGTGCGAGGACCAGCCCATAAGAAATCTGAAATAAAACAGTTATTCGTAAATGTGGTTTCAAACACTGGTATTTTATACACAGTGTCAGTATTATTAATTTTCTCTTGCATTTCCCCAAATAATTCAAACTACTTTGTAGTCAAAACAGTCAGAAACATAAACTACTGCACAGCTACATAGGAATGAAATGCAAAGGGTATTTCATGGTGGATAGCCTTGCCGAACGCGTTAAAGGAAGAGAAAAATACTTAATCCACTTTAAACTATTGGGAGAATTTCAGCTGGCAAACTGGTCATACTGGAATTTGACCATATGCCACCAACACCTCCGTGAAATGCTCTAAAATGCAGTTTCTCAGGAATGAAACAGTTGACTACTGTATTGAGAGGTGGGAGAAGTGTAAAATCATAAATAGTTTAGAAAATAACATGAGGTGAAAACTGAAAGTAATAATGACCATACTACGATATACTTTCAAAGTACTTTTTATCTGAGAATTTAAAATGATTTTTTACATATGTAGTGCTATATAATAGAGGCAAATATTATGCCAGTGTTACAGAGGAGTAAACTGAGGCATAGTGAATTTACATCACTTGCTTTAGGCAACACACGTGGTTAATGGGAATGTAGAGAATATAATTAGTAATTCTGAATTATACCGTGCTATTTTAATCACGAGACCTTTTTCTCTCTGCAGTACTTCTTATGCATTTAGGACCAGATTTGGAAAGATTTATATTAAAAGTTGCAGGCAGGAACATATAAGGACTTTTCAAAGCACTGTGCAAATCCAGGAGGAGTTTGGGTCCTAAAGCACTGTGAGCGCCTGAATCTGAGCCTTGCAAAGCTGAGCAGAACTGAAGAACCCCAGGATGTGTCTCCACACCAGCACATCACTGAGGTACTGGCTTCTTTAAAAACACAACATTCAGTTGATCCGCTCTAGATCCACCCAATATCCATGAAACCTTCTCACGTGCTGAAAATGAGGAATTCTGCTGAGACACAAAACACTATACGGTATTTTATTTCTGGGGTGTGTTTCCAGCTCTACCTATGCTGTGTGCATTACTCTAGATGACTGTCCTTGGCGGTGGTCTGGAAGTTCCTCTGTCGTCTAGAAATTGAAAAATGAGATCCACAGATTCCTTCAGAGGCATTGCTCTTCATGGAATAATAGATGAGTTGTCATTAAGCATTGGTGTGGAAAGTTGCCATCAGACTTGGCAGTTCTCACTTCAAAAATCAAGCTTTGAAGTTTTCCTTAGTGTTGAGGGTTTATGGTATAAACACAAAAGCAAAGATTAAGTTTTATAGGTAGTTTACCAGACTAAACATAGTTGTGAAAACTATTAAAAAAGGATTCCAAACATAGCAACAACCTCCACAGCAACAAAAATGAAATTTGGGAACTGCTGTCTACCAGCTCCACCACATGGCAAAGCAGTAATTTACAGTTCGCTCACTAGAAGAAGGACAATTTTAAACCACTCTTAGTCTGCCTCAGTATCTTCAGCATACACACACCTCTTCAGCGGAGGGGTCTCAGAGAGCAAAACTGTGACAAAGGCACATGCAAAGTCAAAATGGGCTTTGTAAGGCTATAACTCATGGCCAGCCAGAGAGGACAGTCCTATTTAGATGAAAAGCTGTGTCTCTCTGCAGGGTTGGAAACCATGTTTCCTTAGATATGTGTAGGACCGTAAAGATTGATTTCTGCTTGGAGCTCCTGTATATGACCATAGTATGCTTAATTAATACCAGAGAACTCCCTGACTTCAGGGAGAGAAAGGAAAGACCATGACGAAACAGTGGGGCTACAAGGTTACCCCTCTGCTACACCACGAGCCCACCAGCCCTTCGACTTTTTATGTCCTGTTGTACTTAGGAATGAGAAGAAGAGTAAGAGACAGTGGGCAGACACTCCAGCCCTGGCATCGTTTCTTTCACTCTCCCTGAGATAAACTTCATGCCATGAAGGAAATGTGCTTCTGCGCACCTTCAGGGCATGTACAGCCCATATCCATTGCCTCCACAAGAGCAGAGGTTCTTAGTGGAGAAGATCTGCCTTGTGAAAAAATATTTCAAGCATTAAATCCCTTATTCAGAATACAAGTTATCCTGATTGGCCCCAGTCAAACTACCAGACAAATGAGTGGACCAGACTTTTTCTTTTCCTTTCAGTTAAAAAATGAAAAAAATAGTTTGTGCAATGACACAGCTCCAGCACTCATGTTTGTAAAATTTAGCCTTAGCTGCTGTGTCCCTCAGTGTCTATACCTATGGAATGGTTATATTTGATTCCTTTGGAAACACCACTTTGTGACAAGTCACTAATTACGTAAAACATGTTTAATGATCATCATAAGTAGAAACTGGAGCTGGGTCACCAGCTTTTTCAAAGTTTTGCTTTGCAAATACCTCATGGCAGCAACGGTAACTGTCAAATTATTTATCAGTTGCTGTAGACTCCTAACTTGCTAATTACAGAAGTTTCTGCAGGGCTGCTTTTGATTTGAGCATTCACCTGGCACTATTCTAGCTCATGAAGCATAGGATTCTCTAGTATTAAAAAGGTGTTTTAAAACTGAAGTACAGTTATGTTTTGTGTTTCATACTTTTTGCAAATAGCTCTGCATTTTTAATAGAATCTCAGAAAGTACATAGTAATTAATTTTTCAAATTCAGAACAAACTTTATTTATTCAGATTGTGATACAAGAAATATGTCCAGCTATTTTCTGGCACCAGAAGATTTATGAGAGAATTCAGACAATGTATGGAGCTAGTATTTTAAGTAGCAAGGGCTTACCAGAGAAGACGGGGAAGATTAGGATTTCTAGATTTATCTAACACAAGGCAGAAAATACCTGAATCTCAGCAAGAAAAATCTGTATGCTCATGTGCCTACATAAAAGCAGGGCAGGGTGTCTGAGAGACAGAATGTGGGGTAAATTACAAGACTATGGAGAACACTGAGTTTTGATCACTACTCTCTTGACTTCTAGATGTATTAGACTTGCCTGGCCACAGTTTTTCAACTCATTCAGTAGTCAACTGCTTTCTCTAGGCAGTGATTTTTTTGTTGACATTCACAAGTTACAATGAAATAAACAACCTCATAAGCTTACCTAATATTTACTTTAAGATAATGCGGGAGAGCTTGCCCCAGGGGAGGTGAAGTAGGAAAGTGCACAAATGGTAGCCAAGGTGGGTGTGCTTCCACATAAGGAGATAAGGACTCGGTGATAGAAGTGGCCACAAAACGTTGTCACTTTTTTAAATTAATAATTCTAACTCATCAATTTAAAGAAAAGCACAAAATCATTCTAGTTCCACTAAAAATTATCTCTAGTGAATGCAGATCAAATAATGGGTTTTATTTTTTTATGAAGTCTTATTTGATTCTAAGTTCCGCGCTTCATTTTGAGATTTTGCTTTTTAATATTTTGTTCTGAGCTTCCTCATGGGTTTCCACATTGCTTTCTATGTCCTTTGATATTCTGTCTGCCCACTTTTTCATAAATTAAGAAAAAAAAATACTGAATTCACAATAAAATTTATTCTTGTAGTCTTTATACTGAACAATTTATTTACATTGTTTCTTTTTAGTCCTATCCTGGGATGACATAAAATCTCATATGATATGGAGAGGGGTTAAAAAAAAAAGAAACTTTGTACTTTGGCATGGCCGTCCAATTTTCAGAGTACAGTAATCACTATGATGGATGTGGAAAGAGAAATAATGAGCCTCTTTGCTTTATTTCTTTTCAGTCCATGGATGGAAACCATGAAGCTTTTCAGTCTAATCATTCTTCACATCCATCCTTGATAAAATTCTCAGCAGTCAGCACAGATTTAAGAAGAAGAAAAGACACTACCTGTCTTGTTTTTCAACATTTGGAAAGTTTTAAGCAGTACTGCAGGTGAGAATATGGTCACAAATGTATTTTATTCTTCACAGTTTCTCTCCAGATTTTAAAATGAAAAACATAATGCAGATTTTGATAGCTGAAAATATTTTGGAGCCCTTGAAAAACCAAAAAGTGGGGCAAAACGGAACATACAAAATATATTTTATTTTTGTAGATAAGATTTGTGTGAAATCGGGATCTCTTTTTTGATTAACTGTTCACAGGTGATTGCATCTGCAGTCTGGAATGTCATGATATGCTGCAATATATTGAAGGGCAGATTCAGAATAGTCATAGTCTGAGTATTGAAAAAAATGGGGAACTGAGTCAAAAAGGGAAAACACCTACCAATCTTGGGAAAAGGCAGGTCCACATTTGTATTTGTCACTTAACCTACCTAATTCTAAGTTTGAAGGGACTCATAATTCTGATTGTCATCCAGGGGAAAATGTGAAGTGGTCTTTCAAATATAAAATATTCCTGTGGCTTTTTTGGTGGATCATTAGGTACAAGCTGAGCTGCTACAGGG
>NW_009260611.1:947513-951038 GCF_000687185.1 Egretta garzetta
CCAGAAGTTTACCTTTCAGGATTTATATATAAACACAAACAATAAAATGCTATGCTATAAAAGCAGCGTCTTATAATAAGCTTCCTGAGGTATGTAACTTGCCCGCTGCCACTTTTCTTCCCTTGAAATGCTTTTAGTCCTTTTCCTGCTGGGAAGTGACAGGCTGGCATTTGGAAGAGGCCTTTATCAAAGGAGCCTGCCGTTACCTCCAAACCTGATGCTGCTATTGTTGGTTACTAAGGAGGCTGGATACTCTCACAGCTAATTGCCGCAATCTGTCATCTCTGAAATTTAGGGATTGGGGTTTTTTCAAGGGGATCTTGGTGTTCCCGAAAGGCTGGCTGTGGGGCTGGCAGCCACCTCCTGTGGGTCGTGTCTGGAGTCTGGGACATGCCAGCGGTGGGCTGGGACCGCCGCAGGTACATTTGGTGGGGCTGGGATCTTCTGTGCCTTGGAGAGGCAGTTGCCAAAAAAATAAGCAACTTGGTTTTGACCATGACAAAGCCTCTGCCGAAGCTGATGTCAGTGAGAGAAAGGAGGTGATGTAAGGGTCTGCAAAGGGTCCGGAGCAATGGGCGCAGTCCTGAGAGGAGAGGCAGCTTGGCCAGTCACTCACTTTTATAGGATGGAGAGAATTGCACAGGAAGATTACAGCATGGGTCAGTTGGGGGGTAGAAGTGGTTGGGGACTTCCCTGTGGTGTCCTTGATGGTACTTTCTTGGGACTGAATGGTTACCCAGGACAGCAGGGAGAGAGTACCAGGGTGGGCAATGCCCAATGGCTGGGGTTTCCTCCTAGCATTTGGGACACCACAGTCCCCAGATGGCTGAATCAGATCAAAGTCTCTCACCTGGCTCTCCGATGGACCAAATAAATGGTCTTGTTGGGTACGTATTGCCTTGTATATGTAAGTAAATGTTCCTTGGTCTAAGGAGATGGGATTTGTCTTATACAACACTGACATCTGCATCAGAGCTGAGGTTTCTCTATTAGCTAGTGGAGAGGAATAAACACTGTACGGACAATCTATCAAACCTATTTTTAGGTGTAGAAGAAATGAATGTATAGCAGCAATAGCATTAAGGGAAGTGGAGGCTCTTGTTTCTGTGAGATGAATATGGAAAGCAGCTATTGGGAAAGACAACCTGTCAAAAGAAGCTGGATGATACACCCAGCCAGGGAGAGCTCTATATGACGTTTATGTGAATGTTAGTCCACGAACTTAACGTCAGTCCTTATTTGCTGAGGAAATTTAAGTCCTCTCCAGGTGCCAGGCTGCCAGCCAGCCATAACAATACTTTATCCCCAGTTTTGGTTCCGCTCCAAACTAGCAGGTTTCTGACACGTAATATATATTGACAAGCAGAACTTCCTGAACAGCATCTGAATAGCCACACTTCATTAGCAAGCTAAGCATGGACGCAGAGAGCTCTGCAGAAATATGATTGGATGGGAGGAAATTCAGAATAAATACATCAGTAATTAATAAAACAAGAAATGCAGAGAGTGGGTCTGCTGGCCTTTGCAATACAGACAGAACACAGATGGTTTGCTGGACTGACTTCCAAAACTGCTAGCTGGAGCTGGCAAAAGGTGAAGGGGAGAGAGGTGGCTTTTAGCTACGTAAGGTATGAAAACATTTTGATATCATATACAGAAAAGGGAACAATTTCTGTGTGCACAACTGTGGTTTTGATATACGCTCAATGAATCACTCTTATCAAAGAAGTGGTGAAAACTGACTGCAGCTACATACTAGCCACATTCTCAAGCAGCATCAATCTCTGTATTTGAACATCTCACATGACTTCAAAGGAAAACATAAACCCTTCCTCCCTTTGCATCATTTATAGGGATTTGCTTTGGGTTTTATTTTTTCAACTAAAGGCAATTATGCTGGAAGGTCCACATCAAAGAAAATGCCAACCTTAGGCCTTTTTGCACTATCCAGGACAGAGAATGCAATGGATATTCATCTATTTAGGGTATCCCATCACATGCACTGGCCAGAGTACGTTTCACAGTATTAATGGTGGTGAGGTTAAAGTCTGGCTTTTCTTAGAAAAGCTGGATATCATCATAACCAGCTGTTCTGATTTGCTGACTATTTATTAACATCTTTAGTAATTATGCATGGCAGATTTCATGAGAACACAATCATACAGCTTGTGTAAATTAATGCCCTCAATAAAACCCGCCTAGGCTTACGCAGTTAGCTGCTTATTTAAAGTATGTTTCTCCCGTTAAAATATTTAGCTATTGCAGGCATATGCCCCCTCTCAGGCACAGGCTGTGCATGTTTTCTGTGCTCGTTCTGCATGAGAAACTCTCATTGACCCAAATAAGGGCTCAGTGCACGGGCCATATGCTAAGAATATGGAAATTGCTTTGAGAATATGTTGATTTTCCATACCCCTATCATAACCGCAGCGTGGGTGTCACTGCTGGATGGTCTTTTGCAAATGGATAAAACTGCATCACTGGAGTCAGTGGAAGTTTTGTCTCTGAATAAAATGAGAGGATGCTTCCATACTCATTGCCCCTTGGACTGCTCTTGGCTGCCTCTGATTCCTCTGATCAAGGGCATTGTGTGCAGTCCTGTGGTCTTTCCTGGGATCAGATGTCCCCAGGGGAGGGTCCTCCCCATCTATCTGGAAGGATCCCAAAATAACGCCAAGTCATTTCTCTTGTCCCCAATCTCCTCATGTTTCCCAGCAAGTACATTAAGGTTTGGGTGAAGCCTTTCTTGAATGCCTGATTAGGTGCAGCCCAGGTAGCCTAATTCAGTGCATAACAATATAGGATTTATCTCACCTCGCTTTTGCCGTCTGAAAGTTAAGTACCTTGTGTAAGTCAGTTGTGTGAGACTCTGTATTAAGTGAGGAGAAATAAGCAGGGTTATTAATCACATCTTTAGCTAAGAATAACAGGTTATAGCAAAGAAATTTTCATTCATTCATTTCAGAAATTACTTCAGATCCTGCCTTAGAAAAGGCCATAGCAAAGCAGAGTTTGCGTAGCTGGATAATAATTCTCAATTCAAGAGCCTCAAAGATGTTTCTGTTCAGGGGCAGGCAGCAATAGGAGGAGAGGACAGCTCTGATGTGGACAAAAACCCTGGGCAACATACTGAGGATTAAAGGGTTAAGCTGGCAGGTTTTTTTCCCTAATTTTTTTTTTTTTTTTAGGTTCTTCTTAAAATCAGGTGCAAGTCCTCAGTGCCAGTATATGTGAAAATGCTTTTGCCACTTTTTCCATCTGTTTGTTAAAGGTGCTCTGGTTTTGTCTAGTCCTGTGGTATTTCAGGTCCTCTGGTCAGCTGACCCACCAGAAGGACAGAATGTCATCCAAAGAGACCTGGACAAGCTGGAGAGGTGGGCCTGGGTGAACCTTGTGAGGTTCAACAAGGCCAAGTGCAAGGTCCTACACCTGGGTCGGGGTAACCCCCGGTATCAATACAGGCTGGGGGAAGAAAGGATCGAGAGCAGCCCCGCCGACAGAGACTTGGGGGGGCTGGGGGGGGCA
>NW_009260611.1:951095-998305 GCF_000687185.1 Egretta garzetta
GTTTCTGCCCCTGTGCTCTGCTCTGGTGATACCTCACCTAGAGTCCTGCCTCCAGCTCTGGAGCCCTCAACACAAGAAGGACATGGAACAGTTGGAGCGGGTCCAGAGGAGGACTACTAAAATGGTCCGAGGGCTGGAGCACCCCCCTTATGAGGACAGGCTGAGAGAGTTGGGGTTGTTCAGCCTGCAGAAGAGAAGGCTGCGGGGAGACCTGATTGTGGCCTTCCAGTACTTAAAGGGGGCCTATAGGAAAGATGAGAAAAATCTTTTCAGTAGGGCCAGCTGTGACAGGACAAGGGGTAATGGCTTTAAACTGAAGCAGGGTAGGTTTAGACTAGATATAAGGAAGAAATTCTTTACAATGAGGGTGGTGAAACACTGGAACAGGTTGCCCAGAGAGGTAGTGGAGGCCCCATCCCTGGAAGCATTCAAGACCAGGTCGGATGGGGCTCTGAGCAACCTTATCTGAGCAACTCTTCCTGAGTCTGCCATAAAAAACGTTAGCAGGAAACAGTTCTTTTAAAATAAAATATATTCAGTGATTTCTTCAATTTTGCAAAACCCAAGAACCTAGGAACTCTATGTAGACTAATACTGATGCCACATCCTTCAAAGAAATGTAGGTTCACTACAGATCTTATTCCTTTTCATATAACCCACTCTGCCCAGATCTCTGGTTGAATGGACATACTAATCCTGCTTTAAAAGGCATTGTTATAGCAGGGAGGTATTGTCTTGGTATGGCGTGTTGAATAATGTCATTGCTTCTTTTCAAATAATACCCATGTTTTATCTCAGAGAGGGTTGCATTACATTAAAATAATTCCTTTATAAACAGTTTGCTGTGAGCTCAGGGCAGCTCTAAGCTATACATTCAGCAACGTTTTCTGTTTATCTGCTGTTGTGACATCTCATTGTTTCTAGCTCTATAAGCCTACACCCAAGCGTACACAAATCTATGCACACTTATGCACACACGCTTACAAAATGTGTCGATGAATCTCAAGTGCCAGAATATCAGTCCTGGTGAGCTGTTTTGTTCCTCCATAAATGCACCTCAGCATAGTTGCAACAAGGCAGAGCTCTCCAAAAGATGTGCTGCTGGTAGACCCTTATGTCTGGCAGTACACAGCTGCGTGAGCCATACGGGTTAAGAGGGGAACTCATGCTTTCTAGTCACCCATTGCCATGCTCTTTGGTGCATCTGCTGACAGGAGCATGGCCTGGTGCTCCTCTGGCAGGGCAGCTTGGTGGGATGGGAATTCTGTTCACCAGGACATGGGCAAAGCCAGCATCCTATTTCACATCAGACAATGCCAAATTCCTTATGCTGCTGTATTATTTCAGTTTCATATTTTTACTAATCACAGACTTTGGTTGTCATATAACTCTGCGCGAAATCAGTGAAGGGTGAACAGAAAATACAGCAGCACATGTGTTTGCGCTCCCTTTGTACTGATGCAAATGATGATGCAAAGTGAAAGGCAAGAGTAAATTATGAACCTTGGGGCAGGTTGTGAGCCTTTACATGCAGCATTGATTAATTACTGACATAAACAGCCTGATTAACTTAGTAAGATTATAATCAGGTCTCAAGCCTTTTGTTTGCACAACAGTAAATCAAAGGAAAGTGAAAAGGCAGAAATTAGGTGTGTATGTTTCTGTATGTCTGTATATACATATACAAAGGCACAGGTAGAAGGGAGGAATAAGTATCAGCAAGGAAAGCCTGTTGGTTTTCCTTACGTTATCAAATGTGCAGACAAACCTGTGATTTATTTTCCATATTTTGGATGCAACCGGTCAATGTGTGCTGTGCAGCTGTGACATAAAACTTATTTCAAAGAAGGCTAACGCTAAAGAAAGATATTGCAAATATGCAACCTGTATTCTGGTTTTGTAAAATATTTTTCTAATTTCATTGCTCCAGGATAGAGCTTTATAGCTTAAGCCAGAATCGTTGAAAAATGTTGCTGCTTTGCTACTGCAGGCAAAATCTGTACAGAATAGGATTTATAATATATACAAACTCTCAGACAGTTCCTTTAAACTTACGGAAACTCCTATAATAGAGTTTTACTGAAGTCCAAAATAAGTCCTGGCCAAAGTTTTTGCTGAATCTGTTGAATTCTAAAGCAGGCCTGGGTCTCAGCATGATTTTCCTACTGTCTCCTGAACAAAACCCACCTTATATTCCACCCAGGAGCATAACCCATAAAACACGCACAATAAGATGTATAGAAATCCATCTCTCCCAGTCTAATGAATTTAATCAAGATCAACAGTTGTGTGAGATCAGTTTTGGCAGAAACCTGTGCAGGTGCAGATTTCTATTGTTGTTCAGTCAAACCATCGAACAGGAGCTCTCTTGTGCTTGAATAACCTCTACCTTTTCTTTCCGACATTTTAATGAGTGAATGGCGTATGTTTTAGACACAATACCGTGCGGGATAGAAAGCACACACACCATGACAGATGCTATAGGATTCACGGTGTGGGTTTTTTTCCTGAAACTTTTTGAAAGACAGTATGCGGGCTCCTGTCCTACAGCTGTCTTAGCTGTAGCTCTTGAATAACAAGGGTGTTACCTGGGCAAAGAGGGTGTGGAGGTGGGAGAAAAGCCACAGAAATGAGTGTTGGACAACAATCTTCTTCCCCCAACGTGGGTGTACCTGTGTTGTACTGCATCCAGTGTTGTTTGCACCAGCCAAGGAAGACACTGGCATCCAGCTATCTCTTATTTTCCTCCTTCCCCTCGCCCTCCAGCACTGTCCTCCTTGTTATCAGCATTTTCTTGCCATTGCTATGATATATCTGAGCCCATTTTCCAGGTGCAACAGCAGGAGGCGAAGTTTTGGCAAAAATGCCCCCATTTGTCTGCCACTGCATCTTGCCCTTTCTGGGGTCTTTCTGCATCCAAATGTCCTAAAGGGCTAGGGGAGCTTCTCCAAAGGAAAAATCCCTGTGTTTCCTGCTTAATGTTGACTTCAAAAAGCTCAACACAACTGTTTTCCTCAGTGGCACCTTCCTTTTTTGAGTCCTATGGCTCATTCAATGTAACAGCAAAGCACCCATCAGTCGAGAACACCATTGACATAGGGGGAAGCATGGGGCTGGTGCTGGCAGGCAGACGTGCCCTGTTCGCAGCTGGGGACAGATCCAGAACCCGCCAAAGTGAGTGGAAAGATGTCCATTGACTCCGGTGAGGTCTGGATCAGATCCCTGTGGAAAAATATGCTTTCTGTGAACTGCATATAGGGAAATTCCATTTATAGAGGAGTCAAATGAAATGCTCGGATTGCTTCAATCCATGAACAAATTGCATTTCTACTTATAATGAATTTTGTCTTATAGGTCCCAGTCCAGTCAGGCACTTAACCACCTGCGTATCTTTTAGCTGATGAATAAATCTCTCAGAGGCAGTGTGACCGGGTTGCTGAATTTGGGCAGAAGTGGAGGTTTTTTCAGTGAAAAATAAGCAGGTTTTATTTATTTTATTCAGAAACATATGATATGTATAATTTTGCAGTAGCATGCAATTAAAAAATCCTGCCGTTTTCAATCATACATTTACTGGCTGCATGTTTAGGAAATTAGCTAGCTTAGCTTTTAATATGTAACTGTATAACTTCGTTCTTTACTAGAAATGGCACAAGTTCATCTTGTTGAGCTAATACTCTCCCTTCGTTTGCATGTGCTGCAGTTTTGCAAAAAACATTGTTTAGACATGTTACATTTTATAGCATGTCCCGCGTAATAAAAATATAAGAGAAAATTAAAACGCAATTTTATTTTCAGCTGCTCACAGATGGCATCTTATGTTGCCAAAATCACCTAATGCAGCTTTCATCTGACTTGTGACATTTTGAGTTTATTTCTTGTGCTCCAAATTGCATGTAATGACCATTTCAGTGCCATCTGATAGCTGAAGTTTCAGATTTAGAGATGTACCCTTTTTGTTTATTTTTGTCCCCCAACTGTAAAAGTAAACTTCAAAACTATTGCTTTGGTTAGTCCAAGTATTTGAACTTCCCAGTGGTTGCTGCTATATAAAACCATAGATATATATTTAAATACATGCTGCACTTTCCCTGCCCCAGACAGACATCTGGCCAGTTCCCATCTGCTGACTGTGACCTGAAGCATTTCTCTCTCTCTCTCATTAGTTTGGGGTTTTGCTGAGGTTCAGTAGCTCACACATGCTGATCCATCAGTTGTTTTTATTGGCAAACAGGTCCATCATTAACAATCAGAAACTATAGCATCTGTTAATTTAAGTGGGAACCACATCCTGTTGTACATTAGGTGTTTAGCAGTGTGGGCATTTATCAAAACAACGATTAAGTGAAATACACATGTGTGTAATATTAAGGATATTCCAGGCTATAAATAACACATTTCATTTCTCTTCATCTTTAAACTAACATATGCATTTTACCATAGGGAAAAAATTGTCTAAATCTTTCTGGATAGTTTAACACTGGAAACCTTGGTCAACACAATGCTTGTCTGTTAAAATAATTTGCATGCCTTTTTATGCTGGGTGGGCTGCCCCTACCAGCAAATACGAAAGATTATGAAGGGTTCGAAGACTATGGAACTGGTGTAGCATATCTCAGTGGCATGCAGCCCACGTGGGCTTTGCTTCCAGAAGTTCAGAATTGCAAAGTAATAAATTAACTTCATTCAGAAATGCATTTTCAACATTTTAATGGCATGCACAAATTGCCCCAAACTTAACAAGTACCCTTAGTGGAAAGGAAATATTTTTTTTAAAATGAGGGGATTTCCAGAACATGGATTTTGAACATGCATTTACCAATCTCCATCAGCTACCAGTGTCTGTTTTTAGATATTAACATCATAGCGCCAGATTTGGCTTTGTTAGATGACACAGGCATTCGTTAATCACAAATTGGTTCGTGGCACACTACTTAAAAGATACACCCAGGACTCTGGGTTTGAGGTTGGTGGGTTTTGTCAATCAGATAGTTTGCTTATTTAATCCTAGAACAGCTGGCATCCAAAGAAAACAGAAAGTATTAAAAAGACTTGCAAAAATTCAAGCTTTGAAATAAATTTTCTCCTTAACCATATAAACACGAGAAGCTGCGGGAGGCTGACGGTATCTCACCACTTTACACCACAGGCACCTGGGAGGAAGGAGAGCTGTTCCTGCTCCCAGGGAAGTGGCTCTGGGTACCTGCACCCCTTTCAGAAGCTCGTGTCTCAGGGTGTGATGGACGTGACATGTACTGCATGCCAGCTTCATCAAAACCTGTCTGCATTATCAGGAAAGAAGGAAAGAAGTTTAATCACAATGAACTTAAGACCAAGCAGAGGCTGGATGAAAAGCCCATTGAAGTCAATGGGAAGACTCCTGCTGGCTTCACTGAGGGGTGGACTGGGTCCCAGCTTCAGACCTCTGAAACAAATGCAAAATTTGTTTAGTTTTGTGCTTCTGAACATAGCTTTATTTTTCTAAACAGAGGCCACAAACAGTTATGCGTCCGTTTCTGTGATCCTCTCCTCTTATGAAGTTATTCCAGCTCTTCTATCAGTAAACTTGTAATATATTTCATGCTTAGTCTTCAAAGAAATGTTAACATTCACAGATAAAAGACTCTGTATGCTGTCCATGCCACAACTGTCACCAGAAACCCAGGAACGATGACATGAGCAGATGATAAATATCCTCACACAAAAAAACTATTTTTCATGGGAGCCATAAGCAAGCCTTTGTTGCTCTCTCTATCTGCGAACTGAGGGACGTGTCCTCCCATGGCGGTGCCTATTGGCCATCTAAGGGTCCGCTGCAGCTTGCTGATGCTGGGCAACAGAGCAAAGCCCCTGCCCACGGTCTGGTCCTGCCGTGGGGAGTGGGCGAGCCAAGCCAGGAGCACGCCGGTCATTGACTTCTTGCCGAAAACGCCCTGTTCCCCACATCAAAAAGGCACCAGAAGCCTTCATACAGGTCTGCACTGCATAATGGGCAGATTTTCAGCGAGGGCTCAGGAGACAAATGAAGCTTTTATCTGCTTTCCAGCCCTCTGCAATAGGAGTTTATGTTAAAGCCACTTAGCCGTCTAGAGTGCAGCCCTGTGGATTACCTGTTTGTGTGAATCGAGTACATTACCTGATCACATGAGCACTGGGGATAAGTTTTCTATAACTAGCTTTTCTTTGAAGGGATCTTCAGCTACTTCAGGATTCTCACAAAGAAGTGCCCCAAATGAGGCAGGATTAAGAATAAGCAATACTTCACTTTGGCTTGTGTTTCTCTGGCTTCATTTATTTAGCTTTACTTACCTACTCAGTCACTTATTTGTGTGTCATAACAGTGGGAAGAGGAATGAACCTTCCAAAGTATGCAGTGCGCATAACCTTTACAGCTCCATAGGTTAAATATTATATAAAGAAAGGAGTGACTGTCATAAAAGGAAATATCTTTTTCGAGCTGCAATTCAAAAGATTGCTGGTAATTTTATAAGAGTTCTCAATTTAAATTGCCAGAGTTAAAAATAGTATTTTACCGCGCCTGTTTTTTTTTTTTTTAAAGCAACATTAAAAATAATTAGTTCTGCAGAACATTTTAAAATTTCAATAATGATGAGGGATGTGTAACCTGTTTAAAAACACTTTGAATGATACGCCCTTTTTCGGGAAATTGCACGTGGGGGAGGAGAGGAATTGGGGAAGGTTGAATGCTGGAGTCTGTGTTTTGGGGGTCTGGTGAGCTTTGTCCCTGCAGGCTGTGAGCTCACCCCACAAAGGATGCTGTCTTGGGGTGCCCTCAGAAACTGCTCTGCCTCCCCCTACTGCTCAGTCCCCCTGCTGAAGACTTTGTCCTCTTTTTGCTGCTGGAGGACACACCTATGCGTGCTGTCACCATTACGAGTGGGGATAGCTCCTGGGGGCTGAGGGTACAAGGTCTCACCACCACCAGCACCACCTCCACCAGTGCATCACCCCAGCCGCCGGAGGCTGGCCACTGACACTGCTAACTACCCTCTCCCTGGTGATGTCCAACAGCTCATCCTTCTGGGGTGGTAGCCATGCCACAGTGTGTTGCAGCCCCCTATTTTTGCTCTGAAAATACCAGTTTTCCTTTGTTACCCAACTGCCCCAGAGCGGTTATGAGCACTCAGCAGCCTCTGGCTGCCAGTGAGTGCATTTTCCTCTTGCCAGGAGCTGCAAGGGAGGCAACTACTCTCAGTCCCATGAGAAGATGTTTTGCTTGACCAGAGGCAATGCGATGGTCAGGAGTGGAACTGCTCACCCTAAAGCCCCCGAGGCCTGTGAAAAACAAATGCAAGAGAAGGAATTACTAGGGTCAAGCTGCCTTTCTCACCCCAAAAGCAATGGAAAGCAAAAGGAGATACATCCCAAACCTGCAGAAGGTATGAGCTAGAGAGTTTGAAGGGAATACTTTTGGAGAAGGAAAGAGTTCATTTTTCTGATCAGCAGGTTTATTTTCTTTAGTGATAAATTTAAGGTTACTGTATAATGTTTTTTAAATCTGAAAACTGTCTGCCATCTGAAAAGTGACTCCAGCAGCGTGCCCGCTGCCTTGTCCATGCTGAGTAGATGCTTTGTGTAAAAGAGCCTGTCTTTCTTGGAAAGACATTACGTTTTTTTTGCTTCTTTGTCATGTTGTTCTAATAAATTAAAAGACCGTTTTGACTGCAAGTCAGTACTTCTGTATGGAAAATAACATAACTTATCACTCATCACTGGTAATAATACACTGCCTGAAGACATTCCTTTGTCAAGCCTGTTGGTGATCAGTTTATGCCCTAAAGGATTATACTTATGACTTGAGATAATGCAACCTCAGATGATATTTTTATTCATAAAAGTACAATCTACCTTTGAAAGAATCTGAACTACTCGCTCTAGTTACATCTTGTGACAATGAGACACCTTCTCTTTAGGGCTAAGTAAAGCCAAACTCCAGATTAGCAGGATGGTCTGGCTGTGACAGACAGTGAGCAGGGCAGAAGGACAGATGGAGAGAAGGAAGACAGAGGACACGCTCCCCTTACTTGGTCTCTGCAGCATAAAATGACACACAACTTCACTACATTGTTATGTCCCTATGCTTCTGCAGGTTTCTGTACTTATTGTGATTAAAATAAAAAAGCCTCAGTCCTATTTTCTGCATTTCCTGCTTTTGTGTTCTCAGATAAATTAAAAAAAACCCAACAGGCCTTACAACTATTTTTTCTTACATTGCTTATAAATGCTGCTGCTTCAAGAATATTTATTTAGTAGTATCTCATCAACTTAAATAAATAGATAGATAAATAAACAAATAAATAACAAATCTTTTCCTAGGAGATTTTGCGATTGCATTGTGTAATTAAATAGAAAACATTTGGTGGGTTTGGCTAAACAATGACTGTGGTTCCAAATGCTGATGGTGTAAATCAAACTGAAGGAAAACACATCATGTTTGTCCATTTCACGAGGACAATGAGGGTCTTATGGTGTTATTCTATGCTTGGATTTGGCCTTAATTCTCTTAATTTCATACAAAGAGGATGACCAAATCTGAAAAGAGCTGAAAAGACTGCAGCCTTGCCAATTAAATCTGTAGAGAAGCTGAGCTGGGGACTTCAATTTAACTGCACAGTTGGCAGTGTGCTTGTACTTCAATATTTCAGTTGCCTTTGGCAATGAGATGAGAATAAAATGTATCTCTGAACTAAATAGCCAGCATCTTATTTGAGAAACACGACTACAGTTGTGTAAAATCTTTAACATACATGAAAGCAAGAAGGGACTTTACAGAGCCACGTGTCCAGAGCTCTTTGTGAGTCACTTCTGATTTGCACTCAGAGGCACATGTGGTAGGTACTCGAGTTTGCAAAAGCAGATGCTGACTTTGGGCCCCATTTTGTGAAGATCAGGCCCTTAGTATCAAGTTAGTAGAGAGAGAGTGAAAATCTACAGACAAAACAAAGATTAGAGCTTGAAATGCACCACTTCTCCCCACAGAAAGAGTCTGCCAGAAAGCACAGTAAGTTTAGTCACAGTACAATGCCTATTACTTTCAGCGCTTGATTAAAGCTGCTTTCTCTTGGACCACACACACATGTAGTCTGCCCCTCTCTTGGGAGAAATGTCTCCTTCTGCCCACGGCCCAGATGAATTACAGTCACAACCACTTTGAAGATTTACAGAACACACAAAGGGGCAACCTGAAACAATAATGGTATTTCCCTGAAATGCATCTCTTCTCAATGAAGGCATTTTCTCAGGAATATGCAAGACGTGATTCCAGTTTTCCAAGACAATAGTCATTATTGCAAAGCCATTTCAGAAAGAACTTGAATTTCTCATTGCTCTAAATCCCGTGACTTTATAGCCTGGTGCAAAAAACCTTGGGAAAAGGTGTGGGAAGCTGCAGGGTGATAGTCCCTCAGTGATGTTTTCTGGCATCATGAGTTTCGCTCTGTGACATGGAAGAAATCATCCACAGTGTCTCCACCCTGGCAGCTGCATGCTGCCTGTCCTCTACCCCTTGGCTGAATAACTATGTCCATTGGGGAATTTGTTCTGTGCGTGACCTCTTTTCCCTGGGGAGATACCAGCAGGTTTTTAAAGATGGTGCTTTAGATCTGGGCTTCTGCACAGAAAAATATGTTCACAGAAAGTAGTGTGTCCCTACCAGTTGGTTCTCTAGGTACTTGAATTTTGGGCTAGCTCACCCATCTAGAGTCCTGGGGCTCACCTCATGTTTCACTTTAACCTGGGCTGGAATTTGTCCTCTTTGCAGCGAGGAAGGAGACTGTACTATGTCAGTGCTGGTAGTCAGTTTGTATTTTTCTGCAGAAGCTGCAGTCACCTGGGAAGAACTGTAGCACAAAATGGCCGTGGGAAGGGCCCTGCCAGCAGACCGGAGCAGATGTACCATGCAATGAGTCATGGCTCGGTGGGGATGAGACTTTGCCATGGAGAAGCCTCAGCTCGTCAAATCTGCATCCTGTTCCCCCAACTTAGTCCGGGGTAGGCATTGGCTTGGCTATGGCTTGCTCTGGGAATCTGTAAGAGGCAGCCCTGTAAAAGCTGGATCATCTCCACCAGGTTGCATGGGTTAAGACAAAGCTGGACAGCCCTTCCAAAAGCAATTCCTACTGATGTTGTTTATGACATAGGGTGTAGCAAACTAAAGGGGTTTAATAAGTTTAAATAAGGTTGCTTTTAAACAGCAAATTTTCCAATTTTATTTAAGATGGTTCCTCAGACTTTGTGAGTAGATCAAAACCCACCATTTGCAATTTATTTCCAATGAAATAACTGAGACAAAAAATATTTTGAGAAAAGTATTTGCTTTCCATGGCAAATTTCAATACTTATTTAGATCCAAAAAGGATCTGAAAAGATTCTGGGTTTTGGTCAAAAAATATGGTATTTTGCTTTGGAGATGGTGCCACAGTGCCTCATGGGAGACATGGTTCAGTTGCCTCATGTCTCCATCCAGTTTAAGGGACAAGCTCCTGCCCAAAGGACCTCTTCCGCAGTGCAGCATGGGCAGCAACTGGTAAGTTCTTCTCTCTCACCTAGAGCCCTGTCTTGCAGGACACCCTGCTCACAGCAGGTGATGGATGCACGTGGCATTACAGTCACAAGTTTTACAAGGTCCCATGGCAGCATCTGGACTGTGTTCAGTTTTTAATTTTTTCAGGTTTTGATTTTTTCCCAAGAATGCCAAACTATTCCTGGGAGAAATAAAAAGAATCACCAATTGGTTCTAGTTAAAAATCTGACAGGTGGACTTGCCCTTATTTTCTGTGTATTTGGCCTTTATATGTAATTCTTTCTGAATTTTGACATGTGTTTTGACAACTGATTGAAGTCAGGCTCTCCAACATTTCCCAGGCATCCCAGGGAGCAGGTGATGTGTATCATCAAACCCTTGTGGTCCCATTCCCATGGGCCATGTTTGGAGTACCTGAATGCCATCCCCAACTGCTGGGGGGGCATTGGGTGTTGTACTGAGAACTGAATCAGGAAAACACTGTGACAGTGATAACAGTGTGCCCACTCTACTTCTGCATCAGGGTTGAGCTTAGTTCTCTGTAGAAATATTTTGTCAGTTCAAACACAGTATTTGTTTTGAAGTAAATAAATTTTAATACAGAAACTGATGTAATGAATGCATCATTAAAATGTGCATGATCTTCATGTTACATGTCATTAAAAGCAAAATGCAAATAATGCTAAAATATTGTTTATCACAGTAAATGCGCTCACTTTCAGAAGAACTTGGAAAGTGGAATTTGAGGATTTCTATAAGATTTTTTCTAATTCTCATCCATTTATGTTTGCGCTTCTAATATTTTGATTACAACTACTTTTGGTCTAAATAACCAGTCCAATAATCAGACTGTGTAGTTTGTGGAATTATACTACCTGAGTTTCTGGACTATGTTAGTGAGTTTGCAGGACTTCCACAGAAGACCTTAGGGTAGATGAAACCTCTTCGTGTGGGATGCAAAGAAAACGGGTACTGGAATTGTCAACTGTCTCTCAGTGTTACTACTGCAGCAGCCCACATCGCTGGGCTTATGTGGCCACCATGTGGTAATACAGAGGAAAGTTAAACTGAATTTTTACTTGCTGTGTCTAATTTTTCTGTGAATGACTTGCAGAAGTGCATACATTCATTTTCTCAAGGATGTTCCTCAAATAATTTCCTCTTCATTTACAGAATTAAGTCAGTAAAAAATTAGATCATTTACATTGCAGCACCTGAGTTATGGTAATGAGTAATGGTTTACCCATTACCACTAATGGGTAAATAGACAAACCCAGTACCTGTACCTCAATTCATAGACAAAAACCAATGACACTGAAAGCATACGGAAAATATACATTTGAATTTGAATCACTGTATAGTTTAATGGAGAGCTGTTTGACATCTCTCAGGAGTAACAGATGGGCCCTGAAGAGGCGATTCCTTCAGCTCCAGAAAACAACTTAGTCATTCATCTTGTTTGCATAAATTGAAAAGCCCAGTTTCGAAATTCCTTTGGATGAACACAAATAATGATATTAAGGATATACACGGTGATTTGGTTTTCATACAAATGGTAATTAATATTCATTTCTGGTGACATAATTGCCTTTACTGTTTAGCAACTGGGAACCTGGGAAAGAAAGAAAGTGAGCACCCTGTGAGGATCCAGGAGTTAGAAGGTGAAGGCAGACAGGTTGGCCCTGCAGTGACTGTGCATGACCTGGTTCTCCAAGCCACCAGTACCACCAAACATATAGGCAAAAAAATTGGTCTGGGCACGAGCAGGAGGGAATTTTTCTAGATGTCCAGTTAGAAATTACACCACAAAGTCAAATTAAAAGTTTGGAATTATTTTCTTGCTGCTCAAGATTCACATTTCTCCAATGTTAGTGCATTAGCCTCCATAAAGATGCTTTAGCTTTAGTGATCATTTAAAAAAAATCATATAAAGATTTAAGCCAGCACTGAATTGTTCCAGCTATATCTAGAAATGCTAAGTCTGCCTTTGTCCTCTAAGTACAGATGTACTCTGTCGCACCAGCAAACTTCCTCTGGGCTGTCAGTGTACTCTGGAACAAGGGGATAACATTTCCGCTTTGTGTTGGCTTGTTTTCTTGCTTGATTCCAAGGCAGTGAAGAAGAAATGCCCAAGAATGCTCCATTTCCCTGAATCTCCTGTGTGCAGGGACACGGGTCCTTGAAACAGAGTTAATGAAAGGCCAAGGGAGAAAGGTTTTTATGAGCTCCCTGTTAAATATTGGCAGATAGCACTATAAGACACATTTGTTTCATGTTAATGCTCAGCCAACATTAACCTGTACAGCAAATATTGACCCAAACATTGGCATTCTGGCAAAGGATCATCAGCTGCAGTTTTGTGATCTGTCCCCCTTCTACACACCTCCCCTATAATTTTCCTGCCATGCTACCAGAATATTGGGTGACTAAAACTTCCAAATTAAGGTGTTTAGGATACTAGGTCTAGAAAGGGCTGCTCAAGGCAAATTCTTATTTTTGCCTCAGGAGTCCTTTTGAAGTGTAAACCAGTCAAATAACCCTCATCCAATGAAGATGGTAGGAATGTGCTTAATGCTGTTTCCATTCAGCAAAATACATAAAAATACCTGAAGAACTGAATGTGCTTAAGCATGTGCTTATGTGTTTTGCTGACTCAGGCTATTTATACCTAAATTTCAACTCTGTCAAAGGGGATAATAATACTTTATGCTTATTCTCCTTTTCTCTTCTCTATTTAGTATTTAAGCCCTTTGGCACAGGAAAGATCTTTCTTTGTATTTTGGAGTTGAGCAGTAATGAGGCGCTGAGCTATCTCATTCACTGCCTGTAGGCACTAATTCTATGAAGTACACTAAAATAAATTTCAAGAACTTATATATGTACATGTATATCTGATTTAACACTTATTTATTTTGTATGTTTAACACATCCATATATCTCTGTGGGATCTTTCCTACTGATAAGGCCAAGGTTGTGCTTTTTAATCAAACCTTGAGAGATGTCCTTGCTAATAAATGAATCAGAGTAATCAGGGTTTACATCACCTTTGACTAAAACCTTTCCGCATTTTGTTGAAAATTATGAATGCTTTTAAAGCAATACCAGTAAGGCCTTTTTATGACTAGGTGATATGTTGCCACTTAAGCCTTCTTTTAGGCTCAGAGGAGTTGCTAGTTCTGCATTCATTTACCTAATAGTAGAACAGAGAGTAGAAGCTACAAACACAGGAATAATTATGCCTCAGTCTCTGACTGTACCAAGCAGCTTCCAAACGGAGTGGTATGACCAGGTCTTTGATATCCTGCCTCAGAAAGAATGTCTTTTGAATATCCTGTAAGATGTAGGCCTAAACTTTAATTTATCTATGATACATCCTCTTCTCCTCTCTCCTCTCCTCTCTTCTCCTCTCCTCTCCTCTCCTCTCCTCTCCTCTCCTCTCACACTCATACTCACACTAGTGCTGGGCTAACCACAAACTCCATTCCCCCGCAGAACTGTTTTGCAGCTCCCATTATCATCTGCAGTTCAGCAGATTCAATAGTTCAGCACATGATTGCTGGCACCTTGCGTTCCTGTTTTAATCATCCTTGCCCTGAAAACACTTTGCATGACCACTGATTTTGTTTTGCCTGGTGCATCAGATGGTGCTCTGCTTCCACCAGAGAGCACTACCGCACTACTTGCTATGTCCCTGTTCTCTTGCACTCAGCTTTGAAGATTAAGTTTAAAATGTGAAATATTCTTCACCTTTGATTGTAAACTGTGCTATTACAGTTTTTCTTGCATGGATTTAGTTATTTATAGATAGATAGTTTACAGGATACTACAGTTACATGGTGCAGAACCAGCCAGACAATGTAATGACCCTCTTCAATTGCTAATCTGTGGATTTATCGTACTGTAAAACTGAACTTCCACTGACATGTTACTATTGAGTGACAAGAGTGAATGGAAAACTATATTCTTCAGTTTATAGTTTTTATATTAATACAGCTCTCTTGTGAAACCTTATCTGCTGAATATGTTTGAAGATCTTTTCTACCACAAGCTGCCCCGTTGACTTTTGTTTTTACCTCTCAGTTGACAACTAGGTCTACTGAGCACTTACCTCAGCATTTCTGTAAGTGAGACCATGCTCCTCACTGCTTCTTACACTGCTTTCACCACGGGTGACCTGACCAGTAACATAACTGCATCAGATCCTCAGGGCAGGGAAGAAGCACAACATCTTTGTTTTATATTTTATTCACCATCTACATGCTCTTACACACCTGTTTGGATAGACGGCAAAACATAATGAAATGCAGCTTGCACTTGGCGGGAAGCATTTGCAGGTAGACAGGATTCCCATAGGCAGAAAGATCCCCCAAAAGAGCTAATGCCCCTGTGCCGTAACATCCCACCAAAAGGTCCTACTGTGCCAGCAGCCCCATCAGACAAGGCGAGAACACATGGAGCACATTCTGCAGCCAGAAGCCCAGAAGCAAATGCCACAGCAGGGCTTCAGGTTTCTCAGGTATCTGCTTCAGAGCAGGAGACTTGCAGGTCTATAAAAGCAGCTTGAATCCTCAAGTTCAGGCTTATCACTATCCCCAGCTTCCTCCTCCCCATCCAACTCCTCACTACCCCAACCTGAAGGCTGGAATCCACTGTTCAGTCCAGTATTCCTCCTCCATGCTCAACCCAGTGCTGCAAAAAGAGGTTGTACGCATTGGTAAGAGAACACGAGGGAGAAGGGATGGGGCAGAATGGCTGACACTTTCACAGAGCCCATGAGAAAAGACCATTGCTCCCAACTGTAAACAAATGAGCACTACACAGAAACCTTTCTCTGAAGTTCAGGTTTCTTCACCCTGAAAAAAATGAGAAGGTCTAGCTGACTACCATGTTTTTAAAAGAAAAAAAATTGTACATGTTGTTATAAACCTCTTTTTGTTCCAATCACAAAAAGCTTGCAGTTTAGACTTACATATCTCTTAGACAGATCTACTTTACCCATTAAAGGTTCCTTTTCTGTGTTTTTCTGATGATGATGAATCTGTGTGATTATATTCCCAATCTGACTATTACTCTTTGACTCTGATGCTGTGCTGACCACCTATCAGGACAGGTTGAACGCTCAGGATAGAGGTTAGTGGTCCATGCCTACTCTTGTTCAGGCCTCAGATAATTTTAAAAGCTCATAGTTAACACATTGGGACAAAAATGTTGCTGTCTTTGGAGATTTTAAGACATAGTTGTAGTTATTGGTAAGACAAATAAAATTCTCCCCTAAGCAATAAGGAAGAGACACCTGCAGAT
The DNA here is from genome assembly GCF_000687185.1 of Egretta garzetta. Taxonomy (NCBI): domain Eukaryota; kingdom Metazoa; phylum Chordata; class Aves; order Pelecaniformes; family Ardeidae; genus Egretta; species Egretta garzetta. Next base: position 966,940 of record NW_009260611.1, read on the forward strand.
TTCTTAGCTAATAAAAGTTGCTGATTCAGCAACTACTAAAGTACCTGAACCAAACTAAGAGTAACTGCTATATTTTTTTCTTTTTTTTCCACTTTCCTTGATAATTTGTCTCAGTGGAAGTGCACAGGGTAGCTGACTGTATGGGAAACTCTTTCTGTGCTCAGGACCACATATATGCAGCTGTACCAAGAACAGCTTGCTCTCAAGTAACTTATTTTCTAAATGTGAGGAATTTAGGATTTGTCAAAGTTATAGAAACGCTAACTTCCGCTAGCAGTTCTGAAGGCATGAAACAAACACACATTTTTTAGTTTAGTTACTGTTTCAGTTTTACATAACAACAAGCGTGGACTACTCTTCATCTGCTTAGGTCAGGATGACAAGGAAAGCGGTGAAGCTTCATTGACAGTAGAAATTACTTGGTAAATGAACAAAACTACATTAATCTGCAGTACTCGGTCAGGTTAGGATCCCCATAACTTTGTCCATTTTCAGATTTCTTTTCAACATTCAGGACCTGCTTGCTAAGGGGTGAAACTACATCGGTTCATGGATGTTTTGCAAGCCTGTAAAAATCAGTGAGTTTGTCTTTAAGTAAGGAAAAGTGATTTCAGGGGAATCTCACTCTAAGGATTGTGTTTTGTTTGAACTTAAAACTCAGGTGGTACAAAAAGAATTGAAAAACAAATTGAAAACCAGAAGGTGAAACCAAATCCAATGAGTTCTTGTCAGTTCAGAATAACAAATCAGATGGAACATCCTTTCAAGTCTGTGCTTGAAATCAGGGTTATAAAACTATCTGTGGAAAAGGTACATATAAGTTAAGGGGGAAAGGTTAATACATACTCTTCTAAAATATATTTAGGTATTTCTGCTTTTAATTCCTTTCTCAGCTATCTCTAGCCTAGAAAAACATTGGGTGGGTTTTGGTTTTGGGTTTTGGGTTGGGTTTTTTTTTTGGGACACACGTATTGTAGTTGAACGACACTTCTTTCATTGAATCTTTTTCCTCTAAAATGTCTGAACTGTTCCAGTATTTTAACTAAGATTAGCAACACATATTTTTTGGAACATATTATTTTGTTCTTCCAAGTCCTGTCTTGTGACAGGTGTACCAAATGTCATAGGAAAGAAATCCATGTCTTCCAACCTCCAAATAGACATCGTCTCTGCTCTGTCCCCCATGCTGTCCACTGAGCCTTTGTTCCCATATGTGACAATGATATTAAAAGCATCCCAGGACTCAAAAAAATGTGAAATAATTTTCAGATGGAGTACTTGCTAGGGAAGAGTTCCTGGAAGCCAGGAGCTTTGCTGGATAAATATCTCTTTAATGCTCTTTTAAGTTGAGTGTTACCAAGACAGAAGACAAAACTGTTATGCAAGGAGCAATGCAAGGACTTACAGACTCACAGAATATGTGGTGGTTGAAGACAGGTCTGGGGATCATATAGTCCAACCAAGTCAAAGAAGGGTCGGCTAGAGCAGGTTGCTCAGGACCATGTCCAGTCAGGTTTTGAATAGCTCCAGGAATGGAGACTCCACAACCTCTCTGGACAGCTGGTTCCAGTGTTTGACCACTCTAACACCACACAAGTTTTTTTCTTATATTTAGACATAATTTAATGTGTTTTACTTTGTGCCTATTGTGTCTTGTCCTGTCAGTGGGTGCTACTGAGAAGAGTCTGGCTCTGTCTTCTTTAACCCCCTTCTCCCATTAGATATTTATACACATTGAAGAGAAGCCCCTAAGTCTTGTCATTTCCAGGCTGAATAGTCTCTGCTTTCTCAACCTGTCCTCGTATTTCAGATCCCCCAGCCCCCTTTCCTGACGTTCCTATTTAAATCTCTCCTCACAAGGTTGACCAGCTTGTTGGCAAAGATGCTTTTGCCCCACTTTGTCAGGTGGATCCCATCTATCCCAAACATTCCTCAGTCCTCAGAGCATTCCATGGTTGTAAAAAACAAATTTTGTTGACACCAGCTGTTGTTGACACCAATTGTTGGCCTGCAGGATCTGTCTACTCTTTGGAGTACACTTCGTGGGATATTTTCACACCTTCCTTGTGCAGACTATTTCAATAGTCCTTTCACAGTGGAAGTGTTTTGTCCCTTTTTCTATTTTTATGAATATTCACAGATGATAACAAATCTGCACTGATTTACCGGCAGCCAGGAAGACATTTTGTTTACTCATTTACTCTTTGTTTCAATTGCTAGCTCTGATAAAGTGGCCTGTTATGTTTGATACAATCAGGACTTGAATGATAGAAAATGAATAAAAGCTACATACCCTCTTGTCTCCAGACACGTTTAGTTCATTTCTTCCCTATGAGTTCCTAAGGGGAGCTGCCTTTTCCTTTCCTCCTCAAGCATATACCCTTCCTCAAACTCAAATTCTGGTAAGCATTTGCATCTAGCATCCTTCCAGAATCCTTCATTTATCCTTGGTTTCTATGTTTCTACTGGTCCATATAACACACTGAAGAAATGTAACCTCCTTCAAACTCGTATAGCTATTGAGATAAAGAAAACTTCTATCAAGTCACTCAGGAGGTTTTTCCTTCTACTTGAGAAACTACAATGTCACTTTTTCTCTGAAGATAAAACAAACTTTTGACAATTCGCTTTAATTTGTTTTCTTGAAACCTAGTAGTTCTGTTGCTATTCCTTTCCTCTCTTGAAGACAAAAACAGATTTCCCATAGAAATACCTGCTACTGAGTCAATCAGTACATAGTGCTATCTATCTTGAGTGTACTCCTGTGAATCTGAGTTGTTGCACACAAAAATTTGGGAGATACCTTGTTTTCTCTTTTTTCCTCTTCACCATCTTGAACTCAGAGAAATCTTTGCTGTCAGGCTGGTGAAAATATTGGACAGGAAACCTTGTTACAGGAAGTTGCAATCTACGCTGCTGAAGTAAATAGTGTAAAAAATAATAAAATTGGTTTTCAAATCAATTAGTAAGAAGTTTCTGTACATCAGAAGGCAGTAAAAGTCATAAACCCATTTTCATTTATCTTCCATCGTTACTGCTTTCTTGTAAGTACCAGTGCAAAAACATTCTACCATAAATAAAAAGGGATGAAATTCATCACATGGTCCCTATGGCCACATCAGGTGTCTTTTCTGTTCATCTGAGGATACAAAGAGAAACACTGGGGAAACTGTTTTTCCCGATAAGGAAACTTGTTTTGATGGCAAATAAGAAATCACTGTACAGCATGAGGCTTTTCAAAGTACCAGATGTCTATGGTGATTTTGTAAATTATCAAGAAGTAACAAGAACACTGCATGGCAGCCAGTAAGCAGCAGTTAAAGCTGGCACACTGATTACAGGCAGAGAAAAAGGGTTTTCGGGGCATCAGATACGTTCTTTGATTACTTGTGCAGTACCAAGGGAAAAAAAATAGAAAATCTATGGCTTCAATTCATAAATGAACTAGTAAAAAAAAAAGCTCATTTCTAAGAACTAAATATAGTGAATTTCAAACTGTAGAAGAAAGGTTTAATGGGCTTTCATTTATCCAGGTTTTCTTTTTTGCACTTCTTGTAAGTGAATTCAAACTTCAGGAGTCTTTACAGGACAGTGGTTATTTAAATGGGTGATGAATAACAGATGAGTCAGAAAACTTAGGCTCTTACCCTCCTCAGGACTGAATCTGCTCTAACCTCTTTTATTAACAAGGAGTGAGAAAAAAAGGGAAGAACCTACTAGAATTTATGCCTTTAACTCAGTACTGGAAATTGTCTTAACTCAGATCCATGAAGGAAGAAGATCTTCAAAAATTGTGCTTGCTTGGGGTTTTTTTGTTTTCTCTTTCATTTTTCCATTCATGTGTCCCACTAAGACAGGGAGAGACAAAACAATGCAGGCTTCCCCATTAACTGAGTATCCAGCACTTAGATGTGTGTCACTTACGGCTTATTTTGGACACTACAAATTGCCATCTTGCTTTTCCTTGGAAGAATGAAGAAACAGGAAAGCAAATCCGGTTCTTGGAGAAAACATTTTGTGTAGCCCCAACTTAGCAGGTTGAACACACAGCCCAGTCCATTGTCAGACATACAGATGGGGGGAAAAGTAAATGAATTTCCATTTTAACAGATAGGTTAATTTGAAGGTTATACTTCCTTCTTCTGCCCACCTTTTTGCAAGATTTAAGGGTTAATAAATTAAGAGAAGGGATACTCCCAGTTATATTGGAGCTCAGCATTCAGATTGATTCAGCTGGCATTTCCACATTGGGCTTTTACTTCTTTCTGATTCATACAATGTTTCAGCTTTAAATGAAATTTAAAGCCCCAGCTCAGAGGCAGATGCAGGCTATTCTATCCACTTACAGTATTTTGAATAATGCAACCAGGTTGTGCAAACCCCTGCACCTTTCTAACAGTATAAAAGTCAACTGGCAAAGTCAGGACAGTACAAAAGTGACCCCCAGTTTTGCCCATGACTATCTGGTGTGTTTGACTTCATCTGCAACTCACTGAGTCATACTCACGACAGAGCTGATAGAAACAATACTTTTTTAAAGGAGATCTGGTAACCTGTATTATATGAGTTATAATTTCAAGTTTGGGTGATCCCTGATCATCTGTGGTTTTCTACATTAGCTATGTTTATGTCCGTTTTATAGGTACTCTGCTTAAACCAAATATTTGTTAAGACAGATATGTCACTCCTCCCCAGGTAGTATAACTTTCCTCTAGAAAATTGGAAAAGATATTGAAGACCTGTGTGGTGCTTTTTTAAGTAGAACAGAAAACATTCAAAGATACCATTAGAATTGGGTTGGGAGAAGCAGTGACTGAGTTATTTCAAACCTTACCTTAAGAATTTTTCTGCCTTATTCAGAGTTGCTGAAAGAGGAAGCAAAAGCCCGCTGTAAGCAAGAAAGACAGGAAAGGAGCCTTGTAGGCCAGTAAATAGACTGGAAACACCGCAGCAGACTTATGGAGAAGAGCTGCAAGAAGATTTCATGATGCTGACTGACTGAACAAAGTGCCAATAGCTCAATCTCAGTGCAGACAAATAGGAATTGATAGGTGGGAAAAACAATCCTTCCACATGGAGTGGTGGGCTCTGAAATGTATATTATGTTGGGAAATTTTGATGATGTACCCCTTGAGGCAAATTAAACACCTATTTGTGTTTAAATATAAAGAGATTTAATGGGCAATACATTGGCCAGAGTCCTACCACCATAAGAAGTTCTGCAAGGAGTCTGCAAAGATGTGGCATGAACTGATTCCTTAATATACACTTACAACAACACCAATCCTGTCAGTGGTGGCATGGGGTGCGTCAGCCTGGCCCATCCCCCAGTGCCAGCTCTGTTTACTAAAAGTGGCCCCTGAGCTCTCATGTTCCACAATTGTTACAAGACACTACTGCAGCACTTCTCATCTCATCTGCAAACTTTACTCCCTTGTTCTATCCCTGGCAGTCCTGCTTCCAGACAGCTTAACCCCTTCTGCAGATGGACCTTCTTGTCCTCTGTGACAGTTCTTCTTCATTAGTCACAGATTTGTTTGTACTCTGAAGCGTGAGTGTCTATACACCATGTACATATAAACTGATGGGTTATAGGCATTTAAAGTAAGTCTTTCTCCTCCCTGCCCTGACTAAAGCCTGTCAATAATATAATTAATAAAATCAGATGGATTTATTGGTACCCTCCCAACTATGCTTGTGCGAGCTCGTGTGACTGCTAAACGCTTTTGACACTCTGGTGAACAGTGGTTAAGTGATGACAGAAAACTTAAAGAATTGAATTGGCAGATACATATGGATGGGCCAGTTCCCTGACACCAAGGCAATTAATCAGAGGAGAGAGCAGACAGCACAGCCCTTGTGGCACACCTCCTTCCTTTCTCATAAATACATCAATATATCTGTGTGCACATTTAAATAGATATGTCTTCTTCTTACCTTTGCTTCTCAGTCTTATTTTTGTCATTGTTTTTCCTATATGGACTTAAACTGGAAAACTAATTTTGAAGTCTTTTTTCTGCTAATAACATCCTGCTTTTCTGAGGAAGGTAAAAAACAAAATAGAATTACCTATTTTATTAAAAATCAGAAGTGGGGGGACGGATGTGTAGGCAGAAGAGTCTTTAAGCTGGCACGTAGCCAAGTGAAAATGGCAAAACTCACATCCTGCAGGTTGTGTGAAGGGGTTTTGGACCTTCAGCTGTCAGGGACCTCATCTCATGTTTCATGCTAGGAACCTCTAGGCCCTCTAGCACCCCAGTGCATGCAGCACCTTGCTCAAACAGTTCCTTGGGGCAGGGAGGAAATCCTTCCTTTTAAAGACAAAGTATAAGAATAAATGTGGCAAACTGAAAATATTTCCTGTTTTGGGCTTTGCCACACAAACATAGACTGCACCTATCAGTTTTATTTCCTTTCCTCCCCTCCTGAGGAGAGAGGCGGGTGCTATAAGGCTCTTGCAGACACAGTTACTCTCACAGAACTCATAGGTTCAGGTTTTCTGAGGCAGCAGGGGACTCTGCCTAAAGACTTCCCTCAGCACAGGGGTATCTCTACTAAGGTAAAATTAAGGATGCAGGGAAGAGGCCATCCTTCATAGCCACGCCTCAGCTTTGCTGGCTCTCCAGCCACATTTCTGCTAGCTGGTGCAAGGGGAGGAAGGCAGGAGGCTACAGGGAAGCATCAGGGCCGGGCTGTGGCAGCATGCTGGGCTTACATCTGTAGTCTAACATTTAAAGGTAGCCCTTACGACTTTTTAACATACCCTGGGGGCTACCTGTCAGAGATCAAGGACCTGCAATCAGCTCCCTGCTGGCTGCTCTTCCCTCTTCATTTCACCTAAGCTCTCCAGCAGAGAGTCAGCCTTTATGTTTAAAGGTGAATCTAGAAAGACTGCTCTTGGAGTTTTAATAATTAAAGGCTGCATTTACAAAGCCAGCTTAGAGAAAGTTGTTTTCTATGTCACGCTGTTCTTTTAATTTCATGGGAGAAGGAGAGTGAACCACAATAATTACTCTTTCATTGCTTTGAAGAGTGACTACAGCTTTAACATTGACTTCGCAGATTATATTATATCCCTGACAGGAACTTTGGCCTCTGGTGCTCATTCCTGGTGATAACGCCTAACGATATCTGTGTTTTAACTGCAGATGGTGCTGGAGGATGCACACTGGCTCTAGCCAGCCATGAATTAGTAAAACTGCAGGTGAGGGAACCTAGAGAAGAAAAACCCATCAATTTAATAAGTATTAAAATTTTAGCAGAAGAAAAATCTGAAGAATGGTGTGTCCCCACTCTCCCTGCTCCTAACTGTGTCATAATTACTGCAGAAAATAATTATTGTGATTGCATTTTAAAATTAATTTACAAAGCCAGGATGATCTCAAAGAATTAGGTTGAGATGGTTTTATTTATTACAAGGTAAATCACCCTAACATACTGATAAAATGAAGCTGTAACTTTCAGCATTGTTATAATGGTGAATCAAGTCACACAGGAAAACTACACCCTTAGGCAGTTTTTCATACTACCATACCACTGTTTGAAATATTACATGATGTGGGAGGGTAGCAAAAGAAAGCAGTTTCCAGAAACAATGTCGTGTTGATGTGAGAACTGATGGGAATAAATGCATTACGGGGTTCCAACATATGGAATGCCAGAATGTACTTGGAACTACATTTTGGAAAAAAGAAAGCATAAAGCAGTATAAAGCCAGGTTAAAGCCTTGCTCAACCTATGATTTGATATATACCCATGCTTGAGAACCATAGCTAAAAGAAAGTATGTAGTGAGTCATTCACCTACAATTATTGGTACACTTGGGTTTTAATTCATCTGTGTTCTTGTGAGACATCAGGGGTTCCAGTGTAGTAAAAAGTGGTGAGAAAACCGCGATCCATCTGCAGGTTCAGGAGTGCTGTGCCAAAATTATAAAAGGAATAGACTGGTCAAAGAAAAAAAGAAAAAAGCAAACAAATAAAAAAAAAACCTGAATATGATATTTGTGTAGAGAGTGATCAGTGTTCTTAAGTTGTGAAATATTTTGTGGTTTATTAGCAGCACAACATTAAAGTGACAGATTTCCAAGTAAAGAGAGCAGTTATAGTCTGATACTGCGATGTGAGCCATTACACAACGATGTCTTGAAAAATACACTTTTTTTGGTTTAGCTTATGCTGTGGGAGGATGCACAAAGTGCACAGTGGATGAGTGAGTTGCAAATAATCAAGTTTATAATAGAAAAAGCACATAATTTGATTTTAATCAAAGAGAAGATATCTAAACACGCATAGAGTGGCCTAATAGAGGACATTTTGTAACCACTGATTATAGATTTCCCCAGGAACTTTTTGCAACTTTGCTGGTTTTTACTTACACCAAGGAATCATGCACAGAACTGCTGTCAGTCTCTTAAATGTGTTTCATTTCACTAAGAAGATATCAATGATTAGGCTATGTGCCCCTCCCAAAATAGGTAGCAATTTAAGAGATTGTAATCCACCTGCTCCAGGGCTTCTGCCTACTTCTTCCACTTATACAAGGAGAGGCTCTAAAGAACTGCAGTCCTCAAGGTCTTCATCCAGAGACATGGATTTTGAATGACATTGGACACTGCATTTACTCATGGAGGAGTGGGATCATGCAGAACTGTAGGGCAAAGCACAGTTGTGGAGAAGGATAGCAGCATCCCAAACACTTGCATTAGAGCAGAGGGTGCATGTACTCATTTGGGGGCTGACACACAAATTGTCGTGGGCCAGACAATAAAATCTGACCTCCCTGCTGAGCAGGGACAAAACCTCCCCTCTCCTCCTCCTTGCAGATCAGATGTGTGAGTCAGGTTTTAGCCTCTGTTAAAGACCAACACAGAAATCTCTGCACCAGTCAAGGTCCTGTCTCTGGGCGTACTGCCAATGCCAAATCCTGCTCCTGGGCCAGCACCTCACTTGGGAGGTTGCAAAGTATGAGGTCTCTTCAGACCCACAGATGACAGCCTCCTCATGCTCAAACACATTTTAGGTTTTTTTTTTTTCTCCAGACATAATAGCTGGACATGAGGAGGATTATTCACAGCCCTCCAGGCATGATATTTCTGCAACATGGCAACAAGAGTGTATGAGATGTGCCTGAGCCGTTGGTCTGAGGGAAACACCCTTAAACTGCAAGGCCTTATGGAGCAGTCTCTAAGGACTCTTACAGGTAATTTAGCCAAACATAGCTTAGTTTTATCTATGCTGCAAGATGAATGTGATAGCATATTAAACAGTCCCTCAATAAAACAGCTCCTGAACAAATCTTGGGCTTTCTGTCTGGGAGAGCCATCAAGTATGGTCCAAAACAACCACAGAGAGAGCCAGCAGCTCTGCAGCACCGTGTCAGTTCTCTCCTGCCTTATTCCCTCCAGTAATGTAGATGCCACCATAGTCTACTGGGTTATGTTATAGTTCCCAGGCCCTTGTGATACTCAACACAGGGAAAAGTACATTGATTACTAAGAAATTAGATTAAAATTTTAACTGACTTTTTCAAATATTTTCAGTGCAGATTTTCAACTTGCAGCAAAAGAAGTGTCTTCTTCAGATTTTGTTTGTAACTGGATTTGGTAGAAATATGCCCGTCTTGAATAATTTTTAAGCTTTTTCAACCACACCTTGCATTATAAAAGTGAAGATGTTTAAAGCATAAGTCAAATGCTCTGTCTGGTCTGGATTCTGACAAATCCCTCACTGTGGAAATAAAAAAGAAGTTAAAGTACTGGGGTGTTGAAATATGTTTAGATACTATAGAGCCTGACTCTGCTACTAGCATAAATAAGGAAATAATTTCTGAGGTAAAGCTGCCACTTGAAACTTAATTTACTATTAATGAAATGTGGCAGCAGATACAGGTTCCATTTCTGTGCTGTGAATCATTGAACACCCGTGGATTTGCAGGGCCATCACATGCTGCCATCCATGCACACAATTCACCCTTCCCTCTGGACAAACACCCTGGCAGTCCACAGTCGCAAATGGTTGGTGCCTGTTGTGCTTTGGCTTCAATTCTGAATTTCATTTTGTGGCTTTCTCAGTCACTTGATTTTGTTTGAACATTATTTTTCTGTTTCTTAATTGACTTCATAATTAATGGCAGAATTTAAAAGAAAATGAGAGGACATGGGGCTGTGCTGTTACCATACTACTCTATCAGAGGCCCTTTCAGGCACAGTACCTCATCAGTAGAGCTGCTGAGATCTGGTGGTGTCATTAAGCACAAAATGTATGAAGCTCTATTGTCATATTACGAATCTGCATCTTGTTTAATTAAAATCTTAAAACTGTAACATCACCATTTGCCAGACATGACAACACAACCGTGATAGAAATTAATTTATAAAACTTTTGCAGGTGAAGATCCTCAGCAAATCTGAGAACACAGGGAAACAGAAAAATGTTTCTCTCCATTTACAGCCTAGCTACTTCTAGCAAAAGGACTGGTTTTCCCTGGACTTTGTGGCTTGTGAGAAGCCATCTGACATTTTCAGACATCTCCTATTTTCTGTTTGACATTTTCAGGCTTCTCTTACTTTTTGTGATGGACAATCACAGATGAGACTGAATACTTACTGCTGACCTGAAAATGTAAGGTTGTGCTATCAAATATGCACTGCTTTCCTGAGCCCGTGTCCTTGGCTATGAATTAATAAACTGTGTCCTTTCTCATTCACTTATTTCCAAAGTCCAGGGGAAGTTATCCAGTCTTCACACAAAGTGCCTTTGCATTGGACAGTTTCCAGAGCAAATACCAAAAGTGATCAGAGCCTTTGAAAACATGATGGATGTAGGCACCTTGCAAGAATTAATATTATTTAGTCTAGAGAAGAAAAGACTGAGAGGAGACATGGTAACAGTCTTTACGTATGTAAACATTTGATGAAAAGAGGAATGAAATAAACTATTCTTTATGATGTCAACTGAGGATACAACAAGGAATAATGGGCTTAAACTTTGACAAGAGAGTTTTAGGTTAAATGTTAGGAAAAACTTCCTAAGAATAGGGAAAGGGAAGCAATGGACAAGATTGCCTGAGGAGAAGGTGGAGGAGCCCCAATTAATAGAGGGTTTTTGAATGGCCTGATCAAATATCTCCCAGGGATGGCTGATGCCTAATTGGGCACCAAGATGGGATAGATGTCTCTTCACGTCCTTTCTGGCTGCACTTTCTGTGGAGAAGAAGAGAGTAAATTATTTTAGTAAGCTTCATCAAGTCACTGGATGAAGGTATCTGTGATGTACACTGTTGAACTTGGTTTAACACCAGCACACCAGCAAGTTGAAACAGCCATGCAGTTGCATGAACCTTTTCTCTGTTCTTGTTTCCTTTATGTTCTTGACTCGGGCTATCTGTGCACCTCTAATCAAGCTGTTAATGATCCACAGTGCCTACTACTCTTTATGGCACTTTCTATTGGAACTGCATTGTGTTTTACACTTAACACTGGTTTTACAGTATAGAAATGAAATATTTTTATGACCTTTGATATTTTTGATACCCTGGTTAATTAATCTACTTTTTATTCATTCGTTTTGTAGCCCAAGTGCAATTTAAAGAGAGTAGATGTTTTTCATGGCACTTTGTTATTAGTGTCTCCTAGCAACAGAATGTCCTCTCAGAAAGACCCTGATCATCTCCACAAAATCCACATCATCTCTGGAGTTATACTGAACATTTCAGGAAAATGTTCAAGTTACTTCCTCATTCTCTCCACTTACTCCAAGCTTTTAGAAACATAAATTTTAAATCATATACAAAATAAAAGTGTGGCTTGTTGACCCTTCGATAAAAGAGAAGCTAAAGAAGCGCTCCTAAACACAAATGGAAAATTTTACTTTATCAGGCTATGTCTCAACCAGCATAACACCAAACCGGAATGCCCACAAACCATAGGGACCTGTGAAAAATAGAACTGAAATTAAAAAGATGGATTAGAGCCTGGGAATTAAAATGTCATAGGAAGTTGTACAGCATGATATGTGGAGCATCAGGCTTCTGGGAGGATACAAAAGTCGCCAGCCAAGACCCAGGGGCTGGTTCTTCAGCCACAGGACACAGCAACATTTGTTATTATTCAGTGGTCTTTGCAGTCCGGTGCTCCCCTGCAAGCTATACTTTGGGGATACACTCTGTTAAGGTATGTACCCACAGGGACAAAGTGGGTCTGGTGATGCAGACATCTGTAAGGAGGACCAATGGTCTAAAGTGCACTAAACAGTTTGCCACCTTGTTGTGGATGGAATGAGAGGGAGGCAAAAATAATGTGGTTTATTAGTGTAAAACAGTGAGTTAACAAAGTTCAGTGGTAAATGCAACAATAGTTTATAAGATTCGATGGCAAGGTACACTTTGTTATTTACTGCACAGAGGACAGGGTCAGACAAAACGGTCAGGGAGACCCTCCCGTTGAGTCATGAGGTTCAGAAAAGATCCCCTTGCTTTCTAAACTCCCTCAGAGAGGAGTCTAGGTGTGGCTGGATCCAATCCTAGTCCCAGACTTGGCCAACGGTTTATGTCTAAAGGATTATATACGTGCAGTTAATCCTTTATGTCACTTAGCTAAGATTTCCAAGTTAGCATGCTGTTAGTCACTTACCGAGAATCTGTTGTGGTAAGGCATCTCTCAACCTCGAGGAGTAACCTTGAGAGGTGTCCCTGCTCAAGGGGAGATCCTGGTGTGCAGCCCGCTGCCGTGCAGGAGAGCTCAAAGGGCTCTTGGGCTGCTCACTATTTGTGGGGGTAAAATGATTGGCTCATAGTCATATTTGCATACTGACCACTGTGCTTAGGTGGGCACATTCCACAATAGCCCTTGGCTATTGCATTGTTATCTGTCTCCTCCACATCCAGTGGGTGCATCCTTCACGACCAGACACAGACCAGACACATCTATCACCACCGCCACAAGTGGTTATCACTTGAAAGAGGTCAAAGGAGGGGGAGTCAGAGACGAGGGGGGAGCACACCGCCACACACCTAAAGCTGGCAATAACTGGCAGGCCTCTCTTTATTTCTCTTCAACAGACACATTTGTAGATGCCGCTCTTTGAGGCCAAGAAAACTGAAGAGAAGCAAAGGAGACTAGCTGAGACACTGGACAAGGTCGGTAGGAGCAGAACCAGTACTGGTGTCCATGACAAGGGTGGCTCACTGCCAAGTGTAATATTAGGCTGAGGAATGATTTCCGCTGCTCTCCAAAGATGGTCCCAGGAGAAAGAGAGTTTGGACTGGGAGCAGGACTGACAGCTCCACTGAAAGTCCTTGAGGCCTCCTGCTTTATCTCTTGTGATGTCTCTTGTCCAGCAAAGGCAGGCAGCATGGTCACTGTTGGTAAGGGGAAATCACTAGGGACCACAGGACAGAGCCTTGCCTGCACCGTTATTGAAGACACACCGCAGGCACTCATTGCACTGTGTGGACCATGGTCTTTGTGCTAGAGAGGCCTGTGAGGAGGCACAAAGGCTTGTGGGATGTAGGGTGCTGGTTCTCACCCTGAGTGCTCGGTGGTGCATCTTCTGCTCTAGAGATGGTGCTGGTCCTCAGCAATGGAGACACAAACAGCTCAGCACTATTTTGTTCATGGGTCAGGGACTGCTCCTGGGGCAGATGCTTTTGGCAATGCCAATATGGCCATTCTCTCCCTAGCTTACACAGAATGGGCTGCAAACCAGTCTGAAAATTATCTTTTCTCAGATTTTAGAGAAGGATTAGAAAAGGTAAGGAAGAGCTTTGTGTGGACGGGGGTGGGCAAACTAAGTTTACAACCAGCAGCACTTGGGACGTCTGTGAGTTCTTCTAGATTAAGGTTTAATTTGGGCAATAACTTCAGTCAAAAAATGGCAAGAGAAATATATGCAGCAAGTTTTGTATGGTTAGGAAGTATCTTTTCTCTGAGCAACAGATGTAGCTGGGGAAAAAAAAAAGGCAAATTTCTTCTACCTGGACTTTTGTCTATTGTTTTCCAACCCTATCATTTGGCCAAGCATGTGACATCCACGGCCATAGTTCTGGAGAATTTCGTAACATCTGAATATTTTATGGAAGCCATGGCTACAAACCTCTCTTCCCTGTCATGCTGCTGCTGAAGAACAGAGGTGTTTGTAGTCATCACATGTATTGAATGCCATTAAAAGATTCAAAAAATTTGGACCAAGGAAAGTTTAGTAAAGCTGAACAAGTATGTTTCAGTGATCAGTGTTGGAAACCTCTTGCAAGTGTAAAGAAAACTATCATAACTCAGTAGACAGATACTGGAAGTAAGATGTGCCTCATCTGCCCTGAGGCGGTCTCTTTCTTTTCCAGTGAACCTTACACTTTAAGCATTTTAAATGCATGAAGTGCACTTCAGCATATTCCACAGGAACACACTGGCTACTGGAATTCAACCTATCCTGTGGATTGTGTGGCAGATATATTTGTAACCAATTAATTTTCTGAAGTACTTCTTTCTGTGTGTGTTGATTTTTACAGCTTGTTACTAAAACAAGCACATGGTACTTAATTACAGTTACAATATGTTATTAGTATTTGGGTGTCTATGGTTTCTGTTGTGATTTAATTGCTGTTGTTTGGACAACATCTCTTTAGATATACATCCTCTCCAAGGATGTATATCTGTGATAGAATAGCCACATTTTACTGCAGTAAAATCTCTCTTTATTTCAATTTCATAGTCATCTGAGTAAATCTTAGATAAACTGAAGTAGACTTTTTTTTCTACCAGCATGTCCCCTAATACTGTTAAAGCACAGAGCACCTGATGTAAGTTTGGAAGTTTCCTATTGCCTTATTTCTCAGAGAAAATTGTGCCTGTATGTGTCATCCTTGCAGCAAGCCCTGCCACACACCCCTCAATTTGTGTTGTACACTACTAATGTAATTCTTCACAGTGTTTCTGGCTGTAAGTCGGTCTGAGCAGTAAATTAATTCCTTGGGCTGCTGGAGTTACCCTGGTTGCTTCTTCAGGCACCAGAGCAGGGAAAGCACAGCGGAGGAGCGAGAACACCCTGCCTTCTCTCCCACAGGACAGCGAGGTCTATGTTTTACCTCCTGGACTGCAGCACAGGGTATCAAGCATTGCATTACAGAGACGCTGTTTAAACTATGGTGAGGTTTAGTCCTACGCAGAGAATCCTCCTCAGGGGCTCTTTTCACCTTTTGAGAAATCCCCAGTTCAGACAGAGTTGATCTGAGCTCCCTGATCAGGAAATAAATTTGAAATTAAATAACAGATGCCAGCCAGAGAAATTGGAATCAAAGACCTTTTACTACTTTATCTGGATGAAAAATGAATTTAAGGAGTTGACAGGAAAAAAACAAACAAACAAAAAAAGAGTACTTTTTTTTCAAAGGGTTTTTTTTCTGGTTTTATGCGTTTTTGTTTGTTTCTACTCTTTGTTTACTTGTGGTGGTTTTTTCCCTCTTAAGTATTCACTGTGCAGATTGATATAAGGAGTCAAAGAAAAAGAGCTGTTAAATCATAGAATCATAGAATCTCTTTGGTTGGAAAAGACCTTTGAGATCATCAAGTCCAACCCCTAACCCAACCCTGCCATCCCACCACTAAACCATGTCCCTAAGCACCTCATCTATCCTTCTTTTAAATACCTTCAGGGAGGAGGACTCGACCACCTCCCTGGGCAGCCCATTCCAGAGCCTGACAAACCTTTCGGTGAAGAAGTTTTTCCTAATGTCTAGCCTAAACCTGCCCTGGCGCAACTTCAAACCATTCCCCCTCGTCCTATCATCTGTTACCAGGGAGAAGAGGCTGACCCCCACCTCCCTACAGCCTCCTTTCAGGTAGTTGTAGAGGGCGATCAGGTCTCCCCTCAGCCTGCTCTTCTCCAGACTAAATAACCCCAGTTCCCACAGCCGCTCCTCATATGACTTGTGTTCCAGACCCCTCACCAGCTCCAATCATCCAATCCATCCCATTCAGAGGGCAAACCTGGCACTATACCAGCAGGACACAGTGCCTATCACCCAGTGGAAGGCAAAGCAGCAGAGTAGCAACCCCCTGGCAGCCTTTGCTCCTGGGGTCAGAGGGCAGCTGCTACACGGGGCAGGGAAGGGCAGCCTGGTCTTCCTCACTGCCTCCGCTTCATCTGTAAGGGGGAATCCATAAGCTTCGCCACGCAGAGTCACTGCTGCAGCTTGCTGTGCTTTCCAAACAGTCGTGATTACTCTCTTCTGTAAGGCAGAACATGCATTTTTAATCCTTCACTTCTTCCCCAAAAAACTGAAGTAGGATGAGAAACTCCCTTTTAACACACCCAAGTGATGGTCCAGTCTCTGAGCTTGTTACACATCCCCTGTTGCAGGGGATTAACAACGGACAATTTAGTCATTAATGTTAACAGTAGCCCAACTCTCACCTTGCATCATCCACATCATGAAGGAAATGCCATTTCTGAAGGGTTTCTGAAGAAGCTGTCACAGGCTGTTAAGTAAATGTGAAGTTTTTCTTGTGCATGTGTGCAGCCAATAGTGCCTCTTTTTCCTTCCCTACATGCTGAAACACGTGTCTTCTACGTCACGTCCTTGCCTAGCTCCTGCCCAACACACACACCAATGCCATGTCCGTGGGGCTTGTCCACTGAGCCTGTAATCCCAGACACCTTTTCAAGCAAACCCTCATTTTAATGCTTCTCAGGTCCACATCTGCATCTGAATTTGCTGGTGGAGACACCTCCTAACAACCCTTTTTTTAAAACTTTCGACCTTATCCTTATCCTATGGAGTTGATCGAAAAGAATCCACTTGACTTTCTCTGTAAGGATGAGGGCATGGAGAAAGAAAGAAGAAATAGGATTTACATAAAGCAATCACTTATTTTAAATCCAGTTATAAGAACTATGAGTGATTGCATCTCCCGCTGCTGTTATTTTTGTAGCATTTATGCAGTGGCTATGTCAATGGGTTAATGTCTGGCAAGAAAAGTGTCTGGTCATTAAAAAGCTGCAGATTCATGCCTCTAGATCTAAAAATCATTGAGTCACAGCTCAAAGGTGACAAATTTACCCTTAGGTGAGGCAGGGCTACATTTATCAAGCTTCCAAATACCTGTCTTGCAGTGTGCAGCCAGGTCACTTAGCACAGGACTACCCCTGTTCAATTTGCTCCAGGTTTCTGCCTTCAACTTTCTTCTGTTCCTGTGCTTTTAGCCTCAGGCAGCAAGCAGGACTTGACCCGATGTGCTGGGTGATGTGGAAGACATGGGCCATCATCCCAGTACAAAATGTACATAGCAGGTGTGTGAAAAAATCAGAAGATGTTGCAGGGGACAAAGGGCCACAGTACCTGTAGCATTTTTTTGTTCTTGTCACTAGATCAGCTCACACTGGCTGTGCATCACACATGTTCTTTAGCCAGGTTCTGCCTCTCTTACTCATTTTAAATAGTCCCTTGCCCTGCAGTCATGATTATTGAACAGGACTGCAGGGAAACTGAGGTGCTACCATTGCAAGGCAAGATTCAAGGCAAGATAGACCGAAGAGGTGTCCTTGCTTTCCAGCGTCCTTGAAGATAACTTTCCCTCTTTATACTTGGTTCATGCCACTGCAAAAAAAAACCCACTCAATGCAAATTTAAAGGGAAATTGTGTGTGGGTTTGTGGGTTATTTTTCTTCTAACCACAGATCAGAACTTCAAAGGGTTATTTTGGGCCAGGTAAAGCTTAGGAGTTTTATTTGTCTGTCCCCAGCAAAGTCAATAGGATCTCTGCTTTTTTGTGATCAAGCCTATTTACTTGACAGTTTAGAATAAACCTAGAATCAATATCTTTATTGTGTCATGTGGAAATATATATATGTGTTAGATAAAGCCTTGCAGTTACAGCAGCGTGAGAGACATAAATGTAGTGCTTTGAACTTTTGGGGAATTGGTTTTAGGAATAATATATTTTATATGGCAGACACACTACTGATAACAGAGAGACTTAACTAATGGACAATGCACTGAGAAGTCAAAATGGTACCTCACTTAAATCACAAAAAAGTGAATATCATGATTCTTCCAGATGCTGTTTTAATGAGATGAGCACAGTATGTGAGTAGCAGAGGTTGCTTAAAGCAATTATCAGACTCCCCACATTGATCTATCCCTTAACATTCCTGAAAGTAAACCACAACTGTAAGTATCTGATCTTGTATTCAGCCAGCCTATGGTAAGACTATTCCATGATTACTATATACTTATAGCCTCATTTTGAACAACTGCTTTCTAATTCTAGTACAAGACTACAGTAACATTTTGACAGTGGTACATTTTCCCAAGGCTGAGAGTTATGCAAGGGTAACAAAACTTAAAGGTCAACTTTTTGTCTCACTGTGAATTCAAATTTCAGCTGTAACCAATTAACATTTAGTTTTTCCTTCTGGCTGCTTCTAAGTCTTACAAGACACTGCTACCTTAGCCGGAATTATTCTGCCAAACAACAAAAATGGAATCAGTTTCAAAAGTACACAAGGGCTTTCCAATGCTATGGGAGATTTTATAACACTTGACTGTCAGATTCAGCATTCATCGGGAGAGAAAAGTGTAGCATCAAGTGCTCTGTGTGTGGCTGTGATCTGCAGTTTGATGCTTTCTGGAGCAGAAAGAAGCTAATTCCTGGCTCACAGAGCAGTTTGTGGTGACTTGCAGGCATTCGCTCGAGGTGGCTTTGCTCTGTAGCCAGGCACTGATTATGAACCAATTTACAAAGCCCAAACGGTGGGTTTCATCTCGCATACCTTTATGTGACCCTAAAGGACAGAGCAGAAGGGTAAAATCCCTATATGTCCTTTCTTCTCCAAGAACTCCAGAGAGAAGAGGCTGTGAGAGAGGTGAGCTCAGGTCCCTTCCAGCAGAGAGGAGGGAAGATAAATGAACAGGTCTGAAGCAGCTGTTTAGCTTGTGTTCAGGTCTGAACCCAGTTGTTTAGCTTGTGGTATGCTGCCACGTTTTAGAGGCATCTCTGCCAAACAGGAAGCTATATCGTAAAGTAGGAAAAAGTCTGTCATGAAAACAGTGTACAGAAATATATATGAATGACCTCTGTGTAAATATGCTCCAACTTACTAGGTAACTATGCAAACCTTAAGCAGTTTAGAAGCTTAGATGTGATGAAAATTAACCAGTGGCAACTTTTGTTACCACGTTCTGGTAGTAATGCAAGGGAAATACCTAATCAAGTATCTTCAAAATAAAAGCAGGTGACCTGAAAATGGAAATCATAACCTTGCAAACTTTGATGGTACAATTAAAGGAAAGACTGGCTCAGCCAGACTATTGATCATTAGTAGCTGAAAGTGGAAACGCATTTTTTGAATGCAGATGGACTTTCAGCTATGAAAAAAATGAAATCCAATTTAAGGTCAAACTCCTGAGATGAACACCAGGATGTTAGGGACACATTGACATGCTAGACCTGCAAAAAGCCTTTTAACAGGCTTTTTCATTATTTAAAGAGTCATTGTATAATACTTTCAGTTTTCCACCTTTCCCAAACAGGTTTTCTTTTTTCAAGGTGAGAGGGGGAGGGTTAATGAAGGGGTTCTGATGCAGGTTATATCATTTATAACTGTTCATTAATGATGCCTTGGACTCCTTCTGGTAAAAAATAATAATGCCAAATATGAATGATTCCCCAGTGTATCAAGCATGTGTGTGCTGCATAGAATAAAACTCAGTTCTTCCAAATTAACAAGCAAAAAAACCCCCAACCCAAACAAACAACAACAAAAACACACAACCACTACCCAAGAGTAAAGAAAATAGAAGCAAAAATACATTATGCTTAGGACATATAGCAATTTCAGTAAATGTTAAGAGCAATGATAGCGAAGTATAAGAAAAATATAAATGACAAATAGTGTTTTAAAACTCTAGAGCTAATCCAGAATTTCCCTAAACTCAGAAATATTTTCTGGAATTTTGGTATAAAGATTGTCCTTGAGGCCAGGCTTTTGCCTGGGCAACACTCCTTTCCTATCTCTAGGCCAGCTTCATCTGCCAAAAATAGGACTGTGTAAACTGAGGTCCCAGACCAGGCTGGCTCTCTGGAGGCCAGGACAACCTTGAGAGGTCCTAAACTATGTGTTATTCACTGAACTTCAGTTAGTCAGCAATTACTCAAAGAGAACCCCAGGCAGATGGAAGGAGGAAACAGCAGATGAATTTTAGTCAATCACAGAAAAGTTAGTATTTCTCTGTAAATATTCTCTAGAGTTAATCTATTCACTAGGCAGGATAAGATGAGGAAACTGTGATGTCTTGTCTGGATCTTCAGCAAGATTTGAACCTAGGATGTTCCACATCAAAGCCCAGGTCTCCAATACTAAAGTTAAAAGTAAACATATTAGCTCACAGGAATAGCTTTCCTTGGTGAAAAAGTCATTACTAGTGGACAAGCCCTAATTTCTCCATGGAAATGCTGTATTCGTCCAGCCACAGTTTACGGGTAACAGTCTGCACGAGTAAAATTCAAAGATTTAGAACTTTAGAACAGAGACCATAACCATTAACTGTTGGCACATACAGTTAAAAGCCTTGGTACCCTCTATATTTTGCAAACATTTAAAAGGAAAAAAAGGAACTTCTTTATTAAAAAATATAAATGCATAAATATCTTTTAGCAACATACTGGAAGGTGAAATAAAGTTTTTTTAACTTGATTTATCTAAGTCATTTATTTTGTGATATCCAGTGGGAAAGGCATTAAACTAGACATGCTTTTTATTTTCCTTTGAAGCCATTTTCATTCCATACAATTTCCTCCATCTCCCATTTAAGATTCAAAGGATCCCCTTAGTACTGCCAAGGATTTAGAAAATATAGTGTTCCTGGAGACAATTTTTATTCAAGAGGTTGCAAAATTACTGCCTCTCCATGGATTTTCACAAAGACTGTTTTCAATACAACTAATCTACAGTATCTGACCTGAACAGCCCAAGAAATATCAGGGAAAACTTCGTTCTTTTCTTATCAACCTTCAAGAGCTTTTAGAGCTGACAGAAAATATACAACCATGTTCCCGCTATCGCTCTCAGAGATTTCAGGAAACAAATCTGTTCAGTTTGTATTCATACATAAATACAAATCTGATCCCAAACCAACCAGAATATGACTTAGCAGAATGACCTGAGTACAGTTACTAGGAAAGGCACACCAGAAAAGCAGAATGTATTCTGGAAAGTGTCTGCTTTTTTACATCTGCTTTCTGAAACTCATCTTTGAAACTTTATCAAAATATTTTTAGATGTTACACTCCTAAAGGCAGCATACATGATAGAGAAAGTTAGGTATAGAAACAAATAGAAATAGGAAAGCAAGTATTATTCACTAGGAGACAATGTATAAAGCTCATATTTGGTTATAAAACATTCTATCTGTACTTTCTTCATACTCCCAACACAAATTAGTCTCTTGTTCAGGATGTGAGAATTGACTAAGGGAAAACTGAAGTGGTTAAGAGAAAAAAAAATGCATGACTTAACTTAGATAAAGAGAAAAAAAAATAGCCATATCTTTTGTTAAGCTGTGTATTCATTTGGAGTTAGTTTTCTTAAGAAAAGATGGCTTGATGGGTCAAGGGAAAAGGTCTTTATTAGATCTACTAAGTAGGAGAGTAATTTGCATATAGTGAAGCATCTTTAATTGTACTGTGCTGTGTACATTAAACCTACTCCTACAGCACTTTTATCACTTTAAAACCTACTCATCCAAGAAGACTTCACTGTGAGTGAAAAATTGCTATGAAAATCCTCAGAAAAGGGGACTTCATGAACAATATTTATTCTTTCAAAAGGAGGTTGGAATATTTGAATAAATATTTTAGTTACGCATAACTCTGTCAGCATGTAAAATGTTGTTTCTGTTTTTCTTCCTTGTAAAGTAAGTATTCAACATAAAGTTTTGACTCAAGAGGCTCTGATCTCTTTTTCTTTCCACATTTTTTGTAGCACTTAGGATTCTCATCAAGTATAAATCGGAGTTAACTCAACAAAGTGAGACAGAATCACAGAATTCAAGGGTTGGAAGGGACCTCAGGAGAGAGAACTGGTACCATTTTGTATCCTGTGAGATTTTGGTCCTTGGATGACTACTTATGCCTCTTTTTTATCTTCAGATATATTTGTCTCTTTGGTGTGCAGGTTTCATTACATCATTGGTTCACTTGGAGAACTATAAAAGTCCCCATATTCACCATTATTTTCCAAACCAATTCAACCTTCCCAACTTGTTGTAACAGTTAGAATTATATCCTTTCTCAGTAGCTCAACATCTTTTATTATGAGACAAAAAGTAAGTTTTTAAGGTACCAAACCTGACATAGAAGCCTAGAAGTGAAAGGAAGGTATCTAATTTTTAGCACAAATGATTCAAAAGAGTTTAATCCCTAAAGTTTAACTTGATAACTGAAACTCCATTGATGTTAATAAATTTTCAATTCAAGTTTAAAACACAAGCCTTTATTTAAAATGGTGTTTTCCATAACCTGAATAAACTCTCCCTGTTTTCCCTTTCCCCTTCTTCTTTTAGTCTGAGGCAGAATGAGGCTGAAATCTTAAATATTACATCACATCCACGTCACAACTGTGTATGCCAGTCAGGTAGCTCATACAGATAATCTCTCACTTGTTTAAATCTTACCAAAAATGTAGGATTTTCTTCTTCCTCCAAGGAATGAATCAGATGAATACTTGTACATACATGACAGCATCTGAACCCTGCCTCCTGCATCGTCTTTGCGTGACCTAACCCCAAGGACCCTGTCCTGCCTCAAAGCCTCAGCAACAACAATTTCAACTGCTGGGATACAGAGCAGCAATGCTCTGTAAAGTTATTAAGAAAAATTTCTTCACCAAAAGGATTTTCTAGCATTGGAACGGGCTGCCCAGGGAAGGGGTCGAGTCCCCATCCCTGGAGGTATTTAAAAGATAGGTAGACGAGGTGCTTAGGGACATGGTTTAGTGGTGGGATGGCAGTGTTAGGTTAACGGTTGGACTTGGTGATCTTAAAGGTCTTTTCCAACCTAAATGATTCTATGATTCTATGTTCCAGGGCTTCTTGGGCTTTCAGGACACACAAGGCGCCCACCAAGCTGCTCTATGCTGCCCCTCCTCAGCTGGACAAGGGGAAAAAAAGTATGATGAAAGGCTTGTGGGTTGAGATAAGGACAAGGAGAGATCACTTACCAATTAGCATCATGGGCAAAACAGACTCGACTTGGGGAAATTAATTTAATTTATTACAAATCAAATCAGCATAGGGTAATGAGAAATGAAACCAAAACTTAAACCACCTTCCCCCCACCCTTCCCTTCTTTCCAGGCTCAACTTCATTCCTGATTTTCTATACCTCCTCCCGCCAAGCAGTACAGGGGGACAGGGAATGCAGGCTGAGGTCAGTTCATCATATGTTGTCTCTGCTGCTCCTTCCTCCTCACTCTCTTCCCCTGCTCCAGCATGGGGTCCCTCCGATGGGAGACAGTTCTCCATGAACTTATCCAGCATGAGTCCTTCCAATGGACTGCAGTTCTTCACAGACTGCTCCAGTGTGTTTCCTTTCCATGTGTCCTTTCCAGAGGGTGCAGTTCTTCACAAATGGACTGCTCCAGCATGGGTCCCCCACGGGGTCACAAGTCCTGCCAGCAAACCTGTTCCAGCATGGGATTCCTTCCATTGGGTCCACAGGTCCTGCTAGGAGCCTGCTCTAGTATGGGCTCTGCACAGCATCACAACCTTCTTTGGGTGTATCCACCTGCTCTGGCATAGGGTCCTTCACATGCATATCTGCTCCACTGTTAAGCTCCACAGGCTGCAGGGGGACAGCCTGCCTCACCATGGTCTTCACCACAGGCTGCAGAGGAATCTCTGCTCTGGCACCTGGAGCACCTCCTCCCCCTCCTTCTTCACTGACCTTGGTGTCTGCAGGGCTGTTTCTGTCCTATATTCTCACTCTTCTCTCTGGCTGCAGTTGCGCAGCAGTTTTTTCCCCTTCCTAAATATTGTATCACAGAGGCACTATCACTGTCACTGATGGGCTCGGCCTTGGCCAGTGGTGGGTCCATTTTGGAGCTGGGTGGCATTGGCTTTATTGGACATAGGGGAAGCTTCTAGCAGGTTCTCACAGAAGCCACCCCTGTAGCTCCCCTGCTACCAAAACCTTGCCACACAAACTCAATACACACTGAAGCAGTATTTCCATGGATGTGTACCCACTTAACACGGGAGAGGCTGGTTTGCATCATCCTCAAAAAGTACTCCAAGGAGGATGTGCGGGGAAAGCCTGTCATGAGCAGAGATGCATTGCAAATGCCTGCTGCATCTTCATGGGTAGGAGCATGGAGTGCCCTGGTGGTGTGGTATACTGGTCTCTGCCAATCTTCTCAAAGATGTTTTCCATTTTCAATAGAGCACACAAACATTTTCAGTCCACTTATTCTAAGCAAGGCACAGGAAAGAAGCACAAGTCTAGGACACCTACCATGCACACGCTAGATCATCATCTGTCCGGCCCTTTGCACGACTTGCCTTTGTTCATCTCCCTGTGCAGGGAAGCACAGGGGTGGTCCCTGGGACACAGCTGTCTCCCCCGGTCTGTGGGAGTCTCATGAACACATAGGAGGTTATCCTGTCTGGAGTTCTTTAATTAGACTCTTGAGAATGAGTCTACTCTGGATTCTTTCAAACACACCTGTACACAACAGAGCAGTGACTGTGCTGTGTGTCTCCCAGCAATGCTAGGGACTGACATGCCAGCTTTTTTCTTTCACTCAGGCACATGAAGAGGATTCATTGCTTCCAAGCCATGGCAGGAACCTACGATGAGGGCCAGAACCATAGGAACTGGGAATAGAGCTGAAGGCCGTGCTACAGACATATGGGAGTGAGTAGGTGCAACGTGCAGTAGGACAGGAGCTGAGCCAGGATCTGCTTCATGGGTTGAGTGCTGCAGTGGTGCCCCGGCCAGCAACAGTGAGCTTGCACCCTGCAGCTGGAATCCAGGGATGCCTCTCTGGGACAAATAAACACTTTTGGGAGAGTAGGCACAGCCACTGCTTCTCTCATCAGTGAGCAAGTGAGAATAAAAGTGCCTTACATAACTAAGATAATAATCTTACAGTCACTTTTCCTAATAGGTAATACTTCTTAAGCTTCTTATTGCTTTTGTCTGTTTCTTCCAGACTCGCTTCAATTTGTTATCATCCATTAAGTAAGGTGCCCAAACCAGGCAGACTACCATCACCTGCATCCTCATCACAACCAAATAAAGCAGAATAATTACCTCCAATGTCTCGCATATGACACTGCTATTAATACTTCCCAGAATTTGATTTTCTTTTCTGGCAAGTGTATCTCATCGTTGACTCCTATTGGGTCTGACTCATCACTGAGTCATGTTCAATTAGCTTTTCCAATCAGAGTGATTTCAAGCAACCTAATCAAAATTTAGAGCAGCTCCTTCTAGAAAAAATCTATTCTAAAAAAAGAAAAAAGGGGGAATTAACTAGTCAATTATTTCAGAGTACTACTTTGCGATTCAATTACTGAAGAAAAAATTGACATTTGTCCACTGAGGCTGGAGAAATGGATTTCATGAAGGATTTTCAATCTGTAAACCAGCAAATCTTGGGAGCCACGGGCTGCTTCTGAACGGTTAAAAATGTAGCTAAAAAAAGAAAGCCTGTTACCAGTAAGGCTAACTTCACTGCATGGATGTGCATCTTCTCAGCTGACATATATTGGTTGACCAGTTAAAAACGGAGGAAATTATTGTTTTGAGTAAATTGCTGAATATGTTTACTAAGTGATTCACATGTTATAGATACTGTCACTCAAATTTTCATGTTGTCCTTTTAATACCATTAAATACATATGGACAAATTTTCAAAGGCAATTATCAAGTCTGCTGAGCTGTAGTGAAGAGCATCTCAATATATATGTAATAGATGTATTTAAAGAAGAATAACAGCATATTTACCGACTTGCATTCACCGATGTAGAGTTTTGTAGATATGGGAGGTACAGGCAGAAGTTGGGAAAGATGGTCAGAATTGTGTAAAGTCTTCTCTATCTGAGTTGCTAACTATGGCAAATGTTCCTTTTATCCTCTCCTTTAACCTGGTCACACTTCTCATTCTGCAATAGTATTTATTGAAGATAGATGAAGAAAAGGAGAAGGTTGTCTACACAAATAAGTAAATAACAACACTGAAATTGTGGAGGTTAAAATGCAGAAAACTGTCAAGGGAATCAATATTTAATTAACACCTCTACAATACATATAGTATAAGAGAAGCTTCTGATACGTATTAGCTACCAATACAACTTTAGCTGTTGGGTTAGCATAAATGTTTCACCTAAGGAACCCAGGTTAAATAAGAAGAGAATAGTGTGAAAATGAGGATAAAAAGCAGATTAAAGTGGGGGTAAATCTTGTGTTTCCAGCTCTAGAAAGTAAGCCAGATTAATTACTTCTGAGAGAGACTGAGGAGAATACAAGGGGAGAAAACTTGCAGGCAAAATCTGGGTTTTCTCCTGTGTAAATTATACCTTCAAATTCTAGGCTTTCTTCTGAGCAGATTAATTTACAAAAGGGAACTCAAAGGTCATCAAGAAATAGGTATTTAATGAAGAAATGCTGTTTTGTCTGTAAAGATTTGCTAGAGGTTGAGTGTATGTTGTTGGCTTTTGCTGTTTTCTGGGATGATTGACTTAGACTTTGTCTTTTAAGCAGTAGAAATCACTAGGTGTGAGTTTCTTAATTGTAAGTATTACTATTATTTTATTATTGGAAAAATCTATTTATATAAACCCCATGGGATGATAGGTATTACCACTTGGCAAATTGAAAGGAAAACGTGCAGTTTTACACAATATGCTACCAGAGCTAATTGATATACACAGTACACTCCCAAAGCTAATTGAAGTTAATGGAAACATTGCTAATTATTTCATTGGTCAGTGGAGAAGTCACACATAAAATAGCTAGCAAAACAAGAAAATGTAAATGGTTATTGTCTTGCAACTGCATCTGAGGTTTTGGGCATTTATGCTGCCACATCTATAGATTTGGTGAACCGGTGCTCCAAAGTCCACCTATGTTTCCCAAAACCTAAAGTAAAGTAGGGGTTTTTTTGTTTTGTGGAAGGTCAGGTTTGTACATACTATTTGCACACTAATTTCAATCTTAAGAGCAGAAAATAAATTTTTGCTTCATTTGGCTTTGAATTAAGTCTGAATATGGACACACTCCTAGCTGTTGCTGGGTTTGTTACTTTTACAGTGGTAAAATTGCACCTGTCTTCATTTTGTAAGCTCAGTTTTCCACTCATCTCTCAAAAATGCACATGCCTTTTTACTCACTCCAAACAGGATCATTCCTCCAGAATTTTCTCAGTCTTTTCTCACAAAGAAGGGTAATGGGAGAATATACGAACCAGGCATATACAAGGTAAGGTAGTTTAAAAATATAACCAAAGTGAAAAAAAATGCTTTTTCAAATTAGAACCTCATTTTGAAATTTTTGCTACCAGAAGGTTTCGCTTGTCTTGACGTATTGTGGAGCAGTCCTGTACTCTTGCAGGTTCAAGTTCAGTGCTCAGTCAATGTGATATTAATTTATTTTTTTTCTTCAGAATAGTCTTTCTTTCCCCTTTTCACATTGCCTGCTGCTCTCTCTGCAATTTCTTATTTGGTCCTAACTGACAGTGGCTTTTAAGTATCTTAGCTGACTTTTGGCTGGGTCATTTTCTGACCTTTGTTATTCTGTTGTTTAATAGTTGCTTTCCTTGTAATCCAAAATCCTTGTGCTACAGTTTCCTCTGCAATAAGTGATTACCATATTGCATTCATGTAGTTCCTGGTCCATGCTTCAATTTTTTTTTCCCTTAATGAGAAAAGAAAATTGGGGCTGTTCCCTCCTTTAACTGGAGTTCACCTCTCTGATTATGCCATCTCCTTCCTACTAGGAGTCAGGGCCTGAAGAGAATTGAATAGAAAAAAATGTCAAACCTATCAGCATGAGAAACTTCAGCATTGAGTCAATTAGGAGTCAGTTTAAATATTCAGATAATTCACCCTCAAGCATCCTTAGCAGCTGCTGCTGCCTTTTGCTGCACCTTTTAATGATGGTTAGAACTAAGAGCGGCCAGAAGAGCAAGAAAAATATATCTGTGTCATCATCTATACTTAGGGCGAAATGTAAAGAAAAAGGAACATGCAATTTAGATTGGAATTTGTAACTAAACAGATAATTCACACACATAATTCATTAGATTAATTCAGCTCTTACAGCACATTCAAAAGCACAAGCTGAGTGTGACATCCTTCATTGTTCACATTTTGCAAATATTATACATATAATTATGCAGGTACATTTCAGCAGCACTGCTTATTTCATGATTGATCAGACTGGTCACACAAAAGCACTTTCGTTCTACCAAAAGGATGAGTGCTACAGGACTTTCAGCACAAATTCTTAAATTTAAAAAAAAAAATTTAAATATATTAATATTCTCAGGTTTATGTATGCCTTTCAAACCAAATCTTTCATAAGGGTTTTATGCCAGAAATAGTCTGTCGCGCCACAGTTTGCAAACTTGAGAGTGTGTTCTTAGAGTGACATTGATGTTACATTTTAAACAAGTTACTTTTTACAGTAGTTATCTCTAGTCCCTACTACGCACCACTGATGCTGGTATTTAGAACATTTTTTCCTGCATGCAGTTGAACTCACTGCTGCAAAGCAACAAGGACCCATTAAATACATGTGTTTTCCTACCTTGTGTGCATTGCCAATGTACTGATAATACACACCAGTAAACAAGGCCAGCTTCTGCAAATAAACTTGAGAGGCATAAAAAAAGTATCAGTTAGTAGCATCCTATTATCTCAAACTTTTGAAAGAAAATAAGCTTTTTAGTGACTTGCCTTAAACTGTGCTCATTTGCAAATTATTAGTATTATTTTAATTACATGAATGGCCTTTGCTTAAAAAATTCCCTCTACTTTCTAACAGCAAAGCTACAGGGAGATGCCAGTGTTGATTGATCGGAAGTGTTTATAGTAGAGTCCAGCAGGATCTGTTATTGCACTCGTCACAGAACTCAGCAGGCGATGCACTCGAGCAGTAAATACAACCCCAAAACCCTGCTGGGGAAATAAGCCCTTACCCAGAATAGCTCAGATTGTCCACTCTCAGTAGCGCCCTATTAGTTTTTATCATCTCTCTAGTTGACTCACCAGCAGAGTTTTAAGTTTGTTGAAAAAGTATCAGCATTCTTTTTTAATACATATATTGTACCTTTCATTTTACTTTGACTGTTTTATGGAAAATGGTGCTTCAGCATTTATGTGGTTTAGCCCAGATCTAATGAATTGCGAACATAACTGAAGAATTCCATAGTCTGATTTAAAGTACACTCATTTACGCTATTGACTGGATTTATCTCCCTTGGTATTACATTACGTTTCATTGGATTACTTGCTTATAAACATAGTAGTCCACAGTGGCTGGAAAAGATGTCCCCAGTGGCTGGAAAAAGGGAAACATCCCACTCATTTTTTAAAAGGGTAATGTTGTGGTTTAACCCGGCAGGCAGCTAAATACCGCACAGCCGTTCGCTCACTCCCCCTCTTCCCAGTGTGGGGGGGAGAAAGTGTGGATCAAGATAAGGACAGTTTAATATGACAGTAAAGGAAGGAAAAACAATAATTATGATGATAAAAGAATATACAAAACAAATGCAGTTGCTCACCACCCACTGACCAATGCCCAGCCAGTACCCAAGCAATGAAACCCTGAGCAGCAGACACCTGGCCAGCTTTTTCCCTAGTTTATACACTGAGCATGATGTCATATGGTGTGGGATATCCCTTTGGTCAGTTGGGGTCAGCTGCTCCAGCTGTGTCCCCTCCGAACTTCTTGTGCACTCCCAGCCTCCTCACTGGTGTGGTGTGGTGAGGAGCAGAAAAGGCTTTGAGTCTGTGTAAGCTCTGCTCAGCAGTAACTAAAACATCCCTGTGTTATCAACATTATTCTCATCCTAAATGCAAACCACAGCACTCTGCCAGCTACTAGAAAGAAAATTAACTCTATCCCAGCCGAAACCAGAACAGGTAAAGAGGAGGATCTTGGGAACTACCAACCAGTCAGTCTTACCTCCATGCCTGGTAAGGTCATGAAACAGATCCTCCTGGAAGATATGTCAAAATATATGGAAGCCAAGGAGGTGATTAGAGACAGACAGCATGGCTTCACCAAGGGCAAATATTGTTCATGACAAACCTAGCGGCCTTCTATGACAGAGTGACGGTATCAGTGGACAAGGGAAGAGCTATGGGTGTCATCTACCTGGACTTAACTAAGGCCTTTGATACAGTCCCCCACAACAACCTTGCCACTAAATTGGAGAGATAAGGGTTTGATGGATGGACTGTTAGATGGATAAGGAACTGGCTGGATGGCCATGTCCAAAGAGTGCCAGTCAATGGCTCAATGTCCAAGTGGAAACCAGTAACAAGTGGTGTCCTTCAAGGGTCTCTACTGGGAGCAATATTATTTAATATCTTCATCAATGACATATTGGGATTGAGTGCAGCCTCAACAAGTTTGCAGATGATGCCAAGCTAAGTGATACAGTTGATTTGCCATCAAAAGGGACCTCATGAAGTTCAACAAGGCCAAGTGCAAGGTCCTGTACCTGGATCAGAACAATAAAATTGGTTGAGAGCTGCCCTGCAGAGAAAGACTCAGGGATACTGCTGGATGAAAAATTGGACATGAGCCACCAATGTGCACTTCCAGCCCAGAAAGCCAACCATATCCTCAGCTGCATAAAAAGAAGCGTGGCCAGCAGGTTGAGGGAGGTCATTCTCCCACTCTGACCTCTGCTTTCCTGAGACCTCATCTGGAGTACTGCATCCAGCTCTGGGGTCCACAGTACAAGAAGGTTATGAACCTGTTGGAGTGGGTCCAGAGGAGGACCACAAAAGTGATCACAAGGCTCGAAGACCTCTCCTATGAAGAAAGGCTAAGTGAGTTGGGATTATTCATCCTGGAGAAGAAAAGGCTCTCAGGAGACCTTATTGTGGCCTCTCAATACTTAAAAGGGGCTTATAAGAAATATGGAGAGAGACTTTTTACCAAGCCTGTAGTGACTGGACAGGGGAGCAACAGTTTAAACTGAAAGAGAGTAAGTTTAGACTTAACACAAGTAAGAAATTTCTTATGATGAGAGTGGTGAGACACTGGAACAGGTTGCCCAGAGAAGTTGTGGATTCCCCATCATCAGAAGCATTCAAGGTCAGGTTGGATGGGGCTTTAAGCAACCTGAAACTAGGGA
>NW_009260611.1:998316-1029601 GCF_000687185.1 Egretta garzetta
ATGTCCCTGTCCATGGCCAATGGCAGGGAGGTTGAACTAGATGATTTTTAAAGGTCCCTTCGAACCCAAACCATTCTATGATTATATGATTCTATGTTACATAGACATCTCCAGCCTTAAGATTTTCAAATCTCATGTATGTTGTACTACACCACAGCTAGATCTGTAATACTAATAAGACAAGTGAAATGCTCTGGAGATCATTTTCTGAGCTCTGTACAACCTGTATTTGGTGCTACAGTGCCCAGCTCAGCATCTGTTATCCCAGTGGCACCTTGATGAAAATTTCCAGAGGATCACAAATTTAAATATCAGCTGTCTGAACATTTTAAAAAATGAAAGTGTATAATGTTCAGCTCACTGGAATTTGGCACATATTTGAAAGCTTAAAAGAAATAATGCAGCATCCATAGATAAAATGCTTCATTTTTAAACAAAGTGTGTTTTTAGGGATCAGAAGATGTTTTCAGTGTAAAATTCTCATATCCTGGATGAAAGCAAGAGCTTGGGCGGACACATAAGATAGGAGAAAATAACAATTTCTCAACAATGCTGCTCTTGACTCACTTCGTTAGATTTCCCTGGGAAGATGAAGACAAACCTCCTCTGTATATATTCCAGCAAGATATGTCCCTATCTTCCACCCAAGTTCCTGTACCTTTGCAGAGGTTTGATACTATGTGCCTTGATTCACAGCACAAGCACTAGTGCTGCCAATGCGCACGATCGTGCGAAGGGTACCTCATCTCATAGCTTTCTCTTGGAAACAGCTTAAGAAAAATGTGAGACTGGTAGGCTAGAGCAAGGGCCAGTGGAGGAAGGACTGATCTGTTTGTCCTCTCAGTGGTGGCTACAGGCTGCAGGCTGTACTTGATGGCTTCCATAAACTAGAAAGTAACTTGTTTATTTCACTGCTGGAGGCAAAAGAGGGAGTCAGTTCACTTCATGCCTGAAGGACTCCACTGCTCCAGACCCTTATTACAAAAATCATATCTCTGCCAATGCCAGTAAGTATGAAGGGATGCTCAGCAGCAAAAGGTTTGAGAAAGAGACTTCCGACGGTGATGTTTTCTTCTGCAAATGCATAGGTGAGCTCTAGGCCTTCAATGACCTGGGAAACCTGGTTCCAACTATGTGTCTCCCTCAGCAGGCCGTGAAACTAACATCACTTAGCCACTTTACAGAGTCTTCAGACCCCTTTCTATGGGTCCATAGTGTCTGTGGGCCTCTTGCTTCCTAAATCCAGTCAGTTCTGCTGGGTCATGTGTCATAGGCTTTGACGGGTATGAGCAGGAGAGCAGGTTCAGCTCTAGTTCCTTCTAACTTGTGTGAACGCTCAGAAGGGGCCCATGGGACACCTACCAGCCTGTATCCTCCAGTCACCGACAGCCCAACGGCAGAGTTTAGCCACACTCGGTGGCCTCCTGCCCTTACATGGCCTGTATGCAGGCCAAGCTCTCCTGCAGGTGGGTTTCTTTTGCAGCTGCCTGAAGGGGCGAATGTGCACAACTTGAATAAGTTGCATTCAGTATCTCTTCTCAGTACAGACTGTAAGGGCATGATAAAGGCCATCTCACTGGAACAAACATTATTAGCCTGATGAGATGAGTCCTGCTCTATGCCCACAGTGTCACAAACTGCTGTTTCTCAGACAAGGAGACTTTTCCACCTGGTGGGTAAGGAGGGGTCTGTCATCTTCCCTCCAGCCCCTGGACCAGAAGCTATTTGATGGGAGGAATTGTGGCTAACTCTTGGATAACATGTTTCTGACCTCAGCCCTGCTTTAAGCAGTTTTTTCAGGTGTTGGTTGCTGATGCAGAAAGCCCAGTCAGGTTTAGCCAGGCCATGCCTAAGCCCGTGTAGAAGGGCATTAGATCTCTTACTCAGACAGCTCCTTCTACTAGCTATCAGACTCCTCCAGACCTTATATGAAAGCTACATCTTTGCTCTCCCTTGCTTCTCTCTGCTCTCCCCATATGAATCCCTTGTGTGGGGCAGGAATACTGATTTGTGTCTCTTTGGACGTCTTCAAGGTCATTCCACTAGTGTTTTGTCTGTAAGCAGTTTGTGTGCTAAATAACCCTTTCCTGATTACCTCATTTTTAATCTGTTCTTTCAATCTTTTTTCTTTTTTCGCTAGTTCCTTTTTAGAATCATTTTGATTCATCGCTGTTTCCTATGTGCTGGGTCCCCTCCTCAGCTCCCAAATTCAAGGAGAGCTTTTTGTTTCAACCTATCCTCTCTATGAGGAAGTCAGCAATGACAGTGTCTAGCTTAGAGAAAAGACATATCCAACAGGTCTGTAGAGGATAAAGCTTGCCATAAGAAACCTTTGTAGCTTTTATCAATCAGAGGTCTAGACAGTGCTGTAGACAGCAATTTCCTCTACCTGGTTGTGTTTCATATTCGCTGACAGACATATTCTCCATAAATTTTTCTGCTTGGACTGCCCACTGTCCCTTGACAATCAACTCCATAATTTGGCAATATGTTGTATGAAAACACTTTTGGTTTTGACCTCATAATGTCACTGTCTGTCCCTGTGTTCCTGAGCTATGATGAGTAAACATTGCCTATTAACATTTTCCATGCCATAAAAGATCTTACAGACTTGCAAGCTGAAGCGGACTCACTGTTCTCCTATAGAAACTACTCCGTATTTTTTATTGTATTGGGCCAAATCCAAGGCTTTCTCTTTTATAACTTATGGACCTTAGAACCCATGAAATCTGGATAAATGTAGCACATACGATGCAGGACAAGGAAGAACCTATCTCCTATGGGGAACAGGAAGTTTCATGAATCTTCACTTGCCCAGAATGGGTCTCCTCCTTCACTCCTTCTTGAACTTCAACAGTACCTGTCCCCTGTCATTAATTTGGGTTTTATTTTTTATTCTATTTTTCTGCAAAGCTAGGTTCTCTCTCATTCTCTAACTCCCTTTTTACATCTTCCTAGTAAAACATATAACATAACATTTTAAAATGTTTGTCCTGTTCAGTGGCTTAGGAAAGGAGATATGCATGAATGGCCTGGCAACTCTAGTAATTATTATGAGACCATCTGTTAGTAAATATATAGAGATTCACCCTAGATAATTGGCCAGTTGTAAAGAAATACAGATAACCTTTTCAAGTACTAAACAGGCTGACACCATGTCACAAAATAAGTGACTTCACACAATTTTGAGTTAGTAGCAGTTTAGGATTTATTCATGCCTTTACAGCAAATCGCAGGATTGGATCGTGATATTTCAATAGCACTCAATCATCAGTCAGTTAACAAAGTGGTTCGACAAAATCTTGTTTAATCAAAACAGCAACTTAGTTAAAGATTTGAAAATGGCAAGGTTCACTCTGTTACTGCATGGAAGAAATGCACAAAGGAAAATTAAGTTACACTCAGGTTAGAATGATTCACAGAGATACCGTGGATTCAGAGAATAAGGAGGACCCTCCTGTTGAGTCATGAGGTTCAGAGTAGACCCCCTTGCTTTCTAAACTCTTTCTCAGAGAGGAGTCCAGGTGCCTCTAGGTCCAATCTTAGTCAAACTTAGTCAACAGTTTATGTGAATAAGGGGGACCCTCCCGTTGAGTTATGACATTCAGAGTAGACCCCCTTGATTTCTAAATTTGTCAGAGTGGAGTCTATGTGCATCTAGATCCAATCTTAGTCTGAGACTTGGCCAATGGTTTATGTCTAAGGATAGTATGTGCCTAGCAGCAGTCTAAGTTTCACTTTGTAATTAAATCACACATTTACAGTTTACTTAAATTGATTCACACTTGCATACACACTGGATAACCAAAGCACTAGCAGACTGCTAGTTAAGAGATGTGATTTCTCATCATCTTGTGTTTCATGAAAATAATTTGCAAGTTGATTTACCCCTTGGAAGCTGAGAGCAAAGATTGTTCTTTTTTTTTTCAGATTTTACTTTCCTTGTGTTTTGGCCTACAATGATTATTTATGACAGCAATGATGCTATTGTCCAGGTCTGAGGGAACTGTTTGGTTTCTTTAGGCAAGAGGCCCGGAGTTTTTAATTTCCACTTGAAGGTTAGTATCATGTTCCAGAAAGCACACAGAGGAGAACACCTCATAAATCAATACTTGCATACATGCAAGAATGAGCTGAGTGACAATTTTTAAAAAGCATGACATAGTCTATGAACTCTTCTAAAACAGAAAACTTCTCTTTTTTCAGAGTTGAAGACTACAAATATTTCAGTAAAAGAGCAAAATGCTTGAATTTTCATATTGAATTGCCATTAGCATTCCATGTCCTATAAAGAGCCTAATGGCCTCTTGAACACTGTAGTAATTTGAGTCCATTAGTGTAATAGGCAGGGATTAAAAGCAGAAACAAAGAGATCATTAACCATGAAAGTTAAACACATCTGTTCATATTCAGTCATTAAAATGACAAATATTTCATCCCTGAGAAGCATAGATCTTAGTATAGGGAGAGTCAATATAAAATCAGCCTAATATAATGTTCTGCCAAACTTAGGTATTGTTCAGAGGAGGAATTTTATAGCAGCTTCCATATTAGATGCCAAGCAAAAGTCCTAGTACAGTTTCACCTAGTGGATACAGCAAAAGAACCACACAGGTCTGCGGTGTTCCCGTCATTGCTCCTGAGAGGAAACCACAAACTCAAGAGTCCATTACTCTGATGCACCTTCCACTGTGTTTAAAAAGTAGGGAAAAGCTGATGTCACGTGTGAGGTCTCCAAAGTCACAAGCTGTTTGTCCATGTCCACCACATAAGACATTGATGTGCTTCTGATGTGGGGGAGTCTGTTCTGTCCTAACCTTTGGGATCAACAGCTCCTAAACTGATCCTTGCAGCTTGGTAGAAACAGTACACCCCAGCTTCTGTGAAGCCTCAAACCCTTCACAGGAAAGAAGCACCAAAAAAATGCTCTTAGTTTCGCTATTCCTTGAGGGTGGAGTACTCAATTCTTACCCTATCACCTTGGGACTTCATGTAAATTGATGAGTTTGTAGAAAACAATAAGTGAAGGTTTTTGTGGAAAAACAGAGTGTTTGTGCTTAATACCAAAACTGTAATCAAAGCTACAAGGGGGAAAAATAATAAAATGCTTTATCAGGTCCTCTCTAAAGCTTGCCCCTAGTCCTTCTTTTATCCAAGCTTTTGTTCCAGCATGTGTCACAGCAACTTGTACTGAGAGTCTGAAGAATATCTGAGCATCATTTCACAGAACCAGCTCTTTTATGGTTTACTGTTTCTTGGTCATTAGCCAGTCTCAGTCCTGTATCTTAGCTGCTCCCTTTTCCCTTCAATCTACTCCCTAGGGCTTCTTATGACAGTTTGTTATTGTTGTTTCTCCATCCAAGGTGAATTATCTTGTTCTCTCTTAAATTCACATATTTT
This sequence comes from Egretta garzetta, assembly GCF_000687185.1. NCBI lineage: Eukaryota > Metazoa > Chordata > Aves > Pelecaniformes > Ardeidae > Egretta > Egretta garzetta. The sequence continues at coordinate 1,003,717 of NW_009260611.1, forward strand.
CTGGCTCTGTTATCTAGGCAGAATCTGTATTTAGCAAGATAAATCCTTTATTGAAAAAATTACTGATCAACTAACACCTAGAGAAAAAAATATTAAATACTAGCAATGGATATTTTTATTTCTTTTCCCTGTAACCTCTGGAGCTGAATTCCCACTCCTTGGAAGTTTTGATGGATTTAATCTTTTGTGGTAAACAGAAAGGACCACCAGGCTGGAAGGTATGCTCGTTTTAGCTGGGATAGAATTAATTTTCTTCATAGTAGCTAGTATGGGGCTATGTTTTGTATTTGTGCTAAAAACAGTGTTCATAATACAGGGATGTTTTCGTTATTGTGGAGCAGGGTTTACAAAGAGTCAAGGGCTTTTCTGGTCCTCACCCCACCCCACCAGTGAACTGGCTGGGGGTGCATGAGAAGTTGGGAGGGGACATGGCTTGAACAGCTGACCCCAACTGATCAAACGGATATTCCATACCATATGACATCATGCTCAGCATATAAAGCTGGGGGTATAAGAAGGAAGGGGGAGCGCGTTCAGAGTTATGGCATATGTCTTCCCAAGTTACCATTATGCATGATAGAGCCCTGCTTTCCTGGAGATGGCTGAACACGCTGATAGGAAGTAGTGAATGAATTCTGTGTTTTGCTTTGCTTGTGTGCATGGCTTTTGCCTTACCTATTAAACTGTCTTTATCTCAAACCATGAGTTTTCTCACTTTTACCCTTCTCATTCTCTCCCCTAACCCATTAGGGGGGAGTGAGCGAGCGTCTGTGTGGGGCTGAATTGCCAGCTGGGGTTAAACCATGACAAAGGGATGCATTAATTAAGAGTACAAGATTGTAAAGCCTGTTAAAATCCCATGTAAACCAAATAGTTTGAGAATTCCTTAATGTAATTGTAATCCATTACCACATTAGCAAGACACCTTGAGACACAGGCTTAATAAAAGTTTCTGAAGTCTGGAACTCTCTTGTATTTCATTCCCTCACCTTTGCATACCAGTGATTTTAGGGGATGGTTAAAGAAGGGGAAAGTCATATTCATAAAATGAGTCTGAACACCAGATTTATTTATTCTAATTTCCATTCCGAAGTGCTTTTCCCATTGCATGAGGTGCTTTGCAAATGTTAAAGGGTGCAATAGAAATAAAAACTGTTTATTGTGCTCAGCTTAAAGCAGTCACTCCTTGATTCCTAACATCTGGCCAGCTGTACCTCTCAAGCCTGAGTGCATGAAACACAGCTCATCACTCAGCTGGGCAACAAGGTCAAAGCTGGAGACCTTCTGCCATTTTCCTCCTGAGTGAGCCTGGTCATTCACAGTAGGGGGATTCATCTGTCCACAGTAGAGAGAAATCTGCACTTCTAAAATCTGGAGGGAAACCCGCACCTCTCTTTTCATGAACTAGGTATCTGAAAAAGTGTAGGCATCTATGCATTAGATGTCTGAAGCTTCATTTCCAAGTGAATGGTGAGAGTTATCTTGACTTCCTTTCCTTGGGTAGCAGCTCTTTTTTGGAAAGAGGGAATTGCCTGGCATTGATTTGCCTGTTGATTAAAGATGCTAAGAGAGGAGTCTCATCCATGTTAAACAACCTAGTCATTTTGTTGCTGATGGAACGAGAGATGAGGATAAGAAAATGCTATTAAAAGGGTAGATGTACCTCCATTTTAGAGCACATTGTGACTGCAGCCACCTAAGAATTTTGTTAGATAAATAATAAGAACTTCAACCTTTAAAAAGCTCACTATGACTGCAGGGAACCACAGTCCCTTGTTTGTTTTTTTCCATCACTCTTCTGTCTACCTCTGGTCACCCTTGCTCCCAGGTGCACTTTTCTACATGGAATCTCTTGTTCCTGGAAACAAAAAGCATCTGACATCTTATTAGGTTATGCTTACATGAATTTCCCAGCCCAGTAATGCATATCTAAGTAACTTGGATAATTCAGATAAGTGTCAATACTACAATCTAAATTAAAACAGACCTAAAATTGTTTTGAAGAGTTATCTATCATTAGAGAGATATGTAACTGAATGAAATAACACAGGAATCCATAATAAATACAAATCTCCATGTTTCAATATTATATTCCCACTCTTTTTAGCCTTGGGCAACTCTGTAGCAATGTGCTGTAGGCTGAAAGGACCACATCTGTATTCCTGTCTATCATCTCTCTTTAAAGAATGTCAATAACTCAGAAAAAGGCAATCAGATGAATCCCTTTTGGGAACTGGTTTACCTATTCCTTTTTTTTTTTTTTCCTTTAAAATGTAAATCCACCAGGCCTCCTCCCAAAAATGAGAAAAGCACTTTTTATGATCCGTGATTTTAAAAGATGTGCCCCTATATAAACAAAACTATACAGTGATGTGGAGGATGGGCCTCAAAAGGAGCTCGTGGTGTAGTCCCAATTATCCCTGACATCTCTCAAATGGCCTCTCTCAAACTAGTCAAATGCTAGCTTGAGAGCAACTCTATAGGTAGGTGTTCCTACTGCTCTGCTTGGTGGTAATTTCAGAATTTCACTGCGCTGCTGATTAGAAATGTCCCTCTCATTTCCAACCCCAGCATATTTGTGACCACTTAGTTTTTATGCTAATCCTGCTCTTTAACTTAAGGAACTATTTTCCTTCTTTTCTATATATACTTGCAATGTATTTAAAGACCACATTCTGTTTTGCCAAGCTGCTTAATCCATGTTATTTCTCTCTCCTCACATCCTGAAGTTTTCCACTCCACCCTTTGCCACAGTGTACCTTTTCTGCACTTATTCAAATGTGAATTCAACTTTCAGGGAAGGAGCTGAGAAGAATTTACCTAGTATTCCAGATGCAGTCTCACCAACGGCATTGAGTCTTCCCAGATTACTTTTCCTCTCCAGATGTTGGTTTGCAATTACCCCACAGTCAAATAGTATACCAGGTCTTTATCTTCCCCAGTCACTTCCAAACAATGACCTAATTGTTGATTTTCTTGTTATTAGTCTTCGGATACCTGTCCTTGAGTTTAATTTTTCTGGGATCCCCCTTCTGTCATTCCCATGATCATAGGAGTTGTTTACTCCTTTAGTCATTTGATATCTCAGTCTTCCTTTTGTGTTTATGATACTGAGAATTTCATGCACACACTTCTTGGTTTTAAGCCAAGATCATTAATGAAAATGTTGAAAAGATTTGTCCAAAAATTAATCCTTGAGGAAGTCCAACAGTGACTTCCCTTCAATCTGGAATTTCCTTTCCTGACAACATCATCTGCTGTCTGCCTTCAGTCAGTCTTACACTTTTACATTTCTCCTATTAATTCCTTCCTTCTCCAAATTTATAATTTCCTAGGTAGAAATATAGTGGATATTCCACTAGAATCTAGATATTAGAGTATGAAAAATATGAATTTCCCAGTGTTTCTTCTCTAGAGAAGTGATTTCCTTATCAGAGAGAGTTTGTTGTTCTGCCGCCATCTATATTTGGTGGGTTAGTGCTTCCTTCTACAGAGCTCAAATCAGGTGGTGTGATCAGGCTGGAAGAATTGTCTCAGGGTTGTTGGAAAAACCTGTGCATGTGGATGGATGTGCGTGTTGCATAATAATGAAAGGAACGGTACTTCTGTAGGTGTTTGTCTAGCCGAATTCCAGCTGAATACAGTCAGTGTTGACTCTAGTGAGCTGTATTGTCAATCGAGCAGTATCTCATCTGAAGACTTTAAAAGGTGTTCTCTTGCTTGAACTGACACAAGGAAATCAAGATAAATGATGGAAAACTAAAATGTCAGTGATATGTATGAAGGCTTAAGTAATCAAACTGGAAAGCTATGGCATCTGTAATAATTCTGCTGCAGAAAAACCCCTACAATTATTTTGGAATTTAAGTCCTTTTAAGTCACGTTGTGCTCCTCAGACAGCGATTCATTACCTTAGGAGACATCCTTCAGATAACAGTGCTTTCTTTTACTGTAGAAACAGCATCTTCCCAGACCATTTGTTCCAAATTTGGCCTTAATTTCTCCAAGTCAAGGATGGAGACAGTGCCTCCTTGGAAATCATTATTCTTTATCCATTTATCATCATGCAAATACTTTTCAGAATAAAACAAAATGGATAATTTAAATGCAGTCTGCTTAAATAGGACATTGTGTTTCTCTCCAAATGAACATCACATTGCAAGAACATGGGCAATAAAACTATAATTTCTAATTCCTAAATGTCAGCTATCCTTTGGAAAACTAAGGAGCAATTTAATTGTTCAAGGCCAACTTAGACAAAACTTAAGAAAAAAAATGTCTCTATGGGCTGTAAGTTCTGAATTTTATTAAAATCAATTATTTAATATATTAAAATGCATTAAAAATGATTGGGCATATGGCAAAATAGCTTTGTTCTACCCTGAGGCTTGAAAGAAACTATTTTGCCTAGTTCTGAAACTACTAAAAAAATAGAAAATTCAAGAAAGGAACATAATCTTTTACAACATTCATCTTAGATACCTTGCTCATTTACCTTTTGGCTCAGTTTTCTGTCTTCCTTCCATCCCCAGATTTCTCCCAGCACACTAATATGCAAGAACAGAGACCTCCCTGGTTTTACAATGCCAGCATGAATGAGCTAATTCATGACATCACACAGTAATGTAGGCCTGGAGCTGGAAACAGAGCCTCAACACTGCCACTGGGACTTTTGTGATATAAATTTTCTTAAAGGCAAGTCATTTAATTGCCTAAAAGACTAGCAAATGGCCTAAGAGTGGGGTATGCAAACCTCAACTAAAACTCAGACCTGCTTGGATTGTGAGCTTTGTATCAGTTCAACTACAACCAATTCTCATTCTAATAGGAGTGTGCAAGTTTTGGTCTAATATCTCATATCTGTGCTAAAGTCCTCCAGCTTCTAACGAATATGCTCAGCTGCTTGAAATTCTGCGGTGATAAAAGAGAGTGCACCTTTTCCACTCAAGTACCCTTTTCCCCATAACAAGATGTGAAAAAATCCTCTTGACCTATTCAAAGAAAATTGTGCCAGTAAATGTTAAATAGAAGCATATTGAAAGTTCATGAGGGGTAGGCATCCTTCACTTGTTAGAAATTATTACTTTGAAACTTCTATGAAGTTTATAAAATATGTGATGGATAAAAATAAGATAAATTATTAGCATATGTATTTATTACTTTTTTTTCCCCCTATTTCAGCCTTCTCCCTAAGCCCATGTGAATTTAGGAGCATGGCACTGTTTTTTCTACAAGTCATAAAAGAACACAGACATTATGTAAATAGTTTCAGTGGAGAAATGAAGTGGAAAAACTAATTTTACAATAGAAAGGATAAGTGGTATTACTCACCATTCGATGGGGCTGAAAACCACTGAGCTTTAGAGATATCTGATCATTTCCCTAAGCTTTTAGGTACAATAAGGAGCGACAAATTTTAGCCAGTCCCTTCCCGGACACAGAATCACACCTCAAAGGGAAAGCAGAGGGAAAAAGTTGGATCCAACTCCTGATCTCTGTAACACATGTAAAACAAAAAAAAATGATCCACTTCAGTAGAACTTTTCTACATTTGCAACAGAGTAATTATAATAGCATAGGATAGGATAGGATAGGATAGGATAGGATAGGATAGGATAGAACAGAATAGAATAGAATAGAACAGAATAGAATAGAAAAGAATAGAATATTTCAGTTGGAAAGGACTCACAGTGATCATCTGGTCCAACTGTCTGACCAATTCAGGGCTCACCAGAAGTCAAAACACGCTATTAAGGGCAATGTCCAAATGCCTCTTAAATATTGACAGGTTTGGGGCATTGACCACCTCTCCAGGAAGCCTGTTCCAGTGTTTGACCACCCTCTTGGTAAAGAAACGCTTCCTAATGTGCAGTCTAAGCTTCCCCTGATGCAGCTTTGAACCATTCCCATGTGTCCTGTCACTGAATACCAAGGAGAAGAGCTCAGCACCTCCCTCTCCACTTTCCCTCCTCAGGAAGCTGTAATTGGGAACAGAGCCCTGATTCCAGTACCATTTTAAGTTTTTGTGTGCTAACTGCTGAGTTCTTTATGAAGTTCTTGTACAAATTTGTACTGACTTAAAAAAAGGGCTTGGTTTCAATTTTAGAACTTAAGAGCTCTTTTCTTTTTTTGCTTCAGAATGTCAACATTTGCCTGAAATATCAATAAACTATAAAGGATTTGCAAACATTTAGACTGTCTCAAGATCTGGGAGGGCCCTTGTAAGTCATCCGGGGTGATTTTCATTGACAATTATGGTTTTTGGACTGGGTCTGAATGGAAATACCGGTGCAATTTATTACTGACAGTGCAATTGTTAAAAAACAGGTGTGAATGAGCAGCTAGTACCACGTGATAAATCTGCTCTGCTCCCATCAAACTACAGGGAAGTTGAAGAACCTTAGCTAGGGTGCAAAGCTGGCTTGAGGCACTGACAGAGGCACCAGCACCAGCTATAAAGTAAGTGCCTTGTGGCCGCTTCTGACTTCAGTTGACATAGGTTTCAATCGGCCGCAGTTGGAGATTTCTATTCTGTGATTCCGCAACCTTGAAATCTGCCACCCGCTTCAATGACAATGTAAGTGATATGAAAGGAAACTTTGACTTATTTTCCATTTTTAAAAGGAGTCGTAGTAAACTGGGCTTGAGCCAATTATATCTGACTCCAAGCTCATCAGCTTAACCACAATGAAAATAATATGAAGCCATCATTTAAGGGAACATGATCTCATGGGAAGTTATCTGAGAGGACTCCAAGGTGCAATTTAATGTATCTATGCATAGGAATAGTTGGAACCGTTAAAAAAAAAAAAAAAAAAGGGGAATGAAGAGAAACAAGAGAAGATCCTGACAAAAAGAATACTGAAGGCAGCACAACAGAGACTGAAGAACAGTTTGATCTTTAGGGACGGCTTCTGTCTCAGTTTCACTACTCTAGCCATTTTAATAAGTATTATGAAATACTACTACAAAGCCTATAGAAAGACTCTAAATATGTTGCAGTTACTTCATGCCCTATGGAATGAAGCTTGTGATAACAAACACGAGAATCCTAATGTGGCCAATTGTCCCTTTTATACAACGCTGTTCTAGTAACACTGACACTTAATTGGATTTTTATGCAATATTAGAGGGAAAATATGTATATTAAAAATGTAATCTGAAAGATTTCTTCATGCAGAAGATAGTTCCATCAGTTTTAACATAATCTAGGATTGCAGTTACTATGATTCCATAGTTTAGTTTCTATTAATTTTATTCATTGTACTGGAATTTTCTTAACCTTTTTCAATTAGTATTAAAGACACTCAGTAGGAACATTCATTCCAGACAGGTAAGAATATTCTTATATGGCAGAATGATTATTTTGATTATGTTTCTACTTATAATGTGCAATTATGTTACATATTATTTTACAAGTACAAAGACGTTTAAAAGCAAGTACTTATAATTATTCCATAAACCAATGTTACAGTTACCTCACTCAAAAACCAGACATTACCAAAGCTAAGGAAAACTAGAAGGAGGAAGGGGACAGAGAGAGGGAAAAAAAAATGGAAGGAAGGAAATAAAGTTGAAGCAGAAGCCATTTCTACCATCTTCACTTGCAGTGAAGGATCGCTAACATCATTAAAAGCCCTGTCTGAAATCACTACTGTCTTGAATTGCACTAACAAAATCAAACCTTGAATCAAGAATTAAGGAAAATGAATAAAATAAGAAAAGTCACCTGAAGAGGTCTTGAAGAATATGTTGCAGTATGCATCATTCCATATGATATCTCTTTTAAAAAAACTTCTCAAAAAGCACTTAAGTTTTCTTATTTACATTCAGTCTCTATTTTTTCTCACACAAACACAGTCATTTGTTGTTATAGGGCTGATTTCCAGTGGCAGAACTAAGGATCAACATGACCAGTTGCTGTTAAGAAGAAAAAGTGCCTATTTTGAATTTAAAATTAAAAAATTAAATGAACTTGCAAAATAGTTAGCATATAATAAAAATGAATGTCAGACAGACCTGCTCCACTAACCTTGCAGGGTCTCTTTAATTACACTGGAAAATTTTAATATGCTCCATTCACAGGAGAGGAAGGGAATTCGGGTATTAGTTCTGACCTACATTTGCACTCAATTTGCTTAGCAGAAAGGAGTCAGGGAGGTGGGACTCATAATAAGGAAGGGTTATCAGGATATGAATTACTGAATAAAACGCAAGATGTTCAGCCTCTTAAAAGTGATTGAGAACTTTTCTGAATTATCCAAGAAATTAGGAGATAATCATAGTAATCATACCAGCACTTGTAACACACCCTAGAGATTTTAGACATTCTGGGGGCTGAAAATAGTTTTTAGTAACACAAAAAAGATGATGGGGCAAGTTCATGTTTGTACTGGTTTCTCTTGTTCATATGGCCCAATGACTTCAGCAGCATTATTTTTAAATCTTTTTCCCTTCTGTGCCTGTTTCAAAAGTCAGGGAAATCAGAATGTAAAAAGCAAATTTTTTATATGTTATTTTTTTCATCCCTGATCGTAAAGACCACTCAAGTTGTGAACCTTTTCTTCACACTAGTGAAGAGGATTGTGCCTGTGGGCAGTCTGACACATGTCAGCTTTGCATAACTTGTCCAACCACAGAAATAGCTTACCATTACCAGAAGAGGACACACGATCTGGCCCATGGAAAATCCTAGGACTTCTGAAACCTAATGCTATACGTAAAATGAATATAGTTAATTTTTTCTTCAGTAACAGATCACTCTAACATGGTGGAGGTCAGAAATCTCCTTTTGTTCAAAGAAGTATGACAGAGCAAAAGCTGATACTCCTTTATTTATCACCCAAAGATCCTGATCCTTTGCCTCTTTTATTCCTTGGAAGGAATAAAAATAGAACTGATGAAACACAACATAACTGGAATAATTATGCATCAGAGTTGGGACCTAGCAAGGAAAGAAAAGGATGTTCTTGATTTTAAGTCTCCCTGGAGTTTTCATGGTGTCAAATCAACAAATCACTTTCAGTAATCCACCACTAATGTATATCTACATGGAAATGATACTTACACAAATTAGATTTGAGTGTGAAGATTCCCTCATACCACCTTGGAAGTGTAAAAGGGTTTAAAGATGACTGAACTGTGCTGTGCCTCCATGTTAAAACCCCTTATTAATTCCAGTAGTAGGTGAAACGGCTCCAGTGCAAATGAGAGTTAGACCAGAAGCTGCACTCTGCACCCTGTTCTGTGAGGAGCTGAGCACCTCTTGAAAGCAGTAGGAACTGAACATACCCAACATTTTACAGGATCAGATTTTACCTTGAGTGAAAACTAGTAGGTTTACACAAATTCTGCAGACAATTCAGTGATGCCCAGAGATAATCAGGTATGCGGAGATTAAAATACTCAGAGCTATCTTCAAATTCTGTTCCCTGGGGATGGTGTCTAATATATGTTAAATCCAATCAGTGCCTTTTAGCTTTCTTCCCTGTCACAGGGTTTCAGTTTACTAATTAGAAATGTTCAGCTGCAATTCCTTTACATCGCTTTCTCACAGGGTAGAATTCAGCACCCTCTGAGAATTTAAAAAGGTTACACAACCATTTGTCAAGGTCACAGCAAGAAAGGTTTTTCATTAATTTTAGATTGGCAAAGAATAAGAAATATTGTAACTGCTGCATTTAAGCCATTCACTGCACCAGTTCTCTTTCTACTTCACAGAGACCCGATTAGGGACTTTATTTAAAATGTATGAATTGTATGACTGTCATTAAAGCTATGATTCTGAAGAGTTCATTTGCTTTTTTAAATGGAAGTATTACAGAAATGCAATAATTCTTCAGGACAATGACCCGATCATTCAACATTTGGTAAATAAAAATGGCTATAGATATGACCACAGGTGGAGCCTCCATTAAAATTAGTGCTGGGAGGGCCCCGTTCTGCAAGGCACTGACTGGCTACTATGCCAGCACTGACCATCTGCCTCCTCAGTTTGACAGAAAGACCTGGAAAATCCCCCAGAATGTTACGCTTTTGTGGTAAGAGAAAACCAAAACCACAATCAAATGTTCTTCATTTGTGAAAACAGCAGAGAGCCATCTCCAAGGCCTGTTGCTGGTTAGTGCAGCAAAACTGTGACTCAGTTTTGACCAAGCCAGAGCAATGAGCAGACCCCTGGGATCACCCAAACATGGTTTCAGCATTCTCCATCACCCTGTGAGCTTTCTTGAATGAATGCCCTTCTCATGACAAACAGCTACACTTTCCATATTTGTTCTTTTTGACATTTATTGAAAATTAGAGGCATTGTTTTAGATGGATTTGTTTTATTCCTTTCCTTTTTGTGAGACTTGACTCAAAAGAATTCATCTCCTCTATTGCAAAGCAACACATTTACTATGAAGTGGTAGAATCTGGGTGGCCTGAGACTGCATTTTGTAGCACCTTTTTCATGGTTTTGCTTCACCAGTAAGTACATCTCTGAGGTGGGACTGCTCCTGCAGACTGTAAGAGTACAGGAAGTTTATCTTCCTGAGGATTGCATGACTTTGCATGGGAGGTAAAATTTCCTGTCCTGATTTTGCCAAGGGAGATTTGCTTTTTCATGTGATAATGTGCTGGCCCAAAAGCTTCCTGGGGACACACAAAATCATCCATAATTTTATTTCCTTATTGAAAATAAGGATTTATGGATTTGTTTTCTTTTTGAGAACAAAAAAAAAAAATCCTTGTCCCACTTGTACTATTAGTCAAATATTAATCACACCACATGCACGTCTTTTGCTCTCGTCACATAGTAAATGTGTTTTCCTGATTTCCATAAACAGGTGTGTAAATAAGAACCTTTCTTACCACCTCATTTCTCTCTTCTTTTTTGATTATAAGAACCCCAAGTAGATGAGGCATTCAAAACACAAAAGGCAGCATGGGAAAGATTAGCTACTTCTTTCTCTCTCTAACTGTTTCAGATTATTTTTTCCAACTCAAGCAATATAGACAATACAGTTGCTCAAAAATCTTGTGTGAACAAAAGAAGTTGCACAAATGCGTCAACTGAAAATTTTTTATTGCAATGCACTATTATGCCTCTTTGACTACTTGATATAGAAAAGGGTGCATTTCCAGGACATTTTTGCCCTTTTGGGTTAGCATCTGAAACTGCTTAAATCCCCTTTCTTCAAAGGAGCTATGTTTAATCAGGTTTCTGATTGAAAACAAGCCAGTAAACACTGAAGTCCAAATAGACAATGGACACTGTCTACTGTAAGGTCTACACTGACAAGTTGATGAAGTATGTGCTGGATGAGCAGACAGGCCCATTGAAAACTGGCCCAGAGGTCCCTTCCAATTGCAACTATTCTGTGAACAGAACAGGATCCCAGTGGGACTCAGGGTCTAGCAGGAAAGGGAATCCTACAGTGCTTTAAAGCACAACAAAGACTTTCAGACATGGGACTAAATTACCAATATAAAACTTTAATGTAAGTAGAAAACCAAAAAACTCTTAATTCACTATTATGTGCTCTATCAAGAACAGCATTTGCTCCTCACAAGACATACAAATTCATGAGAATATTGGATTTTTTTTTTAAATGGGCATTCTTGGTTGAAGAAAAGTTTGAAATCTCTAAGCATTCTACAACTGAAAAGTCAGAATCATACACTGAAAAAAAACCCTTTTTTCTTTTAATCTCATAACTTTAGGCTGTGATTGAAGGATATACTCAAGGTTTTGAACATTTGGGTTAACAATACTGATATAGGATGTCTTTTTTCTGACAAGCTTCAGTGCACCTAACAACATCTCCCCTCATGGTCCCCTGTCTGCACCATAGTACAATTAAACTGACAATAATGATTATAATTGCCAGATATTCTGAAACAAATGATACCTAAAGCACTTCATGGAATGCGTAGCATGAAAATTAAGACAATTTTAATAATTTCTCCGTCTCAGAGCCTTGATGGCTAAAACTTTGCTAGAAGAAGGTGAAACTACAGGAGAGTTCGCCTAGGCGCGACCTTGGTGAAGACAGTCCGAATGCCCTTTCCCACCAGCCTCCTGACAAACCTGGAAGAGGCAAGAGAAGGCTGAACCAGAGAGGCAGCAGCACTGAGAGAAGCTGAGAGAACTCCCAGGGGAGAGGCTGTGAGGAAGAGGTAACAGGACCCAGGGGTGTTCAGGAATGGAAAGGTGACACTGCCCCCCAGGGGCACAGTGGCTCCATGCCCTCAGTCCTGAAGACATCAGAAGGGGAGGAAGCATTTAAAGGGAGGGGAGGATATTTTACTCTTTACCCAAGATTAGGCTAATTATGCGTGCTGCTGCCCATGGCCCTGCCTGCCTTTTTCCCGGAGGGACATCTGTTTTTACATGAGTAAGTAAGAGCAAAAAATTGTGTCTCAGAGACTAAGGTCCCCCTCAGTAGAGGAAGATTTCTTTTTGGCCAGTGCCTTTGACAACCAAATCTCACCCATGCTACTCAACTCACAACCTGTTTTGAGTAGCTTTTCAAAACACTCTGTTTTAAGGTGAACTCCACTGAAAAGAAGTCTTGTTTTGGTTTTCCTAAACATAATTAATCACTTGATTAGAGTACTCTTGTAAAAACAATGGTGGTAAAGTAAAACAAATATACATGTAACTTTTCTTCCCAGATGTGACTGGCACCAGCAAGGTCAGGGTTGGATTGAAGGGGATTGCTAAAAACACACTAGGTGTAGCCTCTCTGTGGAAGGCTGTGTAAATTAAACTAACTAAAAGTATATTTTATGCATGAAAAGTAAGTTAGAAAAATAGGGCAACTTTAATAGTTAAAGATTAGAATAGAACAGTACAGAACAACATATTTCAGTTGCAAGGGACCTACCACTACCATCTGGTCCAACTGTCTGACCAATTCAGGGCTCACCAGAAGTCAAAACACGCTGTTAAGGGCAATGTCCAAATGCCTCTTAAATATTGACAGGTTTGGGGCATCAACCACCTCTCCAGGAAGCCTGTTCCAGTGTTTGACCACCCTCTTGGTAAAGAAATGCTTCCTAATGTGCAGTCTAAGCCTCCCCTGATGCAGCTTCGAACCATTCCCATGCATCCTGGATACCAAAGAGAAGAGCTCAGTACCTTCCTCTCCATGTCCCCTTCTCAGGAAGCTGTAGAGAGCAATGAGGTGGCCCCTCAGCCTCCTTTTCTCCAAACTAGACAAGCCCAAAGTCCTTAGCTGCTCCTCACAGGACATTCCCTCCAGCCATTTCATCAGCTTTTTTGCCCTCCTCTGAATGCATTGAAGGACCAAAAAAGATGTGGACAGACTGGACAGGGTCCAGAGAAGGGCCACAAAGATGATCAGAAGACCGAGAAGCCTGACATATGAGGAAAGGCTGAGAGAACTGGGTTTATTCAGCCTTGAGAAAAGAAAACTTAGGGGAGACCTTACCACCATGTTCCAATATTTAAAGGGTGGCTATGAAGAAGATGGAGACTCCCTTTTTACAAGGAGTCACATGGAAAGGAGAAGGGTTAATGGGTACAAGTTACTCCTGCAGAGATTTCAGTTGGACACAAGAGAAAAATTTTTCACGGTGAGAACAATCAGCCATTGGAATCATCTTCCCAGGGAAGTGGTGGATTACCCGATACTGGACACTTCTAAAATTAGGGTGGACAGAGTGCTGGGCCATCTTCTATAGACCATGCTTTTGCCAAGAAAGGTTGGGCCAGATGATCCCTGAGGTCCTTTCCAACCTGGTATTCTATGATTCTGTGACCTTAACATTCTTCTTAAATTGTGGGGCCCAGAACAGCACACAGCACCAACACTGAATACAGCAGGAAAATCACTGCTTTTGACCAGCTGGTTATGCTGTCTGTGATGCACCCCAGGGTGGGGTTTGCCCCCTTGGCTGCCCGGGCACGCTGCTGACTCCTCTTGAGCCTGCTGCCGACCAGCACCCACAGATCCCTTTCTTCAGGGCTGCTCTCCAGCCACTCCTCTCCCAGCTTATACTTGTGCCTGGCATTACTCCATCCTAGGTGCAGGATCCAGCGTTTGGACTTGTTAAATTTCATTCCACTAATCATTGCCCAAGATAGAGCTGTAAGAATCGCATAGTCATGCCCTCTGTTCACAGGTAAGTTGGATGCCTCAACCCTGCAATCACACCCAAAGGCCAGTTTGGGACTTGCATATCCAGCCATGTAGAAAGGCTCATTTCTCTTTGCTCTGTTCCTATGAGCCTTTTCTTGATGTATCCCGCTCTGCTAGCTGCTGTGTCTAACCACTGCAGCTGGGTTGACTGTTCCTGTGAGATATCGCTGAGGACTTGTGCAGGTCTTGCATAAAGAAGACTCTTAAACAGCTTCACCTCCTTTAAAGATGACAGATGACCCTTGGTTTTAGTTGCAGGCTATAGTTTTTGGACCCAAGTGCTGGTGGCTGTCACCTTAGAATAGTTGACCACTTATGCCAGATTCATTTAAGCAAAGGTAGCTGGTCTGAATTTCCACATACTACTGCAATAAGAAACTTTTCCACACTTATTTTTATGTTTCCTTTTACAGAAATGTCTCTCAGGTAACAAAACAATATATTGAACATATTTTACGTCTAGCAGACATCTGTTTCATTTGCCCTTCATTCTCTCTTTTTATTTTTTGCTTGTCCAGCCATCCATGAACAGAGCGAGAATGTTTCACTCTTTCTTTAAGCCCTAGCACCCACGCTTGGGTAAAAATCTCAAAAGCAGTAACAAAACCAAGCAGCCTGGTAATGAATCAAGATTTACGCAATTTCTGAGTAATCCTGTTTCCTTGAGACTCCTGAACGACACATCCTTTCACAGGTTCCCTCTGTTGCTCAGCTAACAGAGACACTGTGACTCTATCCTGTGAGTCAGATGATACTGCTTTAGCCAGGCAAGGGTACCTCTTCATCCCACCTCCAAAAAAGCTGAGCAGAAAGAAGCAACTCCTTTGCCCTTTAGTCAAATCAAAGTACCTGAAAAAAGTTATTATTTTCTACCTAATAAATTTTCAGAAATAAAGTTGACAAAGAAAGTTAACTAAAAGCTCAAGGAGGTACATTTCTGTTCTAAGCTACTTTGCTGTGAATCATGAATAACACTATTGGAGTAAATGGCATAATTTAGCTAAAAATGAGGCCAGTGTAAACAAAGGCAAGTCCTAATGATACTGATTTACAGCAGAATCAGTCCTCAGTTATTTCAATACCAGTAACACATCTTGGAAGCTCAAATAGGCCCAGTGAACTGAATAATATTCTATTCTCATCTATGTGAATGCAGATACTGCTTCTGCTTGCTATCAAGACTTGAAGGACAAAATTACTTGACTTTAGTGGTTGTTGTGCATGAAAAATTGCATAACGGGCTTCTGAACCTTCCAGGTGGAAGAAGGTATGTCCTCTACTGTCTGTTTTAAAGTTTTTGCCCAATATGGATGGCTCTGGGCATAGCTAACAAATTCTTATGTTACCAACAAGTATTAAGGGTTACTCCCTTCACATGTGAAAAAAAAAATTCTATGGAAGTTTCCAAACTATCTCTATCTATGAGGAAGTATTAAGTAAGAAGTAAAAATACTTAATTCATTTGGGCAGATTTTAATTTTGAGAGCTGATTTACTCTTTGCCATTGGTTACAATTTTTTTAGAATTAAAATTTTATGTTTATACACTACACCTATTACACATAATATATATATACATACACGCCAAAAAACTTTAATTTTGCAGCATGCATTCACTTCTCAGGCTCAATACATCAAAACCATACCTCTCAACTTGCTTACACACCCTTCTTATCTCAGACTGTTTATTGCTCAGGTAGAGCAAGGGAGATACAACAGTACAGATGACAGTATTCCTTAAATTCACATACATTACTTTTACCTATTGTTAGCTTATTAATAGCACTGTGAATTTTGTAATAACCTATTTTTCCTTCTGAACTTGTTATTATGTTCTCTACTAAAACACTGAGATAACTGAGTATTCTTAAATATTCCTAAGACTGTGATTCTTTCACATGACATTTCAAGTTTTTAGGACCTAAACATTTGGCAAATATTTCCCATAGGCTCATTTTGAAAGATTTCTCATGTGGGAAGCTTAAAATATGTTTTATGCTCGCTGGGATTCTGTGGAATCTTAAAACTGAGACTTATAAATGTGTGTGATACTGAAAGATGTTTATGATGTCAATACACTGGAACACATTCTCATAAAATTTCTTCTTTTTTTATTTTTTCCTGCAAAGAAAAAAGAAGAAAATTGTACTTAGAATACCTCTTTCTTTTCTTTATAAGGGGACAAGCAAAGAAAAGACTCAAATGCTTCAATCTAAACAAGCAGAGCACATACTCCCAAAAATGTAGATCATACTTTTCTCACCAGCGGCAGTATCATTTTTTCTAACCTATGTGTGATTTATGATCATTGCTGCCTGTACCCAGGAGGAATATGTTATTTAAAAGATAGTGTGTGATTCCATGACAACTGGCAGGTGCCTTATAAAGCCTTTCTTTGCTGAAATGTGCAGGTGAGTTGTTATACTTTAAAATAGGAGAAACGGAGCTCTGATAGATCTTCCTCAGTCCATGAGGAACCTGAAAATTAAAGTCAAATATTATTTTTATACCTGCCTATCGAATTCACAAAGACCAGTTGCAACAGCCGCAATGGAAAGTCAAATAAAACGCACTGTCCCACATGCTGCAATTTTTTAGCCAAACTGCTTTCTTCTTTTAGATGTTGCTGACTACAGCAGAATCATGAGTCTGTGTCCTGTCCTTTTCCCTTTGTTGACAAGTCAGGGAAGCTTTTTTGAAAAATACAGGAAAACTAACTTGCAGGCATTTTCCCCTGGTTTTCCACTTAGCTATTTCACTTGTTTGAAACTGCCTCATTTAATAAACAGTAAACAATCACTTAGTATTGTTAGAGATTTGAATTTATGCGGTATGTGATTTTCCAATTAGAATGAAGAACTCAGAGCTCCTCTTGTGCTTGTCTGACTCCTGGGATCACTGGTACAAATTAATTTCCCTGTTGCCTTTATCCTCTCAGGAACAAAAACCCCACAAAACCCACACTCAGGAACACACTGGAATTTTTTACCCCAGTAGTAACATCTTAAATCGATATCTATTTCAGCTGCTGGAGCACAGGATCTGTTTCCGTTTGAAGAGCTGAAAAAGTAACCCAGAAGACGACTGGATCCTGCAGGTGCAGAAAGCCTCATTTCTGTTGATCCCAATGAGAATTTATGATCTTTTGCAACTTGGAGGCTCAGATCTGAATAAATCACCGTTTTCATTAGCTACAAGCATTTACAGCTTGGTCCAGTGCTCCTTGAAGCCAGTGGAAAGGCTCTCATTGCCTTCAGCTTACTTTGGATGACATGAGGAGCAAGCCAAAATAAAGCGCTCCAGCAGCCCCTTTTGCTCCCTGTGAAAATTGGTCAAGCTTGGAAAGTAAGAGAGAAAAGACAGATTGGCAAGATAGTGCAAATGAGAAAAAATTAAAGAAACAGCTACTTTTAATCTCTTGGTTCAATTTTGCAGCACAAATGAAATTTTATTTTTATCACTGACATGTTGATGTCTTTAAAAAGGCTTCATCTGTCTGAAATTGAACAAACCCCACGATTTTAAGTACTTCAGAGGTTTCTCAGCAAAAATCAGAAGGATAGAAGAGCCCGATCTGTTCACTGTATTGATAAGGGCTGTCATAAATGGGAGTGGTTGCTCAGCTCCTGCTCATGCCTGGTAGGATACCCTCAACACCTGCTAGCAATAACTTCACTTTTCATAAGCTGTATTAACACCTATTCTGTGTTTGTTTACTTTGTGACTCTGCAAGGATGCCACTACCTTTGGAAATATGG
This sequence comes from Egretta garzetta, assembly GCF_000687185.1. Taxonomy (NCBI): domain Eukaryota; kingdom Metazoa; phylum Chordata; class Aves; order Pelecaniformes; family Ardeidae; genus Egretta; species Egretta garzetta. The sequence continues at coordinate 1,021,624 of NW_009260611.1, forward strand.
GTTGAAGTTGGGAACATTTCTGTAACTGTTTGCAAATCTTTCTGTTAGTGACTTACCTGCATCCTGCCAAGAAAGACAGTCATCGGGCACAAAATAGCAAACATCATTACTGGATACCAGTGTCTCTGTGTAGGAAACCACATAGGTTAATCATGGGCAGGCACCCTTCTGCTTTGAATGAGAAATCCATAACAGCTCCTCCTACGTAAGTAGAGAAAGCCATCAGAGGCCAGACCTTCAGTTTGTCTCTCATGAGACACCCAGGATGTATTGCCTCCTTGTGACAGCAGAAAGCCTTAGATTTCATTCAAGTTGAGAGGGGAGCGTCTCTGCTTCAGCACCACTTCCTAAGCACTGTGGTTTTTACTTCGTTTTCCAGGCAAAACTTCTGTGATCCTATCCTAGCTTTGCTTCTCTGCCTTGCCTGCCAAATAACTTACCTCCCCAACACCGGCCAGTGGCCCCCAAACTGGTGAAAGTCGTCCAGTTCCTGAAGCAATCTTACAAATGCCAAGAAAAGAAAGGCAGCTGGGGCAGCCTGTTTAGGGCCTCCACTGATGAAAAGGCTGAGGTGGAGGTTTAACCTTGGTTAGACATCAGAGAATCCACGTGGAGCGAGCCATTATTAATATTGTCGAGAAGTAAAAAGCTTCATTCATAGATCTCGCCTGCTTAGACATCAAAGTCAACCAACCTTAAAAGAAATCTGTGGGGAACAGGCATCCTTAGTTCTCATATTGATTATACTACTTGTTCTGAAAGTTACTCATCCAAGCTCTGGCAAGGCCTGACCTTGCAGAGGGAACATGATGTACAAACAAGGCAAAGAACTGTGCTTTCTTTCTTATTCTTAAAGTTATCACCAGGGGAATAACTAATATCAAATCATATATTTGGTAGACCACCTTGTTTTCTGCAAATAACTTCTCCCTCCCCCAGAAAAATCACATTTGAGAAAATGATATTAATTTTTCTAATAGATTGCAAAATCTCTGATTAATTATTGTCCTGTGGCTTGTTTGTGAAATATTCAATGTCTGCTGTTTGTGAATCAGAATTAAGGCTTTTCAATTGGGCATAAGGTATAATTTTGTTCTTGACTGAAATAGAAAGTGAATACAATATGAGCACGGACCCAGCCAAAACAAATTTGGGAATTCAAATGAATCTTCTAGGCAATTTCTAGGCAATATATGTCCAGACATAATCACAGGCTAAACAGAGAAAGTGTCTAGACGACACCACCCTTTCTTTTCAAGCTGTAGTCTGTCTCAGGTGTCTGTTAGATAATGCATTTATTTTGTTTGTGGAATTGCTATGGCTATCACTGAGAATTCTTGCAAAGGGAATGAGAACAGAACATGTAATGAAATTATCCATTGCTGTTCTTAAACTACATCAGATAATTAAAAAATGCCATTATCCTTTTGTAAGGTTTGAGATAGGGTTTTCCATCAACTGTTTTTAGGGAGAGGAAGTATTTTCAGAGAACAAAGCTGTAGCTGGATAAAGAACAAAAGGCAATTCAGGGAAGTGTGCACCACTTCACACCATGTGAAGTGTGCACCTCTTTTCCTCAAATTGTACCCAAGGTTTTTTGCAAATCTCAGACCTATTGATAGCATGGAAAAAATAAATATAAAAATATATTGAAAACATTTTTTTGCATTCAGAAGACTTCTATACATGTTAAATTTGATGAATGATCCAGGGGTAATCCTTACATTGTTTTAAAATACTGACTTCAATAAAAGGTAAAATAAAGTTATCTACACTAAAAATTATTTTCTTTTAAACCAGTCAAATGAAAGTAAGTAGGGTAAATGATTAAGTCAGCAGATGAAGAGATAAGACTACTTAAAGAAGTAATTCAAATTTTGCTGCATTCTTTCTCAAATATTTTTTGTGTTACATTGAAGAAGTAAATTATTTAATTTACTTTCATTTTTTATTTTGGTCTACCACATTTTTATAGGCAACATTTAATTTTGCAACTTTAGTGGTGAATTACATGTTTCATTTTTTAATTCCATTTTCAAATCATACCTCCAAGCATTTTAAGAAGCATTACTTCTACCTTAGCACCAGTAGCATTACTACTACACAACCCAAACACTTTTTATTTGCATTTTTATTTCTTGTGTACTGATACCGCTTTCTCCATATCACTTTCTAATGCACATTTAATTTTTCTCTCTTATTTAGCAAGTCATATTCTTCTTCCATCCCCTCCCGCTGAAAATATGTAATTTTGTCCTTTATCTTTCTTATGTTGTTATGATTTTTTTTTTAATTAAAATTCTTCCTATTACTTGGAGTCCAACTTGCTTTCATTTTCTGTTACTTTCTTAGAACCTTTCACTTCCCTGAGGATCATCCTCCTCTCTTTACCAGTCTTCCTTACTGGGGTGGTGTCGTGGTTTAACCCGGCTGGCAACTCAGCACCACGCAGCCGCTCGCTCACTCCCCCCCCTCCCTCAATGGGATGGGGGAGAGAATCGGAAAGAAAATAAAAGGTTAGAGCTGAGGGCTGAGATAAAGACAGTTTAATAAGAGAAAATAATAATAATAGTAATAATGAGAATGATAACAGAATATACAGAATATACAAAACGAATGATGCACAATGCAATTCCCCCCCCCCCGCCGACCAATGCCCAGCCCGTCCCAAGCCGCGATCACTCCCCAAACCCCGATCAGTCCCGAACTAACTAACCCCCCCGAGCATGACGTTATATGGTATGGAATAGCCCTTTGGTCAGTTTGGGTTAGCTGTGCTAGCTGTGCTCCCTCCCAGCTTGTTATGCACCTGGCCGAGCAGGAGAAGCTCAAAAAGTCCTTGAGTAGTCTGAGCACTACTTGGCAACAGCTGAAAACATCAGTGTGTTATCAACATTCTTCTGGTACTAAAACCAAAACACAGCACTATGCTAGCTACTATGAAAAAAATTAGCTCTACCCCAGCCGAAACCAGGACAACTGTTTTTATCACATGGGAATGCACACTCATGAAAATGAAGCACAATAATGTTTAACTTGTTTTTTTTTCCAAATTTCTCTTCAGTAGGAAACATCTACACTTTCATTTTTCAATCCAAATAATAAAAATATATTTCACAATGTCAGAATTTCCTGTGGGATGGAAATAGAGTTTTTAGATCAACTATACTGATAGGAATGTAAAGAGCTTATATTCACTTTCATCTTCCCAAGACACTAATGAATATATCAGTTTATTTGAAACTCTTGAATGCTTCATTAATATCAGATCAATAGAAACTCTTCAGTTGAGATTTATTTTTAATTCTTCTAATAGTGAACAGATTAAAGAACCAAGGACTTCCAAAGAAGTTACACAGATAAATTTACTAACAGTTATTGAATTATTTGAAAGGCTATTGAAATTTTCTGCCCTCCTCATTGGACAATGTAATTTTAAGAGTTCTTCTTATTGACAGCATGTGTTACAAACCAAGAATGATATTGCATGAACTATCTTGATTTAGCTACTTTAGAACACAGAACAATTTTGATTCTAGTCTCTCTTCTGTTTAACTCTATAGTCTATTTTAATAATAACACTACTATCCAGATAGGATATCAGGTAATTTTATTTCACAACTTCTGCCTGTGATACCAAATTTTGCCTGAAGACTATATCCAGCCTATCTAAATGGTCTTCCCAATGAGAAAAAGAGGTGTAAGATGAAAGAATTCTGCTTATAAAGTTAAATATATGTGAACATTTCTGAACTAGAAAACACTAAAATGAAAAAGGTTCTGGAACAAACTTGCAGTTTTCAAGATTGCTATGTGGAAGATACTTATTCGATTTAAAAGTCAAAGCTAATAAAAATCTAAAACACACTTTAAGTAAAATATGAGGAATGAGCAAGAATACCTTCTTCACATTAAAACCACATTTCTTGATTCATCTGACTTTGGTTGCCTCTGAAGAACTGGTTTTCTGGCTCATTTTAATACTGTAATTTTGATAGATTAAAACTGTGAAGCTGTTGGATCCATTTCCTATATTTGATCAGTATAATTGTATCACTTCTTCCAAAATTTGTTATTTGTCTGTAACATGATTAAAGCACCTGCTGTTATAAGCTTCTCATTATGATTACACTGATGGGAAGTTCACATTCTTCAACTACGCAACACAAATCTGTTTAAAACAGAAAAAACAAAATACCTGACTGACGTCTGGGGAATAATGCCACTATGTTCTCATTAATAAATTAAGCTTGCCATGATGTTGTTACAGACCATATAACAAAAATCTTGGAAAAAAGCATTTACAGACACACAAATTAAACACAAGTTTATAGTAGCACAAAATTTTGGGGAATTATTCTAGCAATGCTATGGTTGATGAAGCTTTAGATAAAAACACCTAGGCATGTCTCTATAAAAATACACCATTACTTTCAGAAGTCATGGTTACACAAGTACGTTAGGTGTTAAATGAGAGTGATGTACTTATCAGTTCACATTAAAAAGCTAAGATTTTTTTTTAACATAGAATTGGTTCAACTGGTTATAATGGTTAAGGAATGTGTTAATGTCAAAAGGTGCCCCAAAATAGCTTATGAATTGGACCTTTGAATTCTGAGCAATGAATCTTGGCTTTGGAGCTAATAGATACGCTTGTAATTTGGAACTGATATTAAATTCCAGCAAATTGCTATTCATTCTCCACACACACTCTAAATGTTGTCACAGACCTTAACTAAGTACATACAAACCACATGTGTCAAAATAAAAGTTTTTGTATTTTTGGTGTGATACAGCCTTTAAGTGTGGCAGGTATATAATGTATGTACTCAGAATAAAGCAGATAAAAAAATGTTTTCAAACTAATATGACAATCACATATTCAAAGCCACTTCTATACAGCAACTTGACACCTTAAGAACTCTCGTTTACAGTTTACACCCTGGAAACATACACTGGAACTTTTGTACCACTTTTACTGTAGAAATTACTTGCTGGTGGATTCACATATTAAGGAAACTCCTATAACCATCTCAAACCAAAATCTGTCTTTTACCACAGCATTAGTAGGCGTATCTGCATGCAACACAGTTCTTCACACCTAGGTCTTTTTACATACAAATAGAAACCCTCACTCCCATATGCAAGCAAGATTTAAGTCCAATAATTGTTAATAAAAGTAGCAAACAATATACAGAAATCAAGGATAATTTTTACTCAACATTCACAAAAGAGTACTTTTATCTCAGTCACCTGTGTTTGTCTTCTATAGCTCAAAGTGAGCTATTATAGAAAAGTTTCAAGAAAGGTGGCTTGCTCTGTCTCTGTCTATCCAAGAGTTAGATTTCTAGAGGATAAAAAAGGAGAAAAGAGCATCCTAATGCCTCAGTGAGCTTGAAAACACAGGGCAGGGACCTGAAGCATCAACAAGTGTATGAAATATGTGACAAGTCTGCAGCAATGATGTATTGGATAGGGTGTGTTCACCTCAATATTGTGGTATAAATTATTACCTGGGTGATTAGGTATTAGTGTCAGAAAGAACTTGTGTTCTGTAACATTGCTGCAGCTAAAAACTTAAGGAATGAGAGTAAATATGCATGTAAATTTATTATCATTTCAAAGCAGTACATATATTTGCACTTTTTAAGTGGAAAGTTTGAGATACAACTGCACTGTGCTAAATATGACAAAAATGTGTTTTGTAACAGAAATGTAAAAAAAGCAACTGCCAGTATTTTAACATAAAGAACTCCACTGACATGTCTTAATATCTATTACAGTTTTCAGCTAAGCATTGTAAAACTGATTTCTGGCAAGAACACCCAGCAGAAACACCATTGTACTTTTGAATAAAGCTTCTTGTGAAATTGTCCTGTCTTTCATCTATTAATTGTGGACTTATTCCTCATAATAATAACGATTTTGTCAAAACAATGTTCTTAAGCAGTTGAACATAAAGATACATGCAATTCTTCTTTGCCTCCTCAACTGTTGGAGCTCTGCAGGGAAGGGCACAATGTCATTGTCAGCAAGTGTAATTATTGCATATTCTGCTTCCCAAGGTGGATCTTAGTAACCTATGATATGCTAAACCCATAAAGTGTCAGCAACCAAAAGAGTTAACTTGTGGCAATGTACATCTTATGTGCTCAAAAAGTCAAAAGAGAAATGTCAAGGGCAGTTTGAGCCAGTATTCAAATGATAAGACAAATGTTTTCACCTATACTATTTTGCTGACATTCAGTAATAGAGATGGTCATTTCTCCTCTACTCTCCTGAATAAGCCTTGTTGAAAGTAGTTACGTTGACAAAAAGGTGTGACAGAAGTGACCCTGCACCTTCATCTGATGTCTGAAATGGTGGCTTCTCTTAATAAATTCTGTCCATATGCTCCCACATAAAAGCTACTTCCAGGGTTGGAATTACAGAATGAAAGTAAATAGGGTTTTTTCAACTTCCTTTCTGTTTTTTTTTTTTTTTTTCTGTTTTGTTTTTTTTTGTTTTGGTTTGGTTTTTTAATTTTATCTTTTGTTACAACTTGCTATAGCTTAAGGCATGGTGTATGATAAAATATGGTTGCCTCACCTGACAGTTGTATATTTCTTCAGAGCACTCTTTTCCTATGAAGCTCATTTCAGTTTTCTAAAACAAATTTGGGAATGGTCAGGAAATAGGACACAGCAGCTGTGCTATCTAGGATAATCCATGATAACATGGTCTGTGTTAATTTATTCTGGAGTCAGTGGAGGAACAGGCACCAAATATGTGTCCTACTCACTAAAATCTACTGAGTTCTTCAACGAGTCAACTAAATAGCTAATGTTTAAGTAAAGACTATGAAACACGTTAGAGCTGCCTCCTCTACACCATCAGATACATTTAGCAGGAGCCCTGATAGCTAGCTTGAGCTGTCTCAGCTAATAATCTATGCTGTCTCAACTCTGCACCTGAAGAAACTGCATTACTGGTGGATGGTTTACCCCATTCCAAATAGTATCGGAGAGATGGGATGAGGCACACTGTCCCCCTATTGCTTTCTATTCCTGTCTTACAAAGGGAGCTTAGGCAGCTAGCTTAGACTAGTTGTCCTGCTTTTGGATGACTGAAGTTATGTAAGAGAAATCCTTTCCCTGATCATCTTGTGTCAAAATGATTGTTCACATCCCCAGGGATAGCCAGGGAAGAACATGACAAACTAAAAATTTCTTTCTGCAGAGGAGGTACAATAGCAAACATTTTTAACTGAATAATTTCTAACAAAAATTTATAAAATTGTTTCTCTAACACTTGGGGAGAGTAGGGAGAATGCAATTCTTTTGATATTAAGACCAAAGACCATTTCTATCTAAAGAGTTTTTGTGTCTGTATATATTGTTGTGTACCTAAAATGATTGCTTCACAAAAATCTAGCCCTCCAATAATTTGTACCTGTCAGAATAGCTTTCTCAGGCTCAGCAGAAAAAACAGTCAGAGTTTAAATAGTTGAATACTATGAATTACCCACTCCTTAGGAAAGGTCCTTGTACAGGCCTATCAGGCCACTGTTTGATTGACTGTGATAACACAAGCAGTGCGCACACTAGAAATCCTAGTAAGTGTGTGGTGTGACAACCCTGGCTGGATGCCAGGTGCCCACCAAGCCACTCTAACACTCCCACTCTTCAGATGGACAGGGGAGAGAAAATATAACGAAGGCTTGTGGGTCAAGATAAGGATGGGGAGAGATCACTCACCAATTATTGTTACGGGCAAAACAGACTTGGTGAAAATTAATTTAACTTATTACCAATCAAATGGTAATAAAGCAGAGCAATGAGAAAATAAAACCGAATCTTAAAAAACCTCCTCCCCCCCCTCCCTTTTTCCCAGGGTCAACTTCACTCCCAAATTATCTACCTCCTCTTCCTCAGGGGAAGGACTCCTTACACTCTTACCCTGCTCCAGCCTGGGGTCCCTCCCATGGCAGACAGTCTTT
>NW_009260611.1:1030424-1033423 GCF_000687185.1 Egretta garzetta
CGACCGAACTAACTAACCCCCCCGAGCATGACGTTATATGGTATGGAATAGCCCTTTGGTCAGTTTGGGTTAGCTGTGCTAGCTGTGCTCCCTCCCAGCTTGTTATGCACCTGGCCGAGCAGGAGAAGCTCAAAAAGTCCTTGAGTAGTCTGAGCACTACTTGGCAACAGCTGAAAACATCAGTGTGTTATCAACATTCTTCTGGTACTAAATCCAAAACACAGCACTATGCTAGCTACTGTGAAGAAAATTAACTCTATCCCAGCCAAAACCAGGACAGGTGGTGAGGGACTCATGAGATGGTTTGTACTCTGTGTACAAGAAATACATCAGATAAAAGTGTTCATGTAAACGCCTGCCTAAGTTCAAAACCTGCCTAGGGACCCCTCTCCTCAGCACATACATACATGGATTAAGCTACCTTCTCATCTGAACCAACTGTTGTCCTGTAGGCTGTGCCATCATTTAGACCACAGAGAGCCTCCTTGAAGGACTTTCATTCTCTCTTACAAGTCCTGTGTTGGGCAGCACCCTGGGCTTGGCTTCTGCTCCCTCTGCCCAGGGACAGCTTCCCACCACACCACCTCCAGCCAGATGTGGAATGGGATGATGCTCTCAGCTCTGCCCTCTTGGGCAGGTTCTCAGCTTCATGGAGATCACTGGGAAGCCAAGGGGGCTTTTCAGATCCCATTACATGGGCACAATGTCTTCATTGAGGGGTTTGTTAAAGGTGGTGAAGTGGGGGAATGAGCCTCTGCTGGCTGCAACTTTGCCTGCTATGTTGGTGTAACATGGAGCAAAATAACTCCTGCTCCATTATGGGTTTTTTTTTCCATTGTTTTCACTCTAATCTGGAATGCTTGAGGAAGAGATCAGAAATTGCATTCTGAAAGACAAGCTAATCATGGGGCTTTATTCAGAAAATGCACATGATTTTCTAAAATTTTTATAAAATCCCACTGTGAGCAAGTGGGAAGTTGAGAACCAGCAGGATCCCTCCCAGCTCACTCGGGCACAGTAAGAGGAACTACTTCAGTGCTCCCCAACCCCATGGGGCACCCGCAGGGAGCTCTGGTGATCCCACTCCTGAGGGTCTGGAGCCACAGTGGAGCATGTTGGGACACTGAAACTACTGCAGGCTTCTCCGCTTGGGGTGACAGCAGCTCCAGCCAGGACTTTTTTGGCCAGCAGATTTGTATTTAGATCCTGGACGGGCAGTGATTCATCATTTTTGGAGGACACTGACCATTTTCACATAGAGCACTGGGCAGGTACCTCCTGCTCCAGAGCAGGCACCGGCACTTCCTGCATTTGGCTTTAAGTCCCAGACAAAAGAAGGAATATTTATAGAAACACAGGGCTGTGTCCTTATCCATTTGTACTCTTATGGGGCATCTAACTTGGTATTTACAAGATGGTAATTATATTATTTCAATGTTGATGGCACATGTTTACAAGAATGTAGCTATTTGATTAAATATAAACTGCTAGATTAAATAGCCCGTTTACTGTAATCTAGCTAAATGCCTAATTAAATAGCAAGAGAATATTAATCGGATTTATTATGGCTTAACAAATATGTGAGCATTATGTATTAATATTTTAAAATACACTATTGATGTTGTACCTCATTAGTTAGGCAGTCCCTCTGTTAAAAGCACATTAAAAGTACTTACATTGTCAACAATCCTGATTCCTAATTTATATTACCTCAGTAGTGGTTTATTTTACCCTGTTTACAGATCCCCAGATGTTTGCTCAAAAACCCAGCAAAATATAACATTCATTTCCCAATTGTCTAACTTCAGTGGAAATAAAATGCACAATCATTCACTTTATGGTTTTTTGAAGCTACAGTCCAAGATACAAAAGTTCACCTTGAAGTTACCTGAAATTTTCCAATGAGAATATCTATGAAATTCCAGCATGTAATTGAAGTTTAATAAAAGGTCTTCTTTATGATACGCATTTTATTAAAACAAGCACAGCCTTAGTAGTAGCAGTACTGTAGCTAATGACATTTTTTCATTAAAAGTATGTTAAAAATATTTTTTTTGGTCCCATAATGTTACTGGAAAGAAAAGAGGAAATTTCTTATTGCTTTCATTTTTAAATACCATGTCTTGGCATGAGGTTTCAAAAAAAAAAAAATTCTTGCCTTTCTTAATGCTATGGCTGATATATGTTAATAAATCTTTTGAGTTTTTTGTTAAAGATACAGTGAAAAGAGGAGGAAATAGTTATAAATGTGAAATACGAGACATTTGAGTATTTCGATAGTATCTTCCTCCTTCCCTTTAACTAAAGGGTGGTTTTATGAGGAAGGAATTCCTTTTCTGCCATTGCAACAGCTCTCCAAGATGATGCTTCTGCAGTTCTTGCACAGCCAATTTTAATGTCAGGGCATCATTTTGCAGAATCTTTTTTTCAGTAGAAGTCAAAGAGCAGAGAAGTGCTTTCTCAGATGATGGTGGTTTCATACCAAGTTATTTGTATGTGACTTCTTGACCTGTTCTGATTGATGGTTTCCTGAAGAACTATGGCACTAGGCCTTTGTGTCTTCTCATGTCCACCATACTTTTACTCTTGACATCCAGTTTACAATCAGGGTGTTTACTCCTGAGAAGTAGTTACTGATAATATGATGTTGCTAAGTATTTATATCGGGCAAAATGTTCGGCCCATGTGTGTATATGGGCCCATAGCTCTTTTGCTTCTGTTAGAATTCAGTTTTTACATCCACAAATGTGCTATTGAAAACATCATTCCTCTAAGACATTTGTATCTTGTTTGCATTTGAGCAAATCCCACTTCTACAGATCTTTCCAAGCTTAGTAAGTCCTAATACCACAAAGGAAAATTCCACTTCCCACTTCCTTTTCATGTTCCCTTTCTTTCCTAACGCTACACTGATGCAGTTCATTCCTACCATTTCCTTACCTGTGGCCTTAATTTCTTTGTATCAAAATTCCTTCTGTTTTATCTTGTCTACCTCAACA
>NW_009260611.1:1033538-1043520 GCF_000687185.1 Egretta garzetta
CTGCTTATTTCAGTGCTGTTTAATTACCAGTTTAGCACTGCCTACAAGGCAGAGGTTGCAGACCTGCCGCTAATTCTGGGCTTACCAAATACTGTATTTTAGATAATGTAGTGTTGTTGCCTCAACACCAGGTAACTGAACTCACATCACTCTTTTATCTCCATTCTTTGGTGGAAGCAATCATCCAGTTAACTGCATTTTCTGTCTTGTCAGGCATTTTCACTATTCTTTCCTTGGAGGAGGTACCTGTTGTACAGAGCAATGCTGTGTTCTGTTTTATCTTCCACAAAAAAAACCCCAAAAACCAACTAATCCCTGAAACTTTAATCTATTCATGAGCAAAGATACCTTGTCTGGTGAGTGACTAAGCTAATGACATAGTAGGTTTTGTATTGTTAAAAGTTTCTCAGTGTCTTTCATGAAAATAACTCATGACATGAGCGACTGATCAACCCCTCCTGGGAAAGTCATGAGAAAAGAGCGGGGCTGATCAAGCCTAAGATTTTTCTTCAAAACCATAAAGACTATGTAAGAAGCCATAAATCCTTGTGAGGGAAGGGAGATTCCTATGCTAATTTTATAAGCTGTTTTTCTTGACAGATGACAGGACCTGGGCAACTACCAGGACCTGCAGTTATCAGGTAGCAGAAGTAAATGTGGGGGTGGCCCTGCATCTACTCCACAGAGGCAAGGATTCTTCTTTCTGCACCCTACTGAATCCTCCTATATAATCTCGAGCTTGTACTTGAAATTTGGCTTTAATACTCATGTTTTCCCAACTCTGTACTAAAAATAAAACTTGGGATAATTTATTTACTCAGTACCTGCTCATTTTTCTTGTCTAAGAAAGAAACCGGGCACTTACTAAGTCCAAGGCTAACCAGCTGCTCAAAATTACTTCTTATCAGAGGAGGGCCTACACATTAAGCAACACAGCCATATGTTCAATGAGCATTAGTCCTTATTTGCCTGGTTAAATCAAACAGGGTAAGCTCCAGAGGTGTCTGCTGCCCTAGGCAAACTGCCCAGCCCAACCAGTCTGTTGCTGAATGCCCAGTCAACCTTGCCAGCTTGAAGTTACCTGTGCAAACGGTTTTGCTGCCCCTGGAATTTGGCTGCCCCAGGCAGCCACCTGTTCTTACTCTTAGGAGAGTGCTTGCTCCGAGCTCAAAAGCAATTCAGAAATATTGGAAAAATCTGTTTGGGGTGGGGGGTAAAGCATCTTCTCAGAGTTCATTAACTATTTTGCAAATGGGAAATACAACGAAAAAGGCTAGTAGGCAATAACTGTGTAACTTGTTTATCCCAAGAAATGTTCCCAGATAAAATTATACACCATCAGTATCTTAAAACGTCAATGCAGATGCACACCAACACTAATTATGTGACAAGCTGCGGAAAGGTTTAGTTCTACAAAACACATCATGCTGGGAAACCAAAGGAGCACATAGAACAATAATTTTTATCTAAACACAGAAATGTATGTGGGCTAATTAGTCTTTTTTTTAAAAGACAAAACACATCAACAGCCACAACAATGGTGAGAATTAACTTTTACAATGTTAAGTTATAGAAGGACTTCCTGCACAGTCCACAACATATTTAATTAGTTCTTGTTTTCCTTTAGTTACATAAACTAGTTTCGTCACCCTGATGTTGCCATTTAAATTACATTTGTTATTCAGTTAAAGTTCTTCCAGTGCTACAACTGACAGCAGTTAGTGCTACTTGCCAGACTTCTGCATCCAACCTAATTAGATGCTGTTGTCCTACAAATTATTTTTAGATATGCTTCAAACTCTCTAACTATGCTCAGTGCACTGCATTGCAAAGAAAATAATGGTTGCTTTAGTGCCTAGGATACTGTTGATGGATAAAATCATCTGCAGTGAGGTTGTTGAACTGTAGATACAAAAAGGTGACTGCACAATAAATTCTCCTAAGCTGTAGATGCTGAAATGGAGCAACAGAACCTTTTTTAAAAATGCGTTGCTATTTTTCAGCAAGATATAGAATTCAAACAGACATGTGGCAAGTCTGATGGCAACTATCTAAAATGACTGGCTAAATAAGCCTGGCCTTTTTCTTATGTGAACTTAGTTTTAATTTTTCTCAAGAGAAATGCCAAATCAGACTACAGCTCCATACAAGCTTATAAAACTAATGGTGGTGTCACGTCCCACTGCCTCCCCTCTATCTTCTTTGGAAAGGAACGACATAATTTTAAAATCAAAACTGCTACAAAATAAGCTCTTGTTTTAAGCTGGATGAAAAAATGTCTCATGACACATTCGATCCTCCCAATTCTCATGATCAAAACATGTCACAGACTTTGATTTCAGGGATGCTGGCAGAACAGAGTCAATGCATTTTCCTACCATGCTGATTATCCTGCTCTTCAATGGCTTAGCTACCAGATTTCTCTGGAGCTGGGCACCCCACAGTGTCAAGGACTTTGGCCTTCTGGATCCCATAACATCACCTCTTCCTGACTGGGATGTGTGTTTTTCCTCACTGTTGCTAAGAAATCTTGCCACATCCCTTCTTGATCTGATCACATTGGCTCCTAAATATAAATATGTAGTGACAGGACAAGGGGCAATGGCTCCAAACTGAAAGAGGGTACATTTAGATTGGACATAAGGAAGAAAATTTTATGATGAGGATGGTACAACACTGGAACAAGTTGCCTAGAGAAGTTGTGGATGCCCCGTCATTGGATGTGGTCAAGGTCAGGTTGGATGGGGCTTTGAGCAACCTAATCTAGAATCATAGAATCATAGTATGTTTTGGGCTGGAAAGCATCTTTAGAGGTCATCAACTCCAACCCCCCTGCAGTGAGCAGGGACACCGTTAACTAGGTCAGGTTGCTCAGAGCCACATCCAACCTGGTCTTGAATGCTTCCAGGGATGGGGCCTCCACTACCTCTCTGGGCAACCCATTCCAGGGTTTCACTACCCTCATTGTAAAGAATTTCTTCCTTATATCTAGTCTAAACCTACCCTGGTTTGGTTTAAAATCATTACCCCTTGACCTGTCACAGTTGGCCCTACTAAAAAGATTTTCCTCATCTTTCCTATAGGCCCCCTTTAAGTACTGAAAGGCCACAATCAGGTCTCCCTCCAGCCTTCTCTTCTCCAGGCTGAATAAGCCCAACTCTCTCAGCCTGTCCTCATAAGGGAGATGCTCCAGCCCTCGGATCATTTTTGTAGCCCTCCTCTGGACCCGCTCCAACACTTCCATGTCCTTCTTGTGCTGAGGGCTCCAGAGCTGGACGCAAGACTCCAGGTGACATCTCACCAGAGTGGAGAAGAGGGGCAGAATCACCTCCCTCGACCTGCTGGCCACGCTTCTTTTGATGCAGCCCAGGGTACGGTTGGCTTTCTGGGCTGCCATCTAATGAAAGATGTCCCTGCCTATGGCAAGGGAGTCAGACTGGATGATCTTTAATGTTGTCTTCCAAACCAAACCATTCTATGATTCTCTGAAATTCAAAACTCCCCCTTGTTTCTCTGTTCAGGAAAATGTTGCCCATAAACCAGTCAATACCTCTGGTCTCATCTCCCCATATGTCTCCCAGACTCCTCTGTCCACCCTACTAGTGAACAGTTGTATTTTCATTCTACCTCTCACACTGCCTGTCATCAATGGACAACATCAGTATTTCAGACACTTCAGACATCTTCACTTGGTGACAATGGAGATGTCACCAGTCATTTTAATGCTCTTTAGTCTCTGTGGGTGGGATTCATCTAATCTCTGTGTCTAAAGTGTAGCTGTCTCGATTCAAACTAGTCATCTTTTTATAGCCAGCCAAAGGAAACGGGCACTTTCAGGGTAGCCTTCATCTGACCTATTTTAAGTGTCTATTTCAGGATGAAGTGTCCCGTGCCTTAGAAGTGTCTATTTCTTGCTCAGATAAATCCTACCTTCTGCATCTAATCAAGCTCTCACTGCCGCCAGTGACCTTGTTTTTCTAATGTTTCTAACCTTTATTTCCAAAGTAACAAGACTAGAGTCCTGGAACAGATAGTTCAAATTTGTTCAAAGTAAATCTATGCAAAAGATCTTCAAAACTAGACCTAGGTCTAGCAGGTTGAGATTTCCATCCTGTGAGAGCTTCTGAGGTTTTGAAAATTTTATCTCTAACTAAATAGAACAAAAAGTTAAAATGTTGACATTTTACATGACTCAACTATATTAAAAGAACAATAAAGCTCAGCTACAGGAAAGTCTGTCTTAATATATCTGAAAAATTCTTTTTCATTTTCCTTTTCCTAAAAACCTCTTCACATCTTAAGGAAAGTAGTAGATAAAATTTGGAAATGCATTGAAATATTTATTTTAAAAGTTGAAAGGGCATGTTTCAACCATGTCAGTACCACATGAGAAGGCTTCAAAAGCCCAGTCCTTTCTCCTGCTGATTTTTGCTTTTGACAGATAATTGTTTCCTGACATCAGAATCTCACCTAAAAATTCCTAAGCAACTACAGATCAAGCAAATTTAAAATTAAAAAAAAAATGAACATAGATCTAGGTAGGTCAGGCTCACATTTCATATTAGTGCTAGCATATCTATATTTATTTCATACTCATTTTCAATTTCTGAGGTAAAACTGAGTAACTCAGCTCCGTTAGCACTTATCGCAGATGTTTCCAGACTGAGGTGTTATGAGCTTGGTTCAAAGCCAAAACTCACTCCAAAGGCATGCTGGAGTAAAACCATCTGTCTTTCAAAGGCCAACACCTGTTTGAGGCAGCTTTTTAAACTTAACATGATTGCCTAAATAAACATTCCACTTGGAGCCACATAATGTACAAGAAAACTGTACAGGACGAACACTGCCTCGTGGTGTCATGGCGGCTGGATACCCACAGCCATCACCACATACTTGGATGTGTCATAGCATGTCTAGGAGAAACCTATATAACAGGAAACAGGTGATCATGTTGCTACAGTATTCAGAGAGTATTGAGAGCTAATCTGATTTTATTCTGCACTATCTAGAATGATGTTTTAGAAATATGAAGCTAATTATTTCCCTTGTCAGTTTGGCAAGAGTTGAATTTTTAATAATTTTGACAGGACTAACCTAACCATCTGTATCTCTTTCAGCTTTCATTCTGGAGAAACAGCTGGCACTGAGCACAAACCCTGCTAAATCTAATTCATATTAGATTACAAAGGATTGAACTGAGGGGCTAGAGGACCAACCTCTTCAGTTGTCCTGGAACGTATAGGTCTTAAATTAAATCTAAAGGACCCACTACCAGTAAAGTAGGTCATTTTCTTCCTACCATATCAGTGTTTTGTTCACTGGGTTTAAATGCAATACATATATCTTCAGTGGTTCAGAAAAACCCATGTGGCCAACTTGGGTAAATGCCTTAGCTGTGTCAATCTGTGCTATAGCTTTTCATTGTTGAATTAATTTCCTGATCCCATCAAACATAGGGCAGTCTTATGTTCTGGAAACTTCTTTATTCAACACCACTATTTCAAACTAAAAATTCCTTCCTGAATAAAAATACCTTTAGGCTGAAGTTTCTCATATTTTTTTCTTGGCCCAAATAATGAATTTGGAAATATCAGTCAACTCCATTTGGCTACTTGAGATATAGAAGTAAAAAAAAAAAAAAGAACTAAAATCTCTTTCATGTTTTAAGAACTCTTTTTCAGACACTATATTTATATTTGGGTAATTGAAAGCTAGCATCTGCATATGCACATATACAACTCTGTTTTGCCATGGACTTAATCTTGTTACATTTGCTCAGAGTTTTTTATTTAAAAGGGGGAATAAAAGTACAAATGTCAAAATTCTAAAAGCTTTGATCTTCATACATAACAACAGTCTGAAAATAATATTTGTTAAAGGACTCTCATGGGAACCAGGTGTTGGAGAAGTAGCTATTGCCTTCTGGTATTAATATTGTCTAACAGGTGTTTTGCACCAGGAGGTGATGGTCCCTTATGATACCAATAAGAAAGGCACTCAGACCCCATAAGGTATCATTCACAAAGCTGTTTATTAGAACTAGCACTATAAGAAGAGAACACCATAGATACTCTCATGATCCTTTAGATGCTGGGGACCCCAGGTGGTGTAGCATCGAAGAGGACTCCGACCCACACACAGGACACTGTGCAATTCCCTCTCAGTCATTCAAGCTATGCTAGGATTTTCTTACAAGAAAACATCTCTATTTATCATTTCCACAGTCAAACTATGTTCACATGAGAACTTCTTGCTGCACTTCTGGATAAAGGCAAGGTGGCATAATCGCTGGTAACAGGTGGGAGTGGAGTGCAGGATGCTGTGTTGCAGTGAGATAGTTGAGTTTATCCCATAACCAAGAGATTTGTGCAGCCCAGCAGATGCCTGAAAGCCACACGGTACATGCAGCACAGCACAGGACAGGACCAGGTATGCTCCGGTTAACCACTGTGTGGAACACTAACTGCTCCATGTGCAACGCTCCTCTGGTCAGGGTCACCACGATGGGGCAATATAAAGTCTTGGTTTGTCACTTACCTGCAGTTTTCTCAGGAGATTCTGTATTTCAAAGGACAGAGAAATAACAGAGGAAATTCACCCTCTTTAAACAGAATACATAACACAGTTGGGATGAATCCCACTAAGGAGATATCTCTTACAAACAGGACCTAGTCAGCCAGCTCACATTAAACACCCAGTGTCTAGACAGTAAGAGATAGGCGCTATGAATGCCACATCACGTGCCAAACACTTTAATCAAAATTAGGGTAAAGCTGTGGAGAAACCTGTAGAAAGCTTAATAGTGGCATGGTAGTGCTGCACTAACTGTGTTTGCTCTTCCCAAAATGTTACAGGTTTTGGGTGACTGTCAAGCACTACTGATTGCATACTAACTGAGAATTCATGCATCCTTACCGCTTGTTTAAACTTGGGTAAAACAGAAAATAAAGGCTAAAAAGAAATAACCAGGGTGCCCTCTGGGATGAGAGCAGAGAAAAGATAGAGGACAAAGTGCCCCGCACATCCTCATTGGGTAACAGCAGAACATGGAAGCAATTCGTCCCTAACACAGATAACACCGCAGGTGGGAAATGTGCCTCTTCCAGACTGCAAGAGAAATAGGTCACACATCCAGGCGTATTGTCTGGAAAGTTATAGTTCAGCAATCTGCAGCCATTTAGAGCTGATTTAGATCTTTTATTCTTTTCTTTTTTTTTTTTTTTTTTTATTTTACAAGCCATATTCAGGCATACTCCATGGGTACATAGAAAAATACCTCTTTGCCAATAAGGCCTAATCTTATCAAAAATCAAAAAAAACCCCCTAAACTTCCCAGGCTTTTTGATAATTTGAATATGAGTATTCCTTTCTTTTAAAGGAGCAGCTTCTAATTAGCACTATTAAGGGGAAGAAAACACTAGAAAAACTAAAATATCTTCACTTAAATTATTTTACCATTTTTCAAGGTATGTGAAAGAGGCCCTCTTTTGGCAGACATTTATTGCTTTAGAAAAAAATAATAAGAAACATCTGTCAAATGTATATTTTTGAAAGTAAATATCTGGTTAAGAAAAAGAAGAGCTAAGTGGTCTTTTTAATATGAACATTTTTCAGTTATTAGTAACAATAAAGTACACTCCCAATTAAAAAGGTGTTTCCTTGAACTGTTGCAATATCCTGGGAAAGAAAAGAAGTCTAGAAGGACTTCAGTTGTATATCATTTCCTTATAAAAAGAAAGGAAATAAAAAGATAATAGTTATTAAAGTATTTAAACTTTTTATTTTCACAGTTTGATCAATAGTTTCTACCAGAGGAATAAGACTGTGTAATTTAGTGACACTATACATTTATTCCAGACTAACTTTCAAGTTTGTCAATGAAGTGGTAAAGGTTCTGCTATTTTAGCATGGTTGGATCACATCCCGGTGGAAGTGAGATCACATGTTTAAGAAACTAAATCTTCTCCAGGATTGAGATTCACTTGCAAAAATTAGAGGACATTTAAAATTCTTATTTAAATTATATTTAAATTATTTTCAAATAAATCAGAAGGACGGCATAGAGCAAGATCTTCTAAAGGATGTCATAAAACATTTTTTGACAGTCAGCTACTAAACAGAGCTGAAGAAAAGTTAAAACTGGGACAAAAGATTAAAAAAAAAACTAAGTGGTTCACAAGAATGTCAATGCAAAACAGTATATTGAGAAGTCACTAACACTAGAAGGAAGCAGCATACAATGACAGAAACCATTAGAAAAACCCTTAGGCATACAAAAAATTTCCTGAAAAAGGAAATTAAAGTTGTAGCCTATTGGTGCTAAAGCTTAAAATGACTCAGTAACTCTCTCTTATTTTACATACAAAGGCAACTGGCATGGTTTATTTACAATCTCTAATGCAGTACATGCTACTTCCGTAGGTTTTTATGAAGAAAAATTCTGTACATCAGTCCTCTAAGAAATGGGAAGAAAACTCTAGAAGCAGCAAGCTTGCTAAAAAAAATGTGAAACTTTTAAAGGAGAAAGACAAAAGAAGTTCTACTGAGTAAGACTAAATATTCCTCTAGCCCAGTTTCTTGTCCCTGGCAATGACTGATGGTGAGTGCCTAGGAAAGCGCAAAAAAGAGGACAAGCAAATAGTGATACCTCCTGTTTATATTCTTCCCACATCCAAAAATTATGGATGAGAGATTTCCTGAGCCAAAGGTTAGGCATTTTTTATTGTTGTTTTTAGTTCATAGTACTGCACAGTACTGTGTAACGTTTTCTTCTGTGCATTTGTCCTACCTTTTTTCACTCAGTGTAAACCTCTGCAAGTTGTGTTCCACTCTCTTGCACAGAGCAGTTTCACAGCTTTACCATTGCTGTGTGAACAACCACTTCTTCTATCTATCTTGAAATATTCTCCTTCTGATTTCATTTCAATTTTCTTCAAAAAGACAACAAATATTTTTTCTCTATTTATCTCATCTTTGTCACTTACAGTTTTGTAGAACTGTATTTTATTCTCCCTTGGCCCTCCTTTTTCCAAGCTGTAGAGTCCTTGTCTGTGTTGTTTCACCTACAGAATCTTCTCCATAATTTTCATCATCCTTCTTTCCTCCTCTGTGCTTTCACTACCAATAATTTATCAACTTACCACTTGCTGTTTTCTCTGTTGCTGAGCACTGGGCTAACCAAGAAAATCTCAAGAGATTATTCAATACAAAGCCTGGCAAAGCTCTAGAAACCTATTTGGTTTCCAAGTACATTTTAAGGTATTCTAAGTAAAACTTGGTCCTTGAATGGTTTTAATGGTGTTATACTGGGGGAAAAATTAGCAATTTATTGAGAGTTATGATAACTACTGGGAAAAGCCTGAAAGATGTCTTGAAAAGGTCATCTAATCAATCTCTCTGTCCAAAGACAAGGCAAGTTACTTTGGGACAGGAGATTTTAGAATGCACAACCTTATATACAGCCATCTCACCTGGCTATGCTACTGTTGGATTACAAGATCATACAAACTAATTGGCTAGGCTGGAATTTCTCTAACCTGTTTTAAATCACATTCTCGGGTTATAGAAACCATGATTACACTAGATTCGTTAAGGATAAGCGAAGATGAGATGACATTGAATAATTAGTAGAAAGTTGCAGACTGATGGAGCAAAACAATTTTTTGTTCTATGAACAAAGAGAGAATAATAAAGACAAGCATTTTATCAAGGACATTTTTTGCATTTACAATCCCTCTGTAGTCATTCCAGATAAAGCAGAGGATGCCATTGGGCTGCTTTAAATAAGAAAAGACTGACAGTGATTGAATAGACAAGGAGACATAAATACTATCTGGCATTAATAAATCAACCATTTTAAAGCAATAGTCAACTGAAGGTGATTTAACCCACCTCTTAAATTTCCCAGAAAATAAAGGTTATGTAAAATTTGTAATAGGAATTTTATTTTTAAAAATGGATTCTTCAAAATTATCAATACATC
>NW_009260611.1:1043707-1043946 GCF_000687185.1 Egretta garzetta
TTGGAGATATCAGTTACAGGTGTTTTACCACAAGCTATAATCTCAGTATTTAAAAATGAGGGCAGGCCATTGAACAGCATGCGTTTGTGAGCAGTTCCAAGAGGAATATTGGGAGCAAAGAAATTAATTCAACAGTGCTACATTTTGCTATTATTAGATGTCCATTGCTATTTCCTGGCATCATCTGAGTTTCTGAGGTCCATCTTCCTGGTCAAATTCTTCTTGACATGGCCAAACTG
>NW_009260611.1:1043965-1058061 GCF_000687185.1 Egretta garzetta
ACACCCAGGTGTTCTCCTTCTGTCTCACTCTGTAAGTCTAGGCATCAACTCAGAAGCTAACATTTTTGTTTGTGTGTGCAAATTGTTGCGGTTACAAGGCATCTTACACGTTCGACTCTCCAGATAGCTAACAGGCTGCACACACAAATGTGTCTTAATTTCATCTTAATTTTGCCATTAATTTAGGTCTACCTGGTACAGCTGCTTGCTGAGTCTGTGTTTATCCTGGTCACAAGGTGCTGGACTGGAGTGACTTCAGCCAGACAGTGCTTGCTAGGGCTGTGGGGAAACTCTTACCTTTCATTTCACATCTATTTCTTCTCAGTGTGCCACTGTCACCCAGCCTGGAGCTTGGGGTTCACCTGAGACACCTCTGTACCTGGATGCTGTTGGTGACCTATCCCATACCAAGGTCATCATTTGACCCTGCCTACTTGTTCCTTTTAGCAGTCTCTTTTGTGTAATGCCACAGCAACCAGTTCAGTGGGAACAGAGAGTATGCCACAGTCACAGATAATACAGGTGTTTCTCAGTTCATTATCCAAATACCTGGGGGCAAAATAATACAGCCTATTCATATCACGGAATCATTATTGTTCTCAAGGTGGTGGTCAATGATTTGCTGGTGCAGATAAGCGCAACATCAGTGAAAGCAGATGCACCCATCCATGCCAGCAAAGAGCTTGCTCATGGTCTTGAGAGAGAAAACTGGACCCAGCAAATAACTGATAAGGAATGAAAAAAAAAACGTTTCTGTTACCAGAACAACAAAGAAATTAATATAGAGGAGTTACATTATACTGTATCCTCTATGTGGCCTGATCTTCTATTGTGTTGAGGGTTCTCAATTACCATTCTCTTTAACAGGAATCATGTAGGACATTCACAACTCTCACAGAATTAGGTTTGTGTTACTGTGACTAGTATGCAAATCAGTAATATGTGAGTCCATTAAATATAAATTAGACTGTGGTTTACCTTTGGTTTGGAAATGCAACATGTGGGAAAAATTATTAATAGAGGTATAATTCTTATCAGATAAATACATGTATGCAAATACTTTTTTTTTTGTCTTGCCTTGAGTAAATATATGATAAAAAAGCTCTTTTGACCACTTAATTTTCCCAAAAGAGAGCTAGAGGAACAAGTCTGAAATACAATGCTCTCATCATGAAGTTTCCAAAGTATTTCAGTAGGATTAGACACAGGACAATGGGAAATGCTTCTCTTGTAACAGAATGGTGCCGGTATTCTCCACATGAATTGTGAGGCAGTCATGTCCAGCCTTTTCAGCCAAGGTCATTGTAACATTTCCAGACAAAAAGAAAACCTGATGAATAATACATTGGAATTAAGCTAGTTTTCAGAAAGATTTTGTATGGTTCATATGATGCAGAATGTAGTGTTCACATAAATAAAATCTATTGCACTTGTGAGCTTTAGTGTGCCTTGCATTTCAAGGTCCATGGATGAAGAAGGACTTTCTTGCTGGTTTTCAGTTTATTGACCGTAATGTGCTTTATTCCTTGGTATAGCCATATTGGTAGAGATAATGGGCTTATGAGAACAAATCCTGAAATGATGGAGATGACATTCACTCAGGTTTCAGTGAGACCAGACTGAACATGTTACAGTGAATTCAGTCCTGATCCAGCAGAAGATCTAATCATGTTCTTATCCTTAAGGTTTAGGACCATGAATGGAAGTGACTTTTTCGGGTCTTGTAAGTACCCTGGACTTGGAGCTATTTGAGAAAATCCTGGAGAATGACTTGCCTCCAGGCCAAACTGTCTTTCTGCTCTTTCTTAGCCACCTGGACTACTGATGTTAGCAGTGCTGTACCAGGACAAGACCACATCACCTAATGGTTCTTTTATTTTTAACTACAGTCACCCTCAGTTTTATATCTTTCTGCTGCATAAAAGCTAACAACTTTGGCTGGTCATTTATTCCAGTGTAAATGTGAACTTTGTATTATCACAGCTGTGAATACAGAAATATACACACCTCCTGGAGCCTGAAATTTTCTAGACCTTCAGCCACTAGCTAGTGAGACTGTTACTTAGATTTACTGTGAAATTACATGGTAATGCCAGCTGAGAAAGGGAAATGCTGGAACAGCTTTTGCTTTAAGTATTCTTAGCTGTGTTAATGGTTCACCATAAATATATTTACTGTTTGATTTTTACTGTGTGTTGCCTCTGTATTTACACTATAAAGCAAAACTTTGAGGAATGGTGTTTATATTACCTGTGTATCCATAAATACAAGGAGAATAATCTTGACTTAAAGTTCCTCCAGCATTCTGACAGGCAAAAATCAGTTCCTCCCTTTCTGTAGGATCACAGGACAATCCAGCCTGGAAGAGTCAGCTTTGGAAAATGCCCTGGAGGCACAAGCTGCACAACTTCTCTGGGCAACCTGTGCCAAGGTGTGACTGTCCACAGTTTCTCCCTATGCCCATTCTGAACCTCTCCTGTGCCAAAGAAAAAAACCAAAAATAGTTGTATAGGCAAAGAGGAACAACTGGACTGCCCAAGGATGCACCCCAGCCTGCCCTGCTGCCCCCATTCAGTGTGCCCCCCTTGCCCCCCAAAAAGTTTAAATAACACTGTTAGATGTATTCTGTAAATAACGTAAATTCTCCTCCATGAGTCTTTTGATGCTCAACCTGAGCCAGTACTTGCTCTGCAAACTTGTCCATGGCAGAAAAATCTGCTCTGAAATTATTGCAGGGTCTGCCTGTGCAATGGTAAATTTTCACTGTGCATAAACCCCACTGAAAGGAAATACCAATGGAAACTTGTTACACATTGTAACTTGGAATAGCAATGCCAGTTAATTGCAAAAAGCAGTAAATAGCAGAGTCACAAGGTCCTTTACAAGGTAATGGCCATTTTTTCTGTTGTTTCTTTGAAGTCACTAACAACCAAATATTCTCATTTAGTTGTTGAGAGAAAGACAGTAAAGCCTTAGACCAAGGGAATAGGTGGAGCAGCACCTGTCCTCTGCTCCTTACTCCCTGTCCTTTGGCTTTCATAGCCAAAGCACCAGAATCACCTCCACCATTTTTCTAGCATTGTAGGCATGACTCCAACCCAGGTCTACCTACAGCCCCTGGCATCAGAGCCTAGGATGGCATATGATCTAGGTTTGTACTTGAGCCACTACACTGTGCACACACAGACCTTTGTGCCGCCTCCCATCAGCCGGCCACAGCATTTCTGAACACATGCAACTGTGCAGAAGTGCTCGGCTGTGGCACTAGAAAAAATTCACAGAAGTGCTCTTCATATAAAGAAGAGAAATAAACCTACTGGCCTGGCAATATTGATGTGCTGGAATAAGAGATAAAAGGAAAAATTTAAAAATAAAGGTAAAATTAATTATTTAAAACACTCACTGATACTTTCCAATGTAATTTTGTATAATAAGCTTTTTCATAAACTTCTAGAATAAAGAACAGAAAATACTTGAAAGGTAATTTATTGTCCATCACCCCTTCTAAGTCATGAAAGTATGTGGGAGATTTCTAACAAGCAAAAGACAAATGCAAGCCAAAGAAGTTTAATTTACTGCCCCGAACATACCACCTGTGTCCTCTGAGGTGACCCCAAAAAGCAAAGATTTTCTCAGAGGAACCAGTTCCATTCACCTGGCGATGATTTTTCCAATGATCAGAAGAAATGAAGTAGAAATCAAGAGAGGACATATGCAGGAGGACTCTACTGCAAATTTAAAACAAACAAACAAACAAACAAACAAACAAACCAAAACTAAAACTCTAGGAATTGGCTTAGCTTTATCTAAATAAAGGTGGAGGGTGGAAATACATTGACTGGAAAAATACCCTGAATAAATCTACTGTTCCTCTCATACTGGCTTGCTAAGAGTGACAAATCAGTTGGCATAACCCTTACCCAATGTAATACAGCTTGAAAAACCTAATGAAGTCTTTTAAGCAAGGGAGATGGTATGAAACCTTTGCTGCAATTAGAGGGGAGGATGCACCTGTTAAGCTAAGAGATGAGCTGAACAAGTTTAATTCCAGTTTATGATTAAGAAAAAGATGCGGATGGGTCTACTGTATATCACAACAGCACATTTATTTGCAACACAATGTGATGTTTTCATTCACTCGCAAAGTGAATGGCCTACACAAGCCAACAGCAGTCCCAAATCTCAGGGGAATCACGCACGACTTCAGCTTCCAGTTTACTAAAAAAAAATTATATTAATTTGTAATAAGTGCTGTAAAATTTAAGTGAACAATAAATATATAATAATAATAACCTAGGAAAAATTATGTCTTTTCTCCACCAATATCCTCAGTTATAATAGAACTTAATGAAACATTTAAAATAAAACTGTACTAAATACTTGCTACCATGCATTTCCTTGGGAAAAAGAAATGGGTAAAGTCCATAGTTAACAACTTACAATAAATGGTCCAGACACCAGCTTCTAATCCCACTCTTTTCACAACCATATCAGAGTATTAACCTTGCCAAGAGTTTAGGTAGAAGTCCATTTGACGCCTGGGCTGCATCGTGTTGATGTATGCAGCATTGTGTTCCCACAGGATTCACTTCATCTGTTCTAGAGGGTTTCCTTAAATATGCCCTTTCCTTAAACATGCCCTTGTCCTGGGGACAATCATTTTAGCAGGGCTTGCTGTGACAGGGCAAGGGGTGACGATTTTAAACTAAACCAGTGCAGATTTAGACTAGATATATGGAAGAAATTCTTTACAATGAGGGTAGTGAAACACTGGAACAGGTTGCCCAGAGAGGTGGTGGAGGCCCCATCCCTGGAAACATTCAAGGCCAGGTTGGACAGGGCTCTGAGCAACCTGATCCAGTTAAAAATGTCCCTGCTCACTGTAGGGGGGTTGGACTGGATGACCTCTAGGGGTCCCTTCCAACCCAAAGCATTCTATGATTCTATTCTATTCGATGATTCTATGATTCTAAATACCCACCCTTCCTGGGCTGTACATCCTGGGCTCTCCCTCTCATGAGAAGCAGCACAGAATTTAATTCAATGTTTCTTTCCACCCTAACACGTGGTGAGAACAGGATTGGCAATATCATTAGGATTTTCCTCACTTTCCACTAATATCAATAATTCTGTAAGTTACACTCTGAATGACAGGCAGAAGTGGCAAAGTTCCTGTCCTGCAGCCCACCCCAGCAAAGACTTGATGGCCTGGCTTGTGAGGTTTACTGATGTGTTACAGGTATGTTACTGTCCTCTGACAAGTACAGTCCATATGTTCAGTAGTTATAATATGGTTTCAGCTCATATACAAGTATTGAAATTCCCTTTTATAATGCACAATCTCAACATGATAGAATTCACAATGTAAACGGCACATACAGACATCAAGAGCTTCCTGACAAAATGCTTTATTTTTGCTGTGATTACTTGGGAGGACACCAGCAGATATGGGAAATGGAATGAAATCTAACTCTCAAAATAGCTGTGAACTCCTAAAATCTTTTACTTTCTCTTTGGAAGTAAATTTATTTGGAAAACATGTCGAGGCCATTGCTTTTTAAAACTAATTTTGCACTTCTGTATCCTTGAAACACTTTTAAAGTATTTACTTGATTAAAAACTGACCACTCAACCTTGTCAAATGCTTTTTTCTGCATACAAAGACAAAGGAATGCATTGAGCTAGTAAATGATAATAATCCCATAATCCTAAGAGCATGTTTACAGAGTTTTCATATTACTAATTGCCAAGGGAGTTGGCATTTAATTACTTTCTATGATCTCCACACAATATTTCTCTTTTGTTTCAGGTTTTTAGAATGCTCATGTATTCTTTTTCTTAAACTACCTGGAAGACCCTAAATAACAGAATTATATATGTCCAGTGTGATGGAAGAGTCCATATATTTGTCATCTCAGAAATTTAAACACAGTTTTAATTTATTTCTCATGTTAAGATTCTGTGTGAGTTTGCACTTCGACAATCATGTTATTTATTTTGTATTTATTTTGTTTTCTTTCAAAGTTATTCAAAATTAATAAATATATCTCTCTCAGCCTTGGCAGCTTTCCAAATAATTTTATTAATTTTTCATTCTTACAGTCCATAATAGCAGAAGGGTCACCCTTTCTTTCCTCCTCCTTGGAACCTTGCCCAAATTCATATTCAAGCCAAACTCTCATTAAAACTAAGAAAGAGTTGCTGAAATAAGATTTTAAAGATTATGTCAAAACTCTTCAAGGCATAAATAAACTGTCTGCACCAATATTGTTTCTCTGTTTATGCATGTATTTTGTAACGCATACTACGAAATATATTTTCACTTAAAATATGCAAAAGGTGAAAAACAGTTAAAATGGTTGAAAAGGAAAAAGGACGTCACAACTCTATGTGGAAAAATGTGCCCTCTACCATTTTGGGACACAGAATTCTGAAAAGCTGGAATTTAAAGAGAAGAAAAGCAAGTTTGCTGATGAAAAAAGGTAGCATTTTATTTTCCAAATTTACGCTCCTGACACTTAATGAAAACAAAACAACAAAAAAACCAACTTTTCAGTGCAGAATCATATCAAGGGAAGAAATCTACCTTCAAATATTTAAGAGTCTGCTTCCTTGCATCTAATTCCTTACAATCCTGTGCTCTGTGTAAAGTTTTTTATCCTATTACCAAGTGCTCGCCAGATCTTGGGAAAATATTTGTTATGAAGTACACAGCCAATAATTATCTGCAAAGCATAACTGAAACTGCTCATGCTACAAATAGTATTTGTTGAATATTCTCAGGTAAAAAGGGAAAAATAGATACTTCAAAAATCTTTGGGGTTTGGTTTTTATAATATTTTTAGTTTTGAAATCAACCTGACTTTAGAAATTGTTTTTAAAGACAAGAATTTTAGGCCAAAGAGGTTTACTTTAATTCAATTAGTAAAGGAAAAAAAAAAATTTTGTTTTTGCTTTGTTTTGTCACAGAGCTGCAAATTCTGTTGTTCACACAGCTCAGCTGGCCACATGTTGCCTAATGCAGTAGAGAACGCTTCCAATAAACTCAGCAGTGTCTCCAATTCAGAATACCTTTGGTTTGATCGGTAATGCATAGGGCACATGTTTGATTAAAAATCTGCACAGCAGCAGTTAGTCACATTTAGTCACCAGGGAATAAATATTCTCTCCAGAGTGCATTCAATAATTGTTTAAGTTAAATTTAGGAGAAAAAGAAAATTTCCATTCTAAAAGCTAACCCTCAGTGCATTTCAATAATCCTTAGGACATTCAGGAATTTTGAGGTAAATGTTCATTATAGCTAATATTCTAATTGTGGGGTATATATGTGTAAACAACAGTTAACCCAAAACTCTTAATAGACCTTTTAATTAAAATGTATCACCAATTTGCCTTTTAAGTATCTTTTCCAAATTACATTGGACAAAATTGGCAATTAAAATAGTATCCCTTCTTGCTACGGCGTCATTTGGAAAAAACATCTGTGCAACCACTACATCACTGAATGCTGCTGTGAACAATTCTCAGACAAAACTGTACTAAAATCCCTTTACTTTTAAACTTGTCTTCCCTTCTTTAGGAACAACCTCCTTAGCATTTCAAGTTTTAGCTGGCCAGTTCTTCGCTACCTTGCACTACCTTTCCATAATCTTTACCTTGACGCAAAACAGAATCATTGGGTATCATGGTAGCACCTAGTACATAGATGCAACCCTGTGTCTCCAGACAGCGGGGATGTGGGCCATCTTTATGAGCTAATAATGACACAGCATTTTCATAAAGAGGGGGTGAGTGCTTGTGGGCTACTTCTCTTGTACATCTCTGCAGGAATGAGATGCTCCTGAGGCAGCCCCTGTGTTCTCTGTATCTCTCTTCATTGCAAGGATGGAGGAGTAAGAGATGATGCCATCATCTTCCAATATTTCCTTAGAAATCTGATTTATTGATCAGTAATGATTTTCTGCTTCACATGAACACAGACCTGACAGCAATAACAGCTGTTGTTGCACCAGATCACCAGAGATTTTCAGAGTTTTTTATTTCCAAGGAGTATTGCTGCAGTGTGGAGGTCACAGTCCTGACAAAGAACCACCGTACAATGTTATACGGCTTTCATTGCTGTAAAACTTTGAATCTAAACAAATAAATGTGTCCAATGCAATATAGTTCTCTTTTATCTCCTGGGCAAGTCTGCAGTTTCCATGGATACCAAAGGGCAGCCTAGTAGAGAAACAGTCCACATTTTCTTTCAATAGATATTTTTTAGGACTATACTTTTGAAAGGTTAGTACAGAATCAATCTGTTGTAACACATATCCACGCCTCTTCATTTTGCTGTTTAGTTAGCAATATATGCAAAAAGCAATTAACCAGTTTTAAACAAATAACACAGGGCAATATTGAATATTCCTCATTCAAAACCAGTATCTCCAGTAATATGTCCAGTCTTTATTCACATGCTCTGCTTTAGTGTGTAATTCCTTTAGAATTGTAAAAAAAAAACCCATTGGTATGATATATTTAATACTATTTCAAAATTATTTTAACCCAATCAAAACTATACTTTTAGAAATACTTCTGTCCACCAGGATCGATCTTTAGATATAACTTCCATCGCTTGTGGCCAGCAAATGTAATTGCCTGCATTATTTATACCCCCAAAAGTCCAAGATAGGCAGAATTCTTCCTGAACAATGAGAAAACCCCAGAACTCTAAGCTAATGTCCTTAAATGAAATGCAACTCCTTCCTCCCTGTTCTGATATGCAAGTTCGTATCTAGGTCTTCTGTAATTATACTTGGTCTTCTAAGTTTGTGCCTAGTGCCTAATGCCTAGATCACTTCAAATACCATGACCATAACAACTGTCTGAGGCTGGGCTGAAGATGTCACCTTTGGTCTATTTTGCTCTTTCTGTGACAGGAAAACTGAGATGAATAAATAGTGTCATTTATTTCTCTGGAAAGGTCCCAGTCAAGAAAAAGTACTTAATGTTAGCTACATAAACTACCCACCTGGATTCTGTGAAAACAATTTATGTTTGAATCTTACTTAATTCAATGTATGCTCGTCAAAGGTATTTTTCACAGTGATTTCCTAAGATGGTATTTAGACACATTCAAGAGGTTGCCCCAAAACAGCATTAGCTGTTACCTAGCCCAGTTCTTCTAAACTAGGTTAGCATCACAGAATGGACCAGGTTGGAAAGGACCTAGAAAGACTATCTGGTCCAACCTTTCATGGAAAGATGAGGTTATCCAGCATGCTGACCAATCACATCTTGAGAACCTCCATGATGGGAACTCTACCATGTCCCTGGGGAGGTTGTTCCAGTCAATGATTATTCTCACAGTAAAAAATTTTGTTCTAATATCGAGATGAAAACTCCCCTGGTACAACTTATACCCATTGCTTCTTACCTTCTTGATGTGACTCTTTGTGAAGAGAGAATCTCCATCTTCTTTGTAGCCATCGAGCCTTCTCTTCCCCAGGGAGAAAAGACTTCACAGGGCAGGTTCTTCAGCCCCTTGATCATCTCTGTGGCTCTCCATTGGAACCTCTTCAGTCTGTCCACTTATTTTTTGAGTTGTGGGAACCAGAACTGGACATAGTACTCCAGGTGCAGCATGACAAGTGCCAAGTAGAGTTGGATGATCATGTCTCTATCTCTGCTAGCAATGCCCCTGCGGATGTGGCCCTGCATCCAACTTGCCTTTGTTGCTTGCAGTGGCACATTGCTGACTCACGCTCAGCTTGCTGTTGGAATGAGGTTAGAAAGAGTGATGTGTGTGTAGTGGGAAAAATAATCTGAATAACCACTCTAACAGTGGCTCCATTTTTCCAAAGCAGACCTTTTCACTGCTTTTCTGAGATTTCCTTTCAGTAGCCACATGTCCTGGTCAGATCTGGCTGGCATTTGCTATTCTCACTCAATATACCAGGGAGGACTGTAAAATTTGTAACCTTATAATTTTCCCTCTCCTGTGTACAGAAGAGGGAGAGACTGGCATACAGGTAACCCTTGGGTTAACTCATTCACTTAAAGGCATGCAGCCACTTCACCTGTGCTACAAAGAAGATAAAACAGATCCACAGATCATGTGCTGTGTGGCTTTCTAACCTAAACCACATTAAATTATTACCTGAAATTTTGTAACTATATTTTGGCCTACATAAAAGGAACCTCACATACTTCCCTTTCTGCATACATTCCTCTATTTTAACAGGACATAGCTGTGTATCCTGTGCTTTATTCCCAAGACTACCAGATTTATTTTCCAAGTACTCTTTCTTCTGATTAAGATCAAGAGATTTAATGGAACGAAAGTAGCAGAATTAGGGATTGAAACCTAGTTTTAGGGATCACTAAGATTTGAATTCAAAATATTTTGGAATTGTCATTAAACTGTATTAACGTCCAAAGTACTTGACTATAAAACATGATACTGAGTTTAATGGTATTCAAGTACATACTTAAGTACTTTGAGTATTAAGATTGGACTTTGGGCTCACTAGCCCATGTGTGTTTAACTGTCATGTTGGATCAGAATCTTCCTATACCAATATCAACAATTATGGTAACAGTGGTGAAGCAGGATGATCATTTTATGAAGACAAGGTGTTGACATTAAATGTGGACTTCAAAGATTCAACTGTGGACTTCAACAGCATTCAAAAATCTAATTTCAAAATGGTTCCATATGGTCCATTTGCACCTTTGCTCTCTCCAGACAGTTTGGAAATCTCAAACTATTTTTTTAGTCACATCTACAATGATTAGATCCCAGTTTTGGCTTCCCAACATATATTTTCCCTTTCATATTTATTACATTCACCTTCCTTAGGGAGCTCAGATTCCTTCCCAGTGCTCAGAGAGCTGAAGATTTACCAGGGTAGAAAACCTCAGATCCTGCGTCAGCCCCAACTTAGTTTTTATAACTCAGTGCTCGAGTCATGCCCCCATCAGAGGAGATCCGGCCTCACTAAGTTAAGCAGTCTGCAGCAAGGCCTTGCATTCCTCTGGGCAGACCTGTTAAATTTCACACAGTCTTTGATGCCTTCCTTACACTCTCCCACCAGAGTTACTGGGTCCTACCCTCTTTCCAGTTCTGCAGCACCACGTGTCCCATTCAGCTGTCTTGCTTGGTGAAACTACGAGCTGTGTCAGTGAGCACATGGGACTGGAAAAGGCATTAAAATTGTGCAAGACCCAAAAGATGTATTTTCCAGATACAGTCATCTGTAGCCCTCATAAAACCGCATGCACAGATACACACATATCTTATAATGATCATACATTGCTTTACTGTGCTGAGCCATGTCCTAACACAGCACTGCAGACCCTTCTTCAGTAACCACATGGCCAGGAGGAGCCTAGGGAAGTCTTCCAGCAGCTTCTGTTGGAGCAGTCCTTCCTTGAAGGTGTTCCTGAACTCCTTTTCAGTTTTTTTACTTCCTTCATTTAAAGAGAACCTCTGAAATAAAGGCAATATTCCAGAAACTGCACTGATAGAGCTATGTAGCATGAGACCATCACCAGCTTAATGCAGGCTTAATTCAGCTGCACAGGCAGTCTCCCTCTATTTTCTTGCTGTATCGTGTTACAAATTAACACATCATTTGATGCCCATTATTTCCTCTGCTTTTCATATTTCTCTTTTCCCTCATATTTATTAATGAAGATGATTTTTAAGCAGATTTGTTATTTTGCCTTTCTCCAATAGGAATTCTGAATTTTCATTTACTGAACATATTAATACTTCCGTATTCTCATGTCATTTTTGCTTTCTTCCCTAATATTAATAAAAGCTCTGAGTTTGGTATCATTTTCACATTTAATTAATGTGATTTCTATTCTGTGAATAATCTTCCCTGGTATGTTTGCAGTTGATGCAAACTATAGTCATGCTGAGTAAACATTATAGTTAATGCACTAAGTGATCGCGTACTATTTCTAATACTTATTAAACTGTTTGCCACCTTTTCTAAACCAGTGAGTGTGTAGGTATACAGAAGAATGTATTCAGTGTTCCTAAATCTTAAATTTTGCCCAAAATAGATGTTTGTTTCTGAGAATTATTAGCTTTGGGTGTCTTACCTTCATTATAATTATCACTTCTAGCTAAACCAAAAGCACCTTTGCTCAAATGCTCTGATAGCTACTTTGAAAATGTGACTCAGATGGACAAATCAGGTACAGAATTAGGAAGTCTGATTTTAAAGAAATTAAACTGTTAATTGAATATTATGTTAGAGAGAACTTAATATCACTGTTTACTTCAACAAAACATAGATTTCAAAATTACAATGAACACCTAATAATGCAGCTATAAATAAAAAACAACCAATAAGCCCACAGATTTAAATGCCAAGATTTCTATTACCTCATTTTGAATACTCAGCTGTGTGAAACTGCTCTGACTGGTTTTCCACCACTTTGAAATATCACCATTGCATTCTTCCTGCCAGCAAAGCAGCTGAATAAACTGCCAGGTAACCTCTCCAACAAAAGGGTATTTCCAGTACGCTTGGCACTGTACCACGTACTGCTTAATATTTTCATCAGGGTGTTCACATTTTTTTTCTTTCTTCTGAAAACAGAAAACACAGAATGTGTCCAGCACCGAGATCTGCAGAATATTAATTGCTTTCTGATTGCTAACGAAGGCTAGTATATTTCATTTTTTCCTAGTTTTTCAATCTGCAGATCAAGAATAATTTCAAGTGACAGTGAACTACTACTTATTAAAAGGACCCTGAATGGGTGTCTTCTGTTGGTGTCCAAGGCACCTCCAAAATTATATAAGGGTTCAGGGGCATCGTGTCACCTTTTTTGGACATGATCCCCCACACAACATTTTGCAGTAGAGGACCCTTGTCTACCTACTTTGTCTTTGAGTGGGGTCAACTTCAAGGGGGATCCTCTGGAGAGGGGACCCAGCATTCCCTCCATCAGCTCTTCTCTGAAGTATGAGCCAGTTCAGGTCAGGGCTGCACTAGGGAAATGGCCATGTGGATCCAAAACATCTGCAAGGCTTGAAATTAATTGCATGTATCACTTTTGAAGCACAATTATTTGAGGACATATATGTCACAATTTAGACATTGTATGACTCCTGATCTGCGATCTATAGAACAAAAGGTAAATTGTGCCTTCATGTCATACACAGCAGCATCCATTTTTTCCTTCAATTGATTGATACTAGAATTTTTTCGTGGGAGTATAATTAAAGGCCAAGCTAGGGCCCCTCTGGTAAACTAGCTTATAACCTCATTTATTTATAGCCTTATGTATTTAGATCTGTGTAAGGATTTCAGGATAGAATGTTTCTTTGCTGACAGACACAGCACTACAAAGAGATGCTACTTAGGATCCTTTCTTCAGCAAAGGAAAACAAACCTTTTGAAGTTAACTATGCTCATCACAGCTTTCCACTAGCTACTTGTTACAATTAAAGAGCCAAGAGCAGAAAGTCTCTCCAAGATTTCTTAAAATGCCCCATAAAATCTAGGATGGAACAAACTCTGGGAATCCCACTTGGATTAAAAAACTGGAGCGTGGCGGGCACAATTTCCAAGCATTCTAACTCCAGACTTTTTTGTAAGATTTACCCAATGCCCTGTTGAATTATGAAAAATATTTTTTTCTGCTGAGGTTAAAAGGAAACCTGGAGAAGAGACGGCTAGGGGGGATCTTATTAACACATACTGATACCTGTTGGGAGGGAATGAAGATGAGGGAGGCAGAACCTGCTCAGTAGTGCCCAGTGACAGGCCAAGACACAAATTACAACACATTACATTCCATCTGAATACAAGAAAACACTTTTTTTTTTTTTACTATAAGGGTGATTAAACAATGGAACAGGTTGCCCAGAAGAGGTTGTTCAGTGTCCATCTGTGGAGATATTCAAAACCCAACTGGACACAGTCCTGGGCAACCTAGTCTAGCTGACTCTGCTTGAGCAGGGAGGGGTGGACTAGAGAATCTGAAGAGGTCCCTTCCAATGTCTACCACTTCATGATTCTCTGAAACCAGTCTTTGGAATAAGCATCTTATTCCAAGCAACTTCTCCTTATTCTATTCTAAACACTACG
>NW_009260611.1:1058090-1068729 GCF_000687185.1 Egretta garzetta
AAAGAGTGAGGGATTTCAGTCATTTAGGGAATTGCTTTATTAGCCTTTTAAATCTTCATTTTTGATATCTTATCATAACATTTTTAAATCTAAAAGATTGTGTGTTCTAGTGAACATTTTAATTAGCCCAATACCAATTTCAATATCTGCATCAGATTGTCAAATATGCATGTGCTTTAATGCTTCTTCGATTCATGGCTTTTAATGATGAGTTTGTTTGATCTGTAAGCTCTCATTTCATTATACTTCTAATGAAACTGTGAATTATAATTTTTTAGGCTGATTCCACTGCATTACATGAAGCTGGATTCCACAACTCTTACTCATTTTATGACTAAGAACTCCTTATTCAATGAGAATTTTTTTTAACTCCTAGTCATTAGCATAGAGTGTATTTACCTTTTCTTTGCAGTGAGCAGCTTTTTAAAAAATCTCTGTCTAACTTCAGAAAATAGAGCATTTCTTTATCCTTAAGCCTTAAAAGTAAAGTTGCTCATATAACTGTCATTTCCCAGTTGTCCTATTTACTTGTCCAGCTGATGCTGATGGATGTGCTGTCCCAGGTCAGGCCGTTGACTCTGTTTCAATGATTTGTCTCTCTCTTTTCTACTGGCAGCTGTAAAGTGCTTCCATACTATAACTTACTATACTGCTAATACAATTACTAATGCAATTTTAATGTTCCAATATTTTGA
Organism: Egretta garzetta; assembly: GCF_000687185.1. Classification (NCBI taxonomy): domain Eukaryota; kingdom Metazoa; phylum Chordata; class Aves; order Pelecaniformes; family Ardeidae; genus Egretta; species Egretta garzetta. The sequence continues at coordinate 1,058,786 of NW_009260611.1, forward strand.
CTTACGTCTCCACATTGCATTACCTTTGCCACTCTCCATGACTGACATTTTTTCATCCTAAGATAACAGAAGTTCATAAAGAAATATATTTCTTTATTTGATATTTAAGCATAATTTTTGCCAGCGTAGCTGAAAGTAATAGTGTAAGCAGGTACCAGAGCTGGCCTTAGCCTGGCTGAAGTGTTATTCATCAGGTCCACATAAAATAACTATTTTGTAAAGACCAGTGATCTGGAGCTGCTTATAGCCTTGAAGCAGTCCCTCAAGGATAAGTTCTTGAGTTGTTGCTCCTTGGGGTCATATATTATTAATGCTGATTTGTTCTTTTTAACTCAGTCCCCAAATGTCATCTATCAGTACAAGAAACTGCTATTTATGGGTCCAGGAATACCTTTAAAAGAGTTTGATCTTTTCCTCTTGTTGTTGTTTTCAGAACCTGCCAGATTAGCTTAAAATGAATTAGCTTAAAATGAAAAGTAGCTATAATGTAACAAAAATAGACACTTGCTTTATCTCCTGAAGAGCAATGCTGGGTTTCAGTGGCAGATAGCACTCGTTTTGAAAGGCTTTGCCCTGAGGTTGCTCTGTATTCTGAGTGCTCTGAGGTTGTGTCTAAATGAAATCAATCTTTGACACCTGAATTTGGGTCTTGCACTCTGCTACGGCAGGAGTACTCTGCAGCTCTTAGATTTCCTTCCGTTTCTCTCGCACTCTGCAGCACATTATTCATCACACAGCCCTGCAACCTGGGGGGAGAATTTTTACCCACAGGAGGAGACCGGGCAGCACATCCCGCTGCGGAGCACGCAGGAGGCGGTGATGCTTTGCCTGCAAAGATCACTCTGCCCGCATTAGTACAGAGGCATTCAAGTGTTTCCAAACGCTCCTGGGTTTTGAGAAACAGAGATATCCTGACACTAGATGTTATTTTCCAGATTTGAATGCTACTAGATGATACCTCATAAGAAAAAATTGCTCAGTGATTCTTTTAATAAATCAGGTAGAACAAATTCTCAATGTACTCATCTAATTGGAGATGTTAAGGGTTTGTTCAAAAGCTGACTACTGTAGTCATTAAAAAAACTGCTGATGAACTCGGTACAATTTGGATTAAGTCTTGAAGGAATTATTTTCCAGGAAAAAAACTACAAGTAAACCTGCAGCTTGCCTGTAGCTGATTGATTGATAACAGCAGCATTAATAATAATATCCTAATATAAGTTGCAGATTGTACTTTTTTATTATTTAGAAACATTTTGTATCTATTCATATTTCATATTTTTAAAAGAGAATCAGGTGCGACAGAAATCTATTGTGGAACAGGAAAGAGGAGTTGAACTGTTAACACTGGAGCATCACCCCACTTCTCTGATGGGCTTTGCCTGTGATTAGAAGCAAAATTTAGATGCAGTTCTGTGGCACTTGCCCCATACATGCACAGAGCCTGAAATGACTCACCTAGAAATACATCGAGGTAGGCAGAGACTAAGACTTAACTGAACTCAGTTTTCAAGGTAGTGTGAATATCTGGAGGCAAATGAGTCGTGTTGACTTCAGCAGTTGGCCACACAGCTAAAGCACTGTGCAGTACTTTGAAACCATGAAGTTTCAAATAGCTTTATCTTTCACTGCACAATCATATCATTTTTCATTATATTTCTCTGTATTCCTTTCATGAGAATTATTACATTATCAAGCAGAGCAGAAAAATGAGACATAGGAGTTACAGTTTCATGCAAAAGAAGTGCCAGATATAATAGCTTTCTCTTCATCACGTTCACGTTCTCAGGCAGCCTGCCAGCTATTGTCTTTGAATGAACAAAGATCTGGAAAGATTTCAGAATCTGAAAATGTCTTTTTCAAGCAAGTTGGTTCATTTAAACTCTTTTTGAACATTATCTACTGCGTTAACAATAATGCACTTTCAGGTGCACTTACGAGCATCCCCTTAGGCTGTACCTAATAACTAGGTGTTTGGTAGGTGATCTAATTGACCTTAGATTTATAAGGCTGCTATTCTTTTAGCCAGGATGCAAGACCTGTATCAGAGTTCTCCAGTGAAAAAAGTAACTTCAAACAGACTTTCTGCTTCTTGTTGGCAGTTTTGATCTGCTTGTTTTGAGGGGATTGTGATGTCCACACACACAACAGGCTACTTTTATTTTTGTCTCCTGAAATATCTTCAGGGGATGAGATTCTCGTTAATTAATAGCTCTCTGCATGGACTTATTCCTATTTATTGGCTTTATTAATGAATAAATTATCTGTATTTCCATGATAGGATCAGGTTTTAGTTTATCTGTTTATATAGGAGAAAACAAAGGCTCCAGTAAACACTGTAGCACATCCCGTTATAGACTTAGATACCCCCTCGCAGAAAGCACACCATGCACTAGACAGGCTGTTGGGGTTTTTTAATTGTTTGGACTGCAGATGGCTAGCAAGATATTCCCAGACAGTATCTGAAATTCTTGGCTCCCCTCACTTCTGCTTTTCTCTGAGGCATCTGAATCTGCTCTTTATCCACACAAAACAGTTCTGAATGCAGCAACAGGGTAAATGTGTTGAAACCACCCCAGACCTTCAGCAGCTGGAACACCAATGTGAATGGCAAGGGGAATGCATGGCTCTTCACACCAGGTGCAGAGATTTCCTGGTAAAGCAGTTTTATGGATCCCTCTCCCTGATTTTGGAGCTAGAGGGATCTCTGCGGTTCCTGTACTGCTAGGCAGCCCAACAGGGAGAGGCTTGTGGAAAAAAAAAAGTCTGATTCTATTTTTAAATCTTCTTGAGAGGATCGTCTCTCAGATGGTTAACTAGTTTTAGCTGAAACGGATAAAACTGCAACACATCCATAGCTGTTTAGGAATGCCCCACTGTGAAGTCTGAAAGATCCCTTAGATTAATCTAGTCTGAAACTTAAGTAAATTCTCCTTCACAGCTTGGATTACCATAGTTTTCTTAACTTTGGTTGGGGTATAGTGGAGTTTCTAAAGTGACAAAGTCACTTAAAGAGTGTGTCTTGAATTGTGAAAACCCCATCGTATTCGTAAGAGTTCTCCTTAAGTACATGCATAATAAAAGAGTGATCGAAAACAAAGTGTCAATGTAAGATCTAACATAAAATAATCTGTTGCAAAGATACAATGTAGTATGTTTTTAAATTACATGCTGTGATTCTGTGATACATCAATTGCTAGAGATTATTTGGAGTAACAAGAAAATACTAAGTTCTTGTTCTGGAGCAAGAGAGGTGTTAGTCAACACGTACCATGTGACATCCTATTTACTTAAAATGCTTGTTCTGCGGAAATATCTCTTGGTGATTTGGACATAAAACAGAAGAACACTGAGAAAAGAGATGCTTAAGATTAATAAGGATTTGCTTATCAGGCAGATGTTCAAACCCAGTCAGGCACAACCTGTCACTTCGTGAATGCTTTTTATGTGATTGCACAGTACAGTGATTTGAGTATCAGACAGACAGACATTTTATAGTCAGCATTTCCAAAGATCATTGCCTGAATTAGTGGTCCTAACCTCATTTTTTGGTAATTTCATTAGAAGATACATTGTTTACTTGCACATTTGCATTTGAAAGCATTGCCTTTTATTAGTCAAGGCAAAAAAATAAATTAATTGAAAATAATCTTTTTAGATCACATAGGTAAAAATAATATGAGTATTTAAAGACTTAAAGTGGCTACTTTCTTTATTCTGTGCTCAAACAAAGCTGTTATTTTAACAAGGAGGAAGCTTTTCCTTTCCACAGAGCAATTCTTACGATCTTGTCAATGCCATTTAAATGGATAAGTACATGAATTAAAGCAGAATATAAAAAATATGTTTTATCTTTGAATGTTCTCTTCTGCAGTTGTTTTTCACTGGGTGGCAGGATTATCAGGAAGAGCAGAGTAACCTCAGAGCAGAGATCCTGTGGTAGGGACACCTCAGTCACCAGCTTGCCTGCGGCAATGCTACCTGAATCTGGCCAAGGGGCATGTCTCTGAGTAAGGCTGGAGGTTCTCCAGGCCCCTCCTTGTTTGAGGGACTCTCAGACACTACCCCCAGGATGGACTGCTCCCCTTGCAATGCAAAGTATGAGCATGTCTATTGTGTTTGGGTGGCCAGGTTTTGGTAGTGGGTGGGACTATAGGGGTGGCTTCTGTGAGAAGCTGCTAGAAGCTTCCCCCATGTCTGACAGAGGACTCAAGGACTGCACCCCGTGGGAAGGATGGACCCACGCTGGAGCAGTTCGTGAAGAGCTGCAGCCCGTGGGAGGGACTCACACTGGAGCAGTTCGTGGAGGACTGTCTGCCATGGGAGGGACCCCAGGCTGGAGCAGGGGAGGAGTGTGAGGAGTCCTCCCCTGAGGAGGAAGGAGCAGCAGGGTCAGCGTGTGATGAACTGACACCAACCCCCATTCCCTGCGCTGCGTGGGGGGAGGAAGGAGAGAAAACTGGGAGTAAAGTTGAGCCCTGGAAGAAGGAAAGGGTAGAGAGAAGGTGTTTTACAATTTGGTTTTATTTCTCATTACCTTACTCTGATTTGATTGGCAACAAATTAAATTATTTTCCCCGAGTCGAGTCTGTTTTGCCAATGACAGTAATTGCCGATTGATATCCATGTCTTTATCTCAGCTTTTCATTGTATTTTCTCTCCCCTGTCCAGCTGAGGGGGAGGAGTGATAGAGCGGCTTTGGTGGGCACCTGGCATCCAGCCAGCATCAACCCCTCACAGCATGACAGCATATAAAAACCCAGAACAAAGAGTAGCGGGCTTCCTGCAACTGTTTCTCATCACAATCTTTTTTTGGCTTCTTTTACATCTTTTCCATGTAAATGAATAAGGAGGGGAGAGGGGGGGCCATGAGCACTGCACCTGTAGGTGCTGCCGAGCACTGTAGAGGCTGTTTTCTAAATTGGTGGGTGAGCTTTTTGGGTTTGGAGCTCTCTGTTTTGTCATGCTGTAAAGCCATCTGGCAACATATTTTTTTTTAATCTAAACCATTTGGCTATTATAACTTGTGTCAATTTCTTTTTATTTTATTTTCATGTTATTCTTCTACTTTTGAAAGAGAGAATTTCATTTTCTCTACATCATCCCTGATTTTGCAACCTTAGGCTTATACATACCTTCAAAGTATGCTTACACTGCCACTGAGTGACATAATCAAGCATTTCATAATTATTTTCTCTTAACATGCTTCCAGGCTTCACTACCCTGTTCTCATCCATTTAGTTGATGATTCTGAGCACAAGGAAGAATCAAGTGGCATGAAATACTTCCAGTAATTCTGACTAAGAATAATGCTTCAGTTATTCTGGTCTGTATGGCAAAAGTATAATTTTCTTCACATTTAGACTTCATATGGAGCAAAACAACATACCCAGGCTGCAGGAGATGAGGCATCACTAAGAATACAAGAAATGGTTTCATCACAAGAAGCATAGATAAAAGAATGTCACTCCTCTACACATTATAATTCACATAGGGCAACTTAAACATTCATCTTTACCAAAGTAGGTCATGAATAAGAAAAGCACAGGGCTATGTTTTTAATCCTAAATACTTACTAAGCTTTAAAAAAATCTTTCAGAATGCATGCTAAAAGTGCATTGGACATGTTAAATTGGCCAACAAAACAACATGACTGCGATCACTGCAGAAGAAAACGCTGTTCAGTAATCCAGCTGACAGAACCTTTTCTGCCTTTCTTTAGTATTCACCTGAAAACTAGATCCATTAATGTGGGGACCATTAAATGTTGTTCCATTTTTCTCAGTGGTTGGTAGTTATATGGCCATTTCTATTAATTCCTAACAGGTGGAGACTGCCTGTATAAAGGAGGACTGCTAGCCAGCAGGATGCTGGGCTACAGTTTTAGGGAAAGCAACTCAGTGTGTGACCTTGGCAGGTTACATGATTGCCACCCACTCAGTATCAATCAGTCCTGGAAAATGAAATGAATAACAGAGTCTCACTGAAAATCGCATTCTGTAAGCATTTTATTTCCATGGAAATTTCCATTACAGCATTTCTAGGAAGTAGAAAAAAGATTATAATTTCAATTTTGCTGATAGCCACTGTGCTTACACTCAGTATAAATATATATATATAACGGCTCCCCTAAGAAAAGGGGACTCTAGCTGTGAGAATCAGGGCATGTGTATGCAAGCACCTAATTTTACATTAAAAGAGTGGATTAGTAGACCAAAAGAGGTGGTGCTGAGCCTCCTAATCCCACATAACCTGTGGCTCAGGGTTATTATCTGGCTAGATGTAGTCTGGTCCCCTGGATTAAACATCGTCACGAAGCATACAGCCTGAAGCTGTTTGAAGGGAGAGTCTTTGGTTCCTACGTCTATGTGCATTTGTGGTTGCAGTGCACGTAGCACATCCAGGAGGGGAGCTTCCCCTTCAGTTTCCTCCAAAAGAAATCCAATCCCCACTTCCCAGAACTGCTTTACAAGTTCTGAGATGCAGGAGATGAGGACACTCAGGGCTTCACTTCAAGCCCATACTGTTGTTCCAACCAAAAACCCCAATGGAGATTAAGCCATAGGCTCTGAATGTGAGGGAGGCCACTGGAAATATCTGCCCTAGGTTTGAAAAGATCATAAAGGCAACTTATTGGGTTATTACTCAGTGTGTTAATACTAGATTTCATGTAACCCTGTAATTCTTGAAAGGCTGAGAGACACCACAGTCAGGACACATACTAGAACTAACAATGAGTAGAGGTAACCCAATCACCAAGAAAAATTCCACAGACTGTAATATTTTTGCTAAAATTCTTTCCAGTTTCTTGCATACAGCCAGCTAGAGATGAGGAATGCTGGGCTCCATGGGAGAGGAGAGGAAGCTGGTAAGAAAACATATTTCACAGCTCAGGGGGCTGGGTATCTACAGAACAACTGCTCTTACCATTAAAGACTGAGGCAAAGAAGGCATTAAGTACCTCAGCCTTTGTCACTGTGTTTCTCTCCGCATCCAATAAAAGATGGAGATTCTCCTTAGCCCTCCTCTTGGTGATAATGTATTTATAGAAACATTTTTTATTTTCTTTTACAGCAGTAGCCACCTTAAGTTCTAGCTGGGCTTTGGCATTTCTCATTTTCTCCCTGCAGAACCTCGTGGTACCCCTATAGTCCTCCGGAGTTGCCTGCCCCTTCTTCCAAAGGTCATAATCTCTCCTTTTTTTCCTGACTTCCAGAAAAAGCTCTGTTCAGCCAAGCTGCTCTTCACCTCCAGCTCGCCTTTCAGCATGTGGGGACAGGCTGCTCCTGTGCCTTTCAGATTTCCTTCTTGAAGAATGTCCAGCCTTCTTGGACTCCTTTGCCCTTCAGGACTGCCTCCCGAGAGGCTCTCTCAACCAGGCTTCTAAACAGGCCAAAGTCTGCCCTCTGGAAGTCCAAGGTACCAGTTCTGCTGACCCCCTTCCTTACCTCTCCAAAAATCAAAAACTCTTATCATTTTGTGATAGCTATGCCCATGACGGCGTGCAACCGTCACATCACCCACAAGGCCGCCTCTGTTCACAAACAACAGGTCCAGAATGGTGCCTTCCCCAGCTGGCTCACCCACCAGCTGTGTCAGAAAGTTATCTTACCTTCTGCACACTCCAGGAACCTCCTAGGCCATTTGCCTGTCCTGCTGTGTCGTATTTCCAGCAGACATCTGGTAAGTTGAAGTCCTCCATGAGACTAAGGGCTAGCAGTTGTGAGACTTCTCTCAGGTGCTTATAGAATATTTCATCTTCCTCTTCATCCTCTTTGGGTGGTCTGTAACAGACTCCCGCCTAATATCTGTCTGCTTGGCCTTTCCCCTGCTTCTTACACATATACACTCAACCCTATCGTCACTGTCATTAAGGTCTAGACAATCATAACATTCCCTAGCATACAGGGCTACCCCACTGCCTTTCCTTCCTTGCCTATCCCTTCTGAAAGCTTTATAGCGTGAATTGGTGTAGACGCACTTCAGTTAGGCTATTGCTCCCACCCCCTTTCTAGGGGGAGAAGGCCTAATTCCTACGTGAGCATTCTCGGGCGCTTCTGTGGTTTCTAACACATCAATAATCCTTGCATCTTTGCTGCTGCATGGATCTCCATCCCCCACCTCCACTGAGACAGCAAACTGAAGGACCTCGCTAGCACACTGTCCGTCAAAAATTGGCGTGCCACGCCCAGGCTTATCAGTAGCAAGCCTGGTTTTATCCCTTTCCCCGTCAAATCTAGTTTAAAGCTCTTTCAATGTTCCCTGCTAACTCCTGTGCAAACATCTTTTCCCCCCTTTGAGACAGGTGTACCCTGTCTTGTTGCCAGCAGGCCTGGTCATGCAGACCATCTCATAATCAAAAAACCAAATATTCTGCCAGTGACACCAGGCTTGGAGACAGGTATTGATCTGCTGGCTCTTCCCTGCAACTGGAAGGATAGAGGAGAACACTACTTCCCTTAACCAGTCATCCCAAGGCCCTGAAATCTCTCCTGATTGCCCTCATACTTCCTGTTGCAACTTCATCACTGCCCACCTGAAAAATCAGTAATGGATGGTGATCTGAGGGCCATACCAGGGTAAGAAGCTTCCTCTTCATATCTTTAACCTGGGCTTGCCTAAGAAGTGGGTCTGGCCTGCATATTGGGCCTTCCATTCCCTTCAGAAAGGAGTCTGCTATGACAATGACACATCTTTTTTCTTTACGGAAGCAGTTTTGACACAGGGCGTAAGCCAGCTTAACCTTGGGAACACCTCCAAGCTAGATAAACCATCGTCCTCGTCATTGTTTGGTTCCACTTGAAACCTAGCCCTTAAGTCACTGTGTTTGACCAAGCGCAGAAAGGATAGGGAATCCTCCATATCATGCCTCCTGCCTGCCTGTTGGGCCTGTCTCAGGGAAGGTAGGGTGCAATTCTGGTAGTTTATCTCTCCCTCACTCTCCATGATACTCCTCAACCTACTCACCTGCTCCCAGAGCTCTGTCACTAAGTGGAGGAGTTCCTCTAGCTCGCTCTTGCTGTCCAATACCGGCATAAGAGTAGAGCACACCCTGCAGCCTGGCACCTGGGTGGCAGCGTGTTCCCACCAGAGCTCTGTCTGGGAAGCTGCACCAGTCATGGTGGGTGCAGAGCTTAGAGAGGCCATGGCTCTCTGTGTGGGAATGCCATTGATCCCTAGTCAAGCTGGCAGAGCTCCAGCACTCTTTCTGCCTGCCCTTCTGCACAAACTGCTACACAAACTGATGCGCCATGCCCTCACCCTTGCTGACACACCATGCCCTGTTTGCCTGCCCTGTTGGTGGCACTCCTGCTCGATAGCACTCCCCAAGGGCTTCTTTTATACGTAGGGGGGGCTTGGCCGCCATTGTTCCTGGCCCTGCTCAGGTCTCATCAGCAACTGCTGTGGGAGCTGTGGGCTCCTGGTGGGTCTCTCAGCTCTCCCTGAGGTTCCCCTGGTTTGGGAACCATCCCCCTTGTGCACCATGCTGGAGTGCTCCACTGCAGATCCTGTAGCACCAGATCTGCTCACCTCGGCGACTGCCAACATAGGTACCAACACATCAACACGGGGCTCTGAGCAACCTGATCTAGCTAGTGGTGTCCCTGTTCATTGCAGGGGGTTTGGACTAGATGACATCTAGAGGTCCCTTCCAACCCAAAACATTCTATGATTCTATGATTCTATGATTCTATGATTCTATGGTTCTATGATTCTATGATCTATTCGTCATCACGGCTTAGAGTGTGAGACATAATATAAGCCTATTCCTTTTGAACTGTGTGGTTGACCCTGGCTGGATGCCAGGGGCCCACCAAAGCTGCTCTATCACTCCTCTCTTTAACTGGACAGAGGAGAGAAAAGTAAATCAAAGGGCTCATGGGTCAAGATAAGGACAGGGAGAGATCATTTGTCCGTTACCATCACGGGCAAAACAGACTCAG
>NW_009260611.1:1069339-1092871 GCF_000687185.1 Egretta garzetta
CCTTCTTAAATATGTTATCACAGAGGCGCTTCCACTGCCGCTGATTGGCTTGGCATTGGCCAGCAGCGGACACAGGGAAAAATTCTAGCAGCTTCTCATAGAAGCCACCCCTGTAGCCCCCCCACTACCAAGACCTTGCCACAGAAACCCAATACAACTGAGACTTAAAGGTTTGTTAAAAGGAATCAATTATTCTCTGCTTTTTGAGATCTTAATTTTAAGAGTTATTTATTAATACTTATCATTGTTTAAAGTCTCTACATATAAGACTGTCAGGACAGTCATTAAAAACCAACAATATGATATAATCTTAATGAAAATAGAGTTGTTAAAGAAAAAGGAGATTGGAATAGTGGTTTCAGGGGCAGTTTTCTTCGTGTTTTTACAGAGCAGGACTGCATACCTTTTTTTTTTCCTGAGTCTGCTATGCCTAAGGAAAATTACATATATTTGCACTGTAAATTACTATTCAGTGAAGTCAGATGCTATAACACTTTCCAGTGGATCATATTACTTTTTCAGAGTAAAATACAAGAAAGAATGAAATACTTATTCTAGTGCTGGTTTTGTTTCTTTTCATGGCTATTTCAGAGCACAAAAATTGTTAGCCACATTTCCTAAAGAGTAAAAAGTGACTAAAATTGGAAGATTCTTGCATTCCTAAAAAAAAATTGAAATAATAGCATGAGAATATTACATGATACTGGACAATAAAGACAATAATATTTATTTCAATTACATGCAAATATCTAGAATTTTAGATCATGAAATAAAGAATAAGACCAATAGTTATACTGGTACCAAACTTCAAGTTCCTTTGCAGGCATAGGAAAGAGAGGGAGACTACTGAATTTAGTGTTGTTCATGGGGCTACTTGTAGGTACCAGAATTTAGATTTTCAACTAGGATAAATCATCAGATCCCACTGATTCCACAGGCATTGGAGATAATCTATAGTTTGTCACTCTGAGTGTTTAAATCTCCTATTCTTTACAGACCCTTCCCTTGCTTTTAAGAATAGAGGTATTAATTACGATTAATAACTGTTTGGTTGGCAAAGGAAGACCAGTTTTGTCTGAAGCGATTTTGCCTTCAGTACAGAAGTTCCTCCCTGGACTTGGACCATCTTCCTGTCCTGTCAGTAGCCAAATGTGACTCAGTGACGGGATAATAATAGTTACTCAGTTTCCTTGAGCATCCTGGCTACAAGGCCACTGAGACACAAGACATCACACCCTGCACATGTAAGACAAAGGATCAAGACTCCAGTAGTTGCTTCCCATTTAAAGCTGTTTTGCTACCAGGTTTCCCTGTCAAGGTATGCTGTGTCATTTGGAACTGCTGCAATGATAATTGTGCTCAATGACAAGTTACCCAACTTACACTGGCAGCTATTGGTGGCTTGGCACATCTGGGGATTTGAAGGTAGGATGAGCCTTCCAGAGCTGACCTCTCTAATACAGAAGATACCTGGGTCATGGTGTATTTTGCTTGCCATCCCTGCTTCCCTAGTTGCTCCAGACTACTGCACCTGGCAAAAAACTACAATTACAGTTAAAAGAGCAATCTGGCCTCATGTACTTTGGTTATATCTGAGCCAATAAGAATTTTTCTCACCTTAACCTGAGTAAGTGAATTAGTGAGAGCAACTGGGAAGTGCAGGACCATGGTGCTGCTGGGCAATTGCCAGATATTTGCATGGATCTAGGAATGTGGCCTCTTTGCACTAAAGAGGGTAGGTTTGAGTAAGAGTGTCTGTCTGCTTGCCCTATACCTACAGAACAGTCACTTGCAGCCTTCTGCCAAAACTGCATCTCTGTGTGGGTAAAATGGAGTTGACCCATGGCCGTGGCCTTGACTGAAATCTGGGAGTTTGGGGAGGGTAAAGAGGAGCACACAGGTAGGGACCCCCCACCTTCCTTCCAGGAGTGGAGTGAGATCCCTGACTTCAGGCTCAGCACAGCACCAGGTTGGTGCCCATCTCTGCCACATGCCCTGAGATGCAAAGGGTCCAAAAAACCCCAGTCCAAGCAAACTCAGGCACCGTCCCACAGGTGCAGCAACAAGCAGAAGGACCTCAGTGAGGGGCGAGAGGCTGGTCGTGTCAGACTCACTCCCCCATGCATGGAGCATGCCAGTGCCATCACACAGGGTGTGATGCAGACCACTCAGGGTAGGGTGTATTAAAAGGAGTCTATGTTGTCATGGCACAAGGACTACAGGATAGCCAAAGCAAGGACAACCACTCCTGTCATGTTGGACAAGCATGCTGTATCTTCACCAAGCAAACTAAGGTGTCAGGAGTATGGACACACACAGAACATGTGAGTGTTCAACCTTGAATACTGTATTCAGTTTTGGGCCCCTCACTACAAGAAGGACATTGAGCTGCTGGAGCATGTCCAGTGAAGGGCAACAAAGCTGCTGAAGGGTCTGGAGCACAAGTCTGATGAGGAGCAGCTGAGGGAACTGGGATTGTTTAGTCTGGAGAAGAGGAGGCTGAGAGGAGACCTTACCACTCTCTACAACTACCTGACAGGAGGTTGTAGTGAGGTGGGTGTTGATCTCTTCTCCTGAGTAACAAGGGATAGGATAAGAGAAAATGGCCTCAAGTTGTGTCAGGGGGCATTTTAATTGGATATTATGAAAAATAAATTTCTTTACTGAAAGAGTGGCCAAGCATTGGAACAGGCTGCCCAGAGAGGTGGTGGAGTCACCATCCCTGGAGGTGTTCAAAAAACGTGTAGATGTGGTACTTCGGGACATGGTTTAGTAGGTATGGTGGTGTTGGGTTGATGGTTGGACCTGATGACCTTAGAGATCTTTTCCAACCGTAATGATTCTATGATTCTACGTCCCATGGCTTGGGAATGATGGGGCACCTCCCAAAGGCAGCACAGGGCAGTTTTCCCAAATGTCATATTCACATAAGGACAAATTAAAAAAAAAAAATGTCTGCTCATGAAACTTCTTTTCTTTGCTTGTGCAGAAATTACTACTTTTTAATAAAACAATCATTCCAGTCCTGAGTTTAGCTCAGACAAGACGGAAGCTGTCGAACTAACCTTCTTCTCTTCTGTGTCGCTCTTATTCTATGCCAACGGATGGAGGATCAGAGACCCAAACTGCTGTGATTTGCTCCTGCCATAAGGGCAATACTTTAGCAACCATAGCACCTGCGTATGTATTGGTACTGGAAGAGTAGTCCTGTGTGCTCTCCATCCTGGTATATGCAGGCTGTGTCTAAAATATAGAGACAGGCAGTCTTTCCTTTCTGTACACAGTCTTGGTATTTAATTGCTTTGTCTTTATATAACCTTGAGACTATGCCAGATTCTCACTTTCTAATTTCTATAAAGTTATTTTATTTTAAGAAAAAGTCTATTTAGTGTTTATCCAGCTGTCAGAATCGTCGTAGTCTATATACTCAAAGAGAAATACCAAGAGACCTCATTTTAAAAAGTGTTTTAACTCTACAGTTTACTGCCAGTGGTTATATATGAAACAGAAGTAAAAAATATTGTCTGTATTAAAAGTGATGGGAAATTTTCAGCTGATTCCCCAGTAATAATCCAGAATGTAGAATCATGAAACAGTACCTCATTTTAAAAAATGCCTCAAACCAGTTTGAAGGAACAGTCTTAATAATTATTACAACAATTGTTAGTGCAACTCCCCAAAAGATTTAGTAAGTGGCTTTGATCTTTTCAGTTCTCAATTCTAAAATATGATAATTTTTACTAATTTGTAACAAAGCAAGTGTTGACAATTATTAGATAAACCAGCAAGTGAAAATGTTACAAGCTGATATGTTGTAATGTTTGTATCAACTCAAAACAAAAGTGTGAAATGGTAAATAAGGAACATGTGTAGTGAAATGATACTGATCATAAGTACATATGGAAAGCTGTTTCTGAAAAATTTTAGTCTTTTTAAACTTGAAAATACAGAAGGTATAAATGAGTAGTTCTTCATTGTATACAAAATTAGCTAACTACAAAAGATTGAGATTACATGACTGACGCTCTTTACACTCTGGATAAAAATTTCAAAAATATCTAAATGACTTACATGAAAGTCACTGGTAATTAACCTTCTTCATTTCTTGCATGCTTTTGAAAATACTTAAGGATTCAGGCTAGAATTTTTATGAGGTTGGAACTCACTCCTGGAGCTAGATTTTCAGAAGAGGTTAGCATTCACCTCCCACTGAAATGCTAGAATAAACAGTCATATATTTCAGGAGTTCAAAAGGACAGCAAGTCAAGCTCTAGCAGAGCTTTCAAAGGTTATTTGAAATAGTAGCAAATATTTCTCAACCGTTTTAATTAAAATAAAGCAAGGAAAAAAGAAATTTTTTGAGAGGGTCAAGATTAAAGATAATCTCGGAAGGTCCTCAAAACTAAATGAGCACTTGCTTCACTTGTAAATACAGATAATGATGTTGAATTTGGGGGCAAAAGCAGGACAGATGATGGGAATGGAAATTACCTCAACTTAAGTGGAAACAAAACTCCCGGACATTAGTGAATTTTGATCAAAGATGGCTATCTTCCAAAGCTTTGGAAGAGCTGTCATTTCAGCTTGCAGATTCTGCAGCAAGGTTTTTCTAACACTGTATTGTTTACCTTGATTAACAAATGTTTACCATGTAACAAGAAGGAAAACCCAGGAAATTTGTCGTTTGTTTCCTCTAATTTGTTTTGTGGCACTTAAAAAATGATGACTTTTTGTCTTTTACTGCAGATCTTAACTTTGTTATAAGGAATCATTCTGCGGATGATTGGCACAGCCAGCATGGTGGCACATGGAGCAGCTGTTCTGCAAGTCCTTCTGAAATAAACATCTCATACACTGCTGCCCAAAATTACAGGTACTGGATAGTGCTACTCAGGTACTCAGTGTTATATATCCATTGTCTGGAGACTCATGTCCCAGATACCTGGAGAGTACTAAAAGTAATACCCATACTTAAGAAGTATGGCAAGAAGGCAAACATGATTTGGGTCACTGCAGGACAAACAAAAGTGGAGGACATTAAGGAGATAGGTTAAGAGGAGGCTGCAGTAGGTAAGTGTTGAAAGGGAGTATGCAAACAGATTTCTTGCAGACTTTGCTGTGGATTAGATCTCAGCCTTATAATTTTTAATATTTCCATGAATGAAACTGGCACATCTTGGGTTGACAGATTTGCTGGTGACATAAAACAAAGAGGCACAGCTGATACCAAGGGGGATCTTTACCGCTTACAGCAGGAGCCTGAAAGACCCTAGGGACAAGGACCACAGGAATGGGGGAATAGACATGGTGCCATGTACTCAGATCCATACCAGTCACCTTTAATTCAGGCACCTCACTTCAGCTACGTAAGAAGTCTGTTGCCCAGAAGCCAATGAAAAGAGTCAGAAAGAGACATATTCAGAGGGCAGTTCTGTTCTGAATCCTCACTGGAAGTGGTTACCTCTCTTCATGGTCTACACAGGGACCACACAGACCTAGGAAAATTAGTTGGCTGGGGTGAATCCAGGATTTTGAGACTTGTTCCAAGAGGAACTTGTGCTGCAAGTTAGAAGGTAATGAATAGAAATGATCATGAGGGGAGGTAACAATGAGAGATCAGTAAGAAACAGCAAAGTACCATACTAGGCAGTATTAGCTGTACAGGTGGTGAAGCATCAGTGCTGTTCTAGAAGGCACTCGTGACACTTCATCCTCAGTATGGCACGTGACACTTGTCACCAATGTTCAAGAAGAGTGACTTCTGACTTGGGAAAGGTGCAGAATAGCACTGCTGGGATCAGGCAGAGTGTGAAAGGCTTTGCTTGTTTGGCTGGCAAAATGCAGGCTAAGAAAATACATGGCTGCTTATAAGTATATGCTGGGTTAAATGGTAAGAGCAAATAAAACTTTATGCTAAAGAATGATGCTTGCACAACAACAACTGGAGGTAATAAACTGGATACGAGTATCTTTTAACACTGAAGCTACTGAAACAAATCTAGCCACAGACCTGTCTGGAACAACTTCCTGGAAAGAGTAACAGGTACAGAATATTTTCACATATTTAGAATTGAATTAAATAAGTTTATGAAGAGGATTTGTGTGTCCTGTTTGCCTGCAAGGGCAGAGAACTGGCTGCAACGACTAAGGAGATCTTATCTTCAGTGCTAAGCTCTTCTGACTGTCAGCAAACACGGGAATGAGAGTTGCCGGTTGCTGAACAGTCTAGAAAATCTATTCTGGCTGGGGTGCTGAGCTGATGAAAAAAAAAAACAAAACAACAGTCTGTAATTTAAAAATAAAAGCCTGTATGTATTTGGACATTGAATAAAGATCAGACAAAAATGACAGCAAAAAGTATAAAACCTCTTGTGTATGAAGCTCATGATTTCTGGCTGGATTTACCATTCCGCAGGCTGTCTCTCATTCATACTTGCAGAAGCAGTTTATCATGCCACTGCAGTAACCTCACTATCAGATGGCCAGCCCGTGATCTGCTTTTGCAGAAGTGCATACCAGGAGGAAACTTCAGATCCTTTCATCTCTGGGAAATGAATCGTATAACCTGGGGACTACGAACAATCTCCATCGTTATGGACAGGCCCCCTCTACTTCCCATGTGTTTCTCCCCAAAATAAAACCATGTGTTCTTCATGGCATTTGGCTATTATGTGAAGGAAAAGAGAGTCCTTTGAATTATTAGCTAAAATATTTTCCACATTCAGAGTCAAGACTGGTGTTGTGGTCTCTCTCTGATGGTATTTTTTTGTTATTTTCTGTACTTCACCAGCCAGGACAAGGTGGAGAAGACAGATGTTAAAGGACCTGTAAAGCTGGGGATACATTGTGGACGTTAAGTCTATGTTAGATGTTAGATTTAGAGAAAGAACAGGTAAATGAGATGCAGTAAAAAAGATTCAGGATACAGAATAAAATAGGAAAAACTAATGGCTAGTTAGGGATCTACAGAAGACACCATCATTAAAGATGCGAACCATAGCCTTAATCACACAGGTGATACCTGTGTGCTTTAATCCTTTTTGCAATCTTCTGCCTTTGAGACTATAAACTCTTCAGGGCAGGACTGTGTCTTTCTAATGCTGCAATCAGACTTTTCTGATCAGAGTAACCGAATGTTTACAAAATGGGAAAAAAAAGGAGAGTAGTAAACTTTATCAATCTCCATCGTTATGGACAGGCCCCCTCTACTTCCCATGTGTTTCTCCCCAAAATAAAACCATGTGTTCTTCATGGCATTTGGCTATTATGTGAAGGAAAAGAGAGTCCTTTGAATTATTAGCTAAAATATTTTCCACATTCAGAGTCAAGACTGGTGTTGTGGTCTCTCTCTGATGGTATTTTTTTGTTATTTTCTGTACTTCACCAGCCAGGACAAGGTGGAGAAGACAGATGTTAAAGGAGCTGTAAAGCTGGGGATACATTGTGGACGTTAAGTCTATGTTAGATGTTAGATTTAGAGAAAGAACAGGTAAATGAGATGCAGTAAAAAAGATTCAGGATACAGAATAAAATAGGAAAAACTAATGGCTAGTTAGGGATCTACAGAAGACACCATCATTAAAGATGCGAACCATAGCCTTAATCACACAGGTGATACCTGTGTGCTTTAATCCTTTTTGCAATCTTCTGCCTTTGAGACTATAAACTCTTCAGGGCAGGACTGTGTCTTTCTAATGCTGCAATCAGACTTTTCTGATCAGAGTAACCGAATGTTTACAAAATGGGAAAAAAAAGGAGAGTAGTAAACTTTATACTTGCTAAATAAATAGTACAGACAACAGGTTTTTATTATGACTTCATGACTGGTGAAATATTTCATTACTGTTAAGGGAAACACCTAAATTACATGCTGCTTCTAACATAATATTGTGTACTGTGAGTCTGACAACAAATTTTATTTCAAACATTAATTTCATCTAGTAACCAGCTAATATCAGAGAACGGAGAGCTTTTGTGGCATGAGTGAACATTTTTTTAAAAAGCAGACAAAAAACTCTCTTGAAATAATCTGAAATAGGAGGAAAGAAATATCTGTAATTCATAAATTTGATAACTTTATAACTAAGTTTCAGCACTGCAGACTTGTATCTATATTCTGGTGCTACTTCATATTAACAGTCCAAAATGAAAATTCACATACTTATCTGGCCTGAGGAGAAAACTTTGTGCTATGCATGTTGATGTTTCTCTGTATGAAATCCTGCCTAGATCCCTTAACTGAAGTGCTAAGCTAATCTCCATTTTTCAGTAGAGATAATAACACACTAATAGAAACTTCTGACAAGTGATTTGTATTATTCAGTAATTAGCAACTGGCACTTAATAGAATTGAAACATCAACAAGGGTAAAATGTGAAAAATTATTTTCTTCACCCTAGAACAGTTGTTGTCTTGGAGTGGTGTGCTCCTGAGAAGCAAAACCTTTGCTGACTTGATTTGATGAAGATATTTTGAAATCTACAAAAACATTCATTTTATCTTTCCTCATCAGCAGCTTCAGGCAGTCCCTGAACATCAGTAAATTTCTCTAAATTCTGTGTTATTTAAGAAAGATTATAGAGGAGACCACAAATATAACTTTGCAGCATAGAAAGCACGGTTTAGTTGCAAAATGAAGCTGAAGAATTATCCTCTGCCTAAAACAGTCTTTGTCTTGTTCGGCATGGAAATTCAGTGGCTTCCTCCCTTTTCCAGGTATGCTATCTTAAATTAACCAGTACAAATGAAATGAGGCATGAGTGCAGAACAAGATAAGAACGCAATTCAAATAGTTCATCTCCCTCACAAGTTCAGTCTGGATTCCCAAGTGCATTTTGTCTGTGCTGAAAGAAATGTGACAGGGACGTGACAAAAAGGACAGAGACATTGCACAGAAAGCTTCTGCTTCACCCAGCCACCCACTGCTGCTGGAGAAGAGAGTTGCTGCCTCCCAGCTGGGTTGCTAAGATCCAGGTGCGAATGGCAGACAGCAATACCACTACACCAGAGTGGACCGAGCCCAGAGAAAAACCTAGGTCAGCTCAATGTAACGTGATAAAAGTATTTTCAAAAACTCCAGTTAAATACATGTGCCTTTTCTCAAATAACAATACAAAAATGTCAGCAGATGGATCAGAGCAAGTGGGCTGTTTCTCCCTATCGGTACTTAAATAATGTCAGATCACTTAAACACCCCCTTTCAAAAAGATTTGGCCTTCCGATCAAGAACAGAAAAATTCCTGTTAAACCCTCAATACACTTTTATCCTGAACCATCTGATTTACACATGCTTTTGCAAACTGCCACTATGTATGTAGTGTAGAGCATACTTAAAATATTTCATTGTACAGGCTGATACATTTACGTCACTCCTGTACTAGAAAAGCTCTAGACATACAATATTGTCAAATGTGAAAGCCTGTCCAGTTTGTTTTGAAAGATATTTCATTCTAGATTACCCTTATTACCTGGCATTAAACATTTCAAATCTAGAGCATAAATTCACTGAATAGTTCATTGTTGTTATAATTCCAACAGGAACAATATGCTCTAACTTGTATAATATAACTATATAATATGTTTTGAATTTGAAGTTCAAATATCTGTTATGGAAACTGGAAGACCTTTCAAGTAAGCCCCTGAAAACTTTGGTTTCTTTTTGTACACCTTCGCAATTATGCATGCTAAAAGCTTTAGTATAAAGGGCAACCATCTGACTGTTCTGTTCATTTTAAAGCATTTAAAAGCAAGTTGAACTGCCTAATTGGTAAATTGCTAAACCAAGACAAAAGAAATCCCATCCATAGGCCAAACTCCGTAGCTCTATCTGTTTAGCAGTTAGATATATAAGGTTGTTAGCTAAGCTCTGTCAAGGGCATCCTGGGCAGGAGACAGGCACCCCTGCAGAACAGGTGGTACCATTCATCCATTGCAGACGGCTGACTTGGGAGGGGATACATCGCCTCCAAAAGTTGCCTGCTTCCCTCCCCTGATTATTGATGGAGCCTGAGTGACTAGGATAGACTGCACATCTATGTGTTAGTCAGAGGGAAGGAGGTGGAAAAAATCTTACCTCTCCTGACCCAACATCGGAGGCAGAATAGCCTCATGCCTACCAACACATTTTAAAATGACTGCAGCCTTTTGCAAGTCACACAATGTCTTGCTTTCTCCTACTCTACCCACCAAACTTGGAAGGCGCTCCATGTAAAAAGCTCCAAAACTACCTCCTTATTCTCTGTCAAATCCTCCCTTTACTGTGATGTTTATACACTAAAAGTGCCTGACATGATTTAGACTGCCAATGCACTTAGACCTCTGCTGAGGACTATGCTGCTGAGCAAAAGAGCCTCAATGTTTCTGTACTACGCCTTTGTTTGTACCCACCTGTTGCCCTTCCCTTCCTTTCATGCTGACATAGAAATTTGGTGGAGGCAGAGATTTATTTTTTCAAATCTGTGTTTGTACAGGGCTTGGTGTATGCAGGCGTCTGTTTATGGATACAGCTCCTAAGTACTACAGAAATAAAAGTAATATATAGGATTAAAAAGAATACTTGATTATTTTTCATCACTAATGAGCAATTTCTATGCCAAATGGTCAGTTTCACAAGCTAAAAAGGGAGCTCTGCTGCGAGGGAGGTAGGTCCTCTGCTCTCCCATCGCTACATTCTTGAAAGTATTATCTTCAGAGGCACATATTTTCTGATGTTTTCTGCTTTGCCCTGCTTGGGTGAAAACACAGAGGTACTTTGCTACAATGAAGCAGGGCTTGACTCACAGGCTCCCAAAGGCAATGGAGCTCAAATATATATGTGTGTGTATATATATATATGTATAAAACCCTGAGAAGTGGCATTATATCAGGTTTGAGTAACATCAGCTCCAACAAGCCTCTCCAAATAAAGCTTGTAAAAAGGAAAGATGGCGACAAGAACTACGTGGACTGAGAAATTACTGCTGCTTATGGGAGTACTTATAAAGAAAACTTCCAAATCTAAGCAAAGACAATAAAAAGGGACCTCTGTGTCCTAAGTCATGAGAAACATTTTCCTAGTTACCTAGTTATTATTTAGTGCTGCCAGAGTTATTTTCATTGATGGAAGTAAATAATGTGAGATAAACTGACATAATATTAAAAACGGTGGATGACAAGCAGGCCAAAAACTATAGCACTGAAGAGATTTTACGGATTACAACTTCTTGTCATAGTTTATAAAAAAATATAAAAGAGAAGGAAATTTAACAGGCTTGCAATGTTGGCTTTTTTAATTTAAAAGTGGTTAAAATGTTGAAATAATGATAACACATATTGCACACACTGCCTAATAATTTTAATATCGGTAATTGCTCCCAGTGGTTGAAAATGCATGAGGTGAACCAGTAAGCCAGGTACACTAAAATTTTTTCTTTAGTACTAAAGTATAAAAAGATAATTGGAAAGGTGACAAGAAAGCAAAATATGTTATGTACAATGGTATATTTGGAATTTAAATTGCTTAGAATTAATTATGCCATAGACTACTCACCCAAAAATAGAAAATATATTTGCTAATGAGTATGATTTTTTTCTGGCTCATGGGTAACCAAGTGGGAAATCTCAGTATTGTCTCGCATTAAAGTTGCATTACCCGTGCATGTGCTTTTCATAGTAGAAAACTAGCAAATCTAAAATTCTGCAGTCTAGAGGATTTGTAGAAGAGATCAAGGAGGAGACAAAACTGTGATGCAGATAAAAGTTCTTGGATAAAAAATGAAGAATCTGTTAAGTAGAAAATGCCTCATCTATCCAGATGGACATAGGGGTTTTTGATTATTAATTTGCTTCTAAGGAGAAGACTGTTAACTCCCATATGCCAACTACAAAAGCGAAGGATTTTGAGGGACTTCTCTTTCACAGCAATAGCCATCAGCTCAGAAAGGCTGAGATGCCCAAGTTTGTGGTGAGAAGACTGGAAGTTGATGTAGGTGGGACAGAATTGGTGACATTCATGTTGCCTAACTTTAGATGATTACAACATACACACTTAGCTCTGAGCTGCTCTCTTTTGGATCACTTCAAGTCATAAGGAAGAACTAAAGGCTTTTACATCACCCCAGCTCAGACAGGTCCACGTCTCTTCTCTGGCAATGAAGAAGGACCACTGTGACTAGCTCAGTCGTAGCCATCTGCATTTTACCACATGAATCCCTCCTGCTCTGTGTCACTTTTACTTTGTTTTAAATCCATTTAAAACTCTGAGTCACATCCTTTGGCAAGTAAGCTCTTTATTTTTGAAGTCAGCATAGTGCTCCATAGCTCCTGGTAGGAAACCTGTGCAGATGCTGATGTTAAGATTGTCAGGTCTGCAAGTAAGCAGATGAACCCAAAGTCTTTGTCAGGAACCAATGCATTTCTGGACTTCTGTGTCACCTGAAAGGGGTCCACCTGGGGGCTAGAAAGGGTCTAGAAAATGCCTCCTCTCTTTAGGAGAAAAGCTCTGTTCATCTCTGCAGCAGGAAAAGGAGGCACAGATGTCTCCTGGTGTATGAGTTTCCTTCCTAGCAAAATTTCTGCCTTGCTCCTAGATCTCCCATTAGTAGAGCAGAGCCATTGGGATGAATTAAGAGCTTAGCTGCTTGTACAGACAGTGACTGTACTTTTAAGCAGAGACGTGAAAACAAGCAACAAACTGTGACATGGAGTCAGAATTTATTTCCTAGGAAAACATGTACTTATTCAGCACAGACTTCAGGTCTGCTCCCCATGTGATGAGGAATATGTGGTATGCATAGGTTAAAAAAAAGCCATGTCTCTCTACCCCATTTTAATATTTCTTATATATATGTATTTTCTTTTTTATGATGGGCAATAGTATTTGATGATTAGTGTGACAAACCTTTCCTTTTTAAAAATTGTTTCTAGATTTCAGTTTGCATTTTCCTGCAGAAATACTTAAGTAGCACAAGAAACACTTCATACTACACAGTCCAGTGGAATTAAATAGCTGATTTGTCACTGATCCAGTCTCCAGGACTAGGCAGCAGCCTGCTCACACCTTGAAAGCCAGACTAATTATTGAAGCAAATGCATGTAGACATAAGTCCTCAGACCTTTCCCCCACTCCCTAAATTTGTCTATACTGTCCCTGAAAAACTAAACAGTAGAAACATAACACAAAGAAACATCTTCTAGAAGAAGCATATTGTTTAGCAGATTGACCACAATATATAAAACTTTATCCTCTGCCACATAGGAAACAGAAAGTCCAGTAGCGTTCTTCTGCTCCTGGCATAGTGTAACTGGTGTTCACAGCTGCAGCAGCATTTCCACCGAATATATAGAAAAAATAATATACCGTCTATGGCTACTCATGTTTAACACCTGACTGCGCTACTTCTCTCCTATAAATACAGGATGACAAACACATGTTGCAGCAGGTAATCAGGTGTGCACACTCCCATGGTGTGTCTATGTCTATAAAAGCTTTAAACTGCAGGAAAATCCTAATTACCTGTTTCAGATTCCAGGCAGTGTAACAGAAAAAGCACTGAGTCACAGGGCAGAGGACTCCAACACACAAGTCACTTTCCTCCACCCAGGACAAATGACACTGGCACAGGTTCTTCTTCTCACTAAGCTCAGGAAGAAACCAAGCACAGAGCCAGGAGGAAAAAATCTCCCCTTGTAAAGGCAGAAATAATGTTGTGCTTGCTTGCTTTTTTTTTTTTTTTTAATCTTTTCCACATCAGTGTGGTAATATTGTTTGTTTCTTTGACAGAAAGTGATGAGCAGTCCAGGTTAAATCTTATCAGCCCAACTTGCCAGCTGTTTCTTCTGGTTCAGTCAGGGTTCATTTTAGCCCCTTTTAGTTATCTTTGAAAATTGCACTGATACTTTTTCCTTTCATTTTCCATTTAAAAAAAAATCTTTCTGCCTCATTTTTGGACCTCAATGTGAGAACCCAGGAGATGTGGGACACTTTGTGACATGGAACAAAATAAGAAGTTGTTAATTCACTTCAACATCAGAATCTTGGGAAACAGCATTGATATCAAAAAAGTACCATGTGGAATTTTAGCCAGGAACAACTGACGACAATTCTGAGCCTTCTTTCTTCTTTCCACAGGAACAAGATTTATATAGAGGCATTGTTACCTTCAAATGAGTTCGTTATAAGAAATTTCAGTCACAGCAGAATGCTTGTGACTGTAGGAGAGATAACCTAGCTAAGATTATTTTTTCCTTTTTAAAAATATATGCAGTTTTTAATTTAATTTCTGATACCTGTAAGTTTTCCTCTAGTAACTAATTTGCCTACTTGTAATACAAAATAATTTTCAGATTTTCAGCTATTCTTAATCGCTACATGAAAGAAGGGTTTTGATAATTGAGGTTTTATGGTGGTTGCTGTTGCCTGCTAATAAAATAGTTGAGACACCCATCCTGCAATTAATAATATGTGAACAGACTGTTGCATCGTTACAGAGCTCCACGGATGTCTGCAGGACTTCTTGACACTTTATCATTCTAACAGCATGCTGCTAGATCAAGACCCTAAAAGGTCAAACTGGAGCCCAAACCATGTTATTTTGATAATACGGACCATTTATAAAAGTGTATTGAAAACCTGAAAAATGCTGAGATTGGGTTAGTTGCTGAATTTCATTCTCTATTTTGAAGGGATACTGTATCAGTTTTGACTTTTTTTTTTTTACTTTAAACTTTAGAAGGAGTAATAAAAGGCATGCTATGATTAACACCTTAACATGAAAAAGGATAAACTATGAGTATGGACTGCTGAATGTTTATACACTTGCTTCTTCCAAATATGGAGAATCTACTACCAGAGTTTTGCAAGAGGAAAGATTAACAGATCATTGAAAGTTATCAAAACTCACTGGGTTTTGCAGTGGTAGAAGAAGTTACAGTATATGAAAAAGGAACAGATTTTATGATTCTACTGCGGTTATTAGTCATTACAGGGTTTGAAGTTAGCAGCAAATTAGCAAAATAGAATTAGCTTACTTTGACTTGTGTGTATGCTACAGAAATGAACTTCCTTGATTCATGTAAGGAATTTTTAGAACTTTGGGTTTTCTTATGTTTAATTAAGGCAGCAAGTTAGGACCCATGTCTGCTGCAAAAGTTATGATAGAATATGACAGTTTTTTTAGCAGAGGAAGAAAAAATAAATTCTATGATTAAAAGCAAAAGGGAGAAAAAGGAGGTGAGGCTAGCACTTTGCATTTGTATGTCTTTTATAATTAATTAGTCCTATCTTGTTTACAAATACTTTGATATTTCTGACAATGTTTTCCTTGTCCAGCTGGCAGTCTTCTGTTTATTACTGAGCAACCCACCAGCATTTAAAAAACAGACTTTCTCTTATTACATGAAACTGTCATCTGGGAACTGCAATTGTAAATTCACATTATATCTGGCTATGTGTTACGATATTATGAACTGGCAATATTCTGTGGAGATGATTTTTCCATATTTTGAACTCTAGAACACATTTCCAATATCTGCCACCTTACAGAAGGTAGAAAATTGCTGAAGTGGAGAAAAAATATCATTATGGCTTGCTTTGGGTTTTGTTCTTCATACCTGGCCTCGAAAACTGGGAACTGACTTGGTTCCATATTCCTATGTTATCAAAGATGAAGATAATTAACAAGTTTGGAAAGGTATGCTAAGATGTTTGGGTGGTTCTCTGTGACTTGAATTTTGGGGATCAAGGTTGGTGATCCTTCTGGAAGGACGAGTTTCTAATGATAAGTTATCAGTTTGAAACAGGACTCGAGGTACAGCTGTAGAACTGTATCACCTGGGTTGGACAGTCAGTCAGAGCAGTGCCCAAAATTGTCTCACTTGCCCTTGAAATCTATGGTGGAAAATCCAAACATTATTAATAATTGCAATATTCGGACATGTATACTATGTGCTTAACTCAGTAAATCAGAGAATATAAAATATTTGAAAAATCTATATAAAAATATGATTATTTTGTTATTTGTACATTACTTTGTATTACACAATTTTCTCTGCTTTCAGTATGTGGTCCTATCAATACCAGAATGTTTCATTTGAATGACAAGCTTTGCCACATTCCGCTTTGGTTTGCAATTGTACTGATAAGCATTATTTTCACAACTGGCTATATGGAAGTCAGTACTGACTCAGGCTACATATTTCATATGACATCAAGCAATCTAAGCCACTATTTTCTGCGAAAAGAATGATCACTTTGTCCTTGAGAACAAGGACATACAGTGTTTTATTTACCCTGTCTTTATCCATGCTCTGTTTCTTAAAGAATAGCAAAAGTTATTTATTTTTCTAACCCCTCTGTAAGCGGCATGATGACTAAAGTGTGACTTCAACTCATCAAAACCAGGGAGGAAGAAAGGTGACAGGACAGGTTCAGGGAAACATGCTATCCTCTTGTACTTGGATTCTTCTGATCCTTTAGGGGATGAAAATGCCACATTGCTTTCTGTGGACTTGAGGCAGTATCAATAGAGGTTATACCACCAACAGCAAGCAGAACAGGAGATATATGTGTGTTTCCTCTGAAGAAGCATAGCCAGAGACCCATTGGAGTTGCTAAGGTGCATGGTATTTCAGTTGTGAGGAATTAGTACCTCATGTTAAACCTATAGTAACTACATGTCTATCTAAACAAGCTTCCTGGACTCCCTCTAGGTCAGTAGGAAGGGACAGGCACCACATGAGGCAATCCTTTCATTCATAGAAGCATAGAATCATTTAGGTTGCAAAAGACCTTTAAGATCATCAAGTCCAATCATTAACCTAGCACTGCCAAGTCCACCACTAAACCATGTTCCTAAGCACCACATTTGAAAGACATGTGTCTTTCAAATACCTCCAGGGATGGGGACTCAACCACTTCCCTGGGCAGCCTGTTCCAATGCTTGACAATGCTTTTCGTGAAGAAATCGTTCCCAATATCCAGTCTAAACCTCCCCTGGAAAAATTTGAGACCATTTCCTCTTGTCCTATCGCTTGTTACTTGGCAGAAGAGACCGACACCCACCTCGTTCCAACCTTTCAGATAGTTGTAGACAGCAATAAGGTCTCCCCTGAGCTTTCTCCTCTCCAGGCTAAGCAACCCCAGTTCCCTCAGCTGCTCCTCATCAGACCTGGGCTCCAGACCCCTCACCCCTTCTCTGGACATGCTCAAGTGCCTCAATGTCTTTCCTCTAGGAAGAGGCCCAAAACTGAACACAGTATTCAAGGTGCAGCCTCAGCAGTGCCAAGTACAGGGGGGCAATCACCCTTAGTCCTGCTGGCCACATGATTTCTGATACAAGCCAGGATGTTACTGGCCTTCTTGGCTACCTTGGCACACTGCCAGCTCATACTCAGCCAGCTACTGACCAACACCCCAGGTCCTTTTCCGCCGGGCAACTTTGCAGCCACTCTTCTTCCTTGCTGGCTCACCTTTCGGCATGTGAGGACAGGCTGCTCCTGTGCCTTTCAGATTTCCTTCTTGAAGAATGTCCAGCCTTCCTGGACTCCTTTGCCCTTCAGGACTGCCTCCCAAGGGGCTCTCTCAACCAGGCTCTTAAACAGGCCAAAGTCTCCCTCTGGGAGTCCAGGGTACCAGTCCTGCTGACCCCCTTCTTTATCTCTCCAAGAATCAAAAACTCTTATAATTTCATAATCGCTATGCCCAAGCTGGCCCCCAACCGTCACATCACCCACAAGGCCTTCTCTTTTTGCAAACAACACGTCCAGCGGGGTGCCTTCCCCAGCTGACTCACTCACCAGCTGTGTCAGAAAGTTATCTTACCTTCTGCACACTCCAGGAACCTCCTAGGCCATTTGCCTGTCCTGCTGTGTTGTATTTCCAGCAGACATCTGGTAAGTTGAAGTCCTCCATGAGATCGAGGGCTAGCTATTATAAGACTTCTCCCAGGTGCTTATAGAATATTTCTTCTTCCTCTTCATCCTCTTTGGATGGTCTGTAACAGACTGCCACCATGTTATCTGCCTGGCTGGCATTTCCCCTGCTTCTTACCCATAAACAGTCAACCCTGTCATCACCACCATTAAGCTCTAGACAATTAAAACACTCCCTAACATACAGGACTACCCCACTGCCTCTCCCTCCTTGCCTATCACTTCTGAATAGTTTAGAGCCATTCCACCCATGACAGCTGCCTAAACCAGGTAGAATGGATTCCCACTGCAGCCTTTCTACTCCACAGAAAGCAGCTAACAACTATTTTAGGGTAGAATTGAATGTTTAAAGAACTGGCCTCGGAACTCCATGTTCCTAACCATGGCTACATCTTGGAACCTAAGTCTCCAGCTATGATTAATGTAAACCTCACAGATGAGATGATAAAGAATCAGTAAAAACTGCAGCGAGAATAATTTAGCTATTTGAAAGCTTTGAAACAGTTTCACTTCATCTTTGAAGTCTAAGGAAGCAAGACTGTATGAAGTCCTACTTCTTAATTTAATTTTCCTTTTGTTAAATGAGTCATCTTTTCATAAGCCTGTACCATCATTCTGTGACAAAAATAAAGTATCAGACAGCAGAGTATAAGGTCAAAGATGGGCTTTGATGACATTTGAAATTTGATGGAAGAAGCAAACAGTTTTAGTAATTAGAGTTCTCAATTGGATTAGTAGTTTATTTTAGGATACCTCATATTCCAGAAAAAATTTACATTTGATAATTAGTTACTTTATTATATCTAGCCACGGTATATTTCATAGACAACTTAGCAAATTTCTCAAAGTACATTTGTAAGTTACAAGTCTAAAACCTGCAGAAAGTTAATAGCTTTTATGCTATTAAATCACAGATACTTAGTTTGAATCCCTCATGTTTATCCCAGTTGAAACTGTGAAAACCAACTGATTTTAGGTGACCACAGACTTCACACCTATTGATACATTCAGTGGTAGGATATTTTGGTAACTTACCGATGTGTAAAATATACGTACTAAAGGCAAAGTTCTTTTCTGTTGAAGGCCAGCTAAGACCTATGCACCATTTTAAAATCCTCAAAATAGGATTGCTCTGGTAAAACTGTGACTTTCACCTACAAATATTTTAACATGGGTTAGTTAGGATTTAGAGTTAAGGTGAGGAGTTAGAAAAATGCACTAGGTCTAATCAAAAGGAGGATGTTTTCTTAGCTGCATACACTTTAATGCTGAGATTAAAGAAAGAAACATCTAGGCCAAATTGTAAAGCTTCTCTTCAATTTTACGACATTCAAGCTGGGTTTGAAAATTCAACCACCAATTCAAAGAACAAGAACAAAAAAGACAATGTATCAAGAAAGAGCAATACAAACCCAAATTCAGGTCAAGAGGCAATAGGTACAAACTGAAACATAGGAGGCTCTGTCTGAACATCAGGAAACACTTTTTTACTGTGAGGGTGACTCAGCACTGGCACAGGTTGCTCAGAGAAGTTGTGGAGTCTCCATCCTTGAAGATATTCAGAAGCCATCTGGACATGGTCCTAGGCAACCAGTTCTACGGGGCCCTGCTTGAGCAGATGGTTTGGACAAGAGGACCTCCGGTGGTCCCTTCCAACCTCATCCACTCTGATTCTGTGAAATTGGGGAGCATGAAGTTCTCTAAAAGGCTAGCCACTCTACACATTAAGAAATTCTTTAAATACCAGGACAATACTGACAGTCCATCCCTGCAGTGTAATTATGATTTCTCTTTTTTATGTACTCACACCCTTTCTTGTTGAATGGTTCATCAGTACCTAACTTCTGCTACCAAATGGGTAGGCTTAGTCACAGAACAAAGCACAGAGCATTGTACTAAGAGACAGACTGGTTTTTCAAATGGGCAGTCATGTTTTAAATAGCACCACCTCCTCCTACTATTTTTTTTCCTTTTAATACATTCAAAAGAAAGTTATCAACAAAATTCCTTACACAAATCAGAATGGATTAGGGTTCAAATAATCAATGTTTATATGGACAGCCTAACCCTACTCTGGAACTCTAAAAATTGCTTTAAAAATAGCTGCTTCTACCTGAAAGTCCTCTAGTTTGCTGAAAGCATGGGTCCAGGTCTTGAGTTTGGATTGTTTGGAAATACTGGGCAATAGTTTATAGCCAGAGTATTGAAATCCCACACACTGTAATGTGAATATAGAAAAGAAGCTAAGGTCCTGAAAAGGAGCATCTACTGCAATTGCTTCGTTCACAGAAAAGCCAGTCCCAGAAGTCATATCTAGGTAAAGAAAGTATCTTGTCTCCCACTTGCTTTGTCCATTCTTTTGAATGCCCCAAATCCCAGTTTAGACTCTGGCTAGACATGTGTCTGCAGGGCTGCTACCACCAGCTTACACTTAATAAACAGTATTATTCTGCCCACAGCCACATTTAACCACCTCTGTCTTACTTCTTGTACTTACTTCAAGTATTAGTACAACCACAGGAAAAACTTAATCACACTGAAAATAAACGTATCAAGAGTAAGGCTGGCTCTATGATCTAGAGGAGCATAACTTCAACCAAACTCAGCTTCCAAAGCTATCCCAATGATAATCTATTATTTGTCCACTCTCACATACTGTAGGTGATCCACAGACACACAGCATGCAAGCAAGAGGCCAGTTCTGTCAGAAATGTGTTGGCAATACAATAAATCAGACCGTAAAAGGGAGTAAAAGAAATTGCATTGGAACTATGCTGGAGATAGCTTTGGTGTGGGATGGACCTCTCGTTAGCCAAAATCAACACTGTTAAATTTTTGAGTAGACCTCTCGGGCTCCTAGCTCAGCAATGTACTAATGAGCAAGGACTTTTCTGATTTTGTCCATCAGGTCCTCAGAGTATCTCTCCTGGCAACTGTAGTTTTATAATGATACTGTAAAACACTACTGCGTTGCTGCTTGGGACTACAGCTCAGGCACCCTAACCACCTTTTCTGACATGCTCAGAGATAAAAGACCATTTTTATAACTGTTTTGTTACATGATTATATCACAGTTATTTTTTCTTCAGTTTTAGTCACCTAAACCATTCTACCTAAAGCCTCCTAGCAACAGACTGATTGCAGTGATTTAGTTTATTTTTGATGTGTTGATTGCACACACATATATATAGCTGTATATCTTTTAATGTAAAGGTTGCTCTTTAAGTTGGGCTCAAAATGGACCCAAAGTTCCACAATGAAATTCATTTTCTCTTCAGAGAGTATTTTCAGACAAAGGCCTTTTTTCCCATTTGAAATTATACAGACTACAGTGAAGTCATTATATACGATTACAGTACCCTGCACCAAGAGAAATAAGAGTCTTCAGGAAAAAGGAAGAGTCATGACACAGTCCTGATGATGTTGAATATTGCAGGCAAAGCCTTTGAATAAAGCTGGTGGTCAGATAATCAGGAAATGACTGAGTAAAATATTGATAAGGCATAAATGGAATATTTTAAAGCCAATTTTGGATAAACGATTTTACAGGACTTCCTTGCTATTTGGAAATATTTGGGGCCTGAAAAACCTGACCAGCACATGTAGACAAGGTCAGAAAGAAAGACACAAGACTTTTTCTTCATTCTGTTCCTTGTACAGACTCGGGAACTGTTCCATCAAGGAAAAGGTAATTGCTTACCAATACTTCTGAAGAGATCTGGATGATGGCCCTATCTGACCTTCTGGCAGCAGAACCATGGCCCTGGTATGCATCATCAACAAAGTCAGAAATCTCCCCCAGACTCCCACTACAGCTCTGCTCACATGAGACTCAGAAACTACAACAGCCTCTATTTTTAATGTGTTCCTTTTCCATGGTCAAATCAGCACTTTTTACTCAAATATTATTGTAACATTAAGAATATACAGAATAATTTCTGATGAAAACAAGCATTTGTTTTTGGTCACCAACTTTTCTGTTCTGCACTCTATCCATGCACAATCTTTGTATAAATGTAAAAGCTGTGACTGTTTTCATTGTGGAATGTTGGCTGTACAATGACGGTGAAACTATTTTTAAATAAGACCTTCTATCTCAATCTTTTTATCTGTCATATTTAATCCTTTCATACAACTGATGATAAACTAAGCAGTTTGTAATTTCCTGCTACATATCCCTAGGATACTTAATAAATTGCTTGTGTTGGACTTCTTCCAAAGTTCAGAAATTACTTTATCCAAAACGGACATTCTAAAATGTCTTTAAAATGTTAATTTAACTCTTCACTCTGTTTGCCCCTTCCCAGAACTGTATCTACTGTTCCTTCTCAAAACTGAGATAAATATAACCTAGATTCCATAGAAACTCTTGCAATTTTTCCAAGGATACAAAGAAATGAATTCTTAGCCACAAGTTTTATCTGAATTATCCAAGAAACTTCTGCATGACAATAACTAAATAACTTATTTAGCCCTACTTATATGCATGCTCATAAAATACTTACTTGAAAAGAGTTTTCCTGAAAAACATACAGTAAATATTTTATATATGTGTGTGTATATACATATATATGTTATCTAAAAAGGCCGTGAGTATTTGAAGTTTTTTTCTGAACTTTCCTGAATTTTAAATGGAAAGCTGAATACTTTGTCAGAATGTGTTTTGAAGTGTGAGGCACTCTCTTTATTGCCTGTTAAAAAGTGTTCAGATTTGAAACATTAGTTCAAAAAACATAGCAACATAATAGTATTCTGAATAGTCAATACAGGAAGGCAAAGCTTAGGAAGACATTACGAAGTCAATTTATATTTTTCTAGACTATGGTGTTTAGAACACGAATTCTTGCAAGAATAATATGAAACATTTTTTTTAAATCTAAAGGTGGTCTTCCACCTCCAAGCTAATCAAAAGGTTGAAAACCTGGACATCACAGCACTTTCTAACACTATGAGTTCCAACAAAAGAGTACTGCCTACTGGGCCATTAATATCATCCATTTGGCAACATAAGTTTTCTGTGACAGATCCTAGATTCCTAGATCATAGAATCATAGAACCATAGAATGTTTTGAGTTGGAAGGCACCCCTAGAAGTCATCTAGTCCAACCCCCTTGCAGTGAGCAGGGACACCGCTACCTAGATCAGGTTGCTCAGAGCCCCATCCAACCTGGCCTTGAATGTTTCCACGGATGGGGCCTCCACTACCTCTCTGGGTAACATGGTCTAGTGTTTCACCACCCTCATTGTAAAGAATTTCTTCCTCATAGCCAATCTAAACCTACCCTGCTTCCGTTTAAAGCCATCACCCCTTGTCCTGTCACAGCTGCCCCTACTAAAAACATTTTCCCCATCTTTCCTATAGGCCCCCTTTAGGTACTGAAAGGCCGCAATCAGGTCTCCCCGCAGGCTCCTCTTCTGCAGGCTGAACAACCCCAACTCTCTCAGCCTGGCCTCATAGCAGAGGTGCTCCAGCCCTCGGATCAGTTTTGTAGCTCTCCTGACCCCACTCCAATAGTTCCATGTCCTTCTTGTGCTGAGGGCTCCAGAGCTGGACGCAGGGCTCCAGGTGAGGTCTCACCAGAGCAGAGCAGAGGGGCAGAATCACCTCCCTCGACCTGCTGGCCA
>NW_009260611.1:1093010-1117996 GCF_000687185.1 Egretta garzetta
CCTCTCAAGGTTACTCCTCGAGGTTGAGAGATTCCTTACCACGACAGATTCTCGGTAAGTGACTAACAGCATGCTAACTTGGAAATCTTAGCTAAGTGACATAAAGGATTAACTGCACATATATAATCCTTTAGACATAAACCGTTGACCAAGTCTGGGACTAGAATTGGATCCAGCCGCACCTAGACTCCTCTCTGAGGGAGTTTAGAAAGCAAGGGGATCTTTTCTGAAACTCATGACTCAACGTGAGGGTCTCCCTGACAGTTTTGTCTGACCCTGTCCTCTGTGCAGTAAATAACAAAGTGTACCTCGCCATCAAGTCTTATAAGCTATTGTTGCATTTACCACTGAACTTTGTTAACTCACTGTTTCACACCAATAAACCACATTATTTTTGCCTCACTCTCACTCCATCCGCGACAACCCCCAAGTCCCTCTCAGCAGGGCTGCTCTCGATCCTTTCTTCATGTATCCATCAAGTGTAATTCCACCTGTCCAAATCAAAGGCCAAGGGCAAACAGCCACAGGCAGCTCATAAACTATGTGGAAAACATTGTTATTATTTTTAAAAAATTCTAATGGCAATTATTTTTAATTGTTGTTTTCTTTAAGTAGATGACAATTAATGAAAAAAAAAGTTGCTTTGATGTCTTGGAGCCCAAAGCAAAGCAGAATCCAGGTGAAGAAGCTTTCTTATTTGTACTCTTTAATTAACTACATTATTTTAGAAGGCTTGACCTAATGCTAACATTAATTACTTCACAATACCAGATACAATGTAGCACTAAGCCAAATTCATTGGAGGCTCTTATTCTGAATTTCAGATTTGACCAAATTATCTTTCACCTTCTCTTGAGCTAAGACAAAAGAAACAGTGTTATATTTTATGGTTAAAGAAGAAAAAATAGAGCAAGATATGAAAATAATTTCCTTTCTCTTTCTCAGCCTGCACCACTGATCTCATCCAGAATCGTGTTTCTCTGCCCTGCTGGGAGGTACCTGCAACTTGCCTCTTGTTACAGGTTTTATTATAAGAGCAGAAAACGTTCATGTAGAAAAGCTGTAGAAGCCAGGTTCAGCATCCAGCTTGCACTGCTGCATCAATGTGTTTTACTGCTGAGCTAAACAGTTCGATTGCAAAACTGAAGAACAGAGGAGGTGGATTAGGAGAGCAGGTACAGGACCTCTCTATCAGGTATACAGAGCCCATGTGAACACCGCTGTGCAATGTGATTAAAGAGCAGAGCAAAGAGGACAGCATGGACACAGAAACTCATCTCAGAATGAAGTGCTGGTTTACACCAGTGTTATTTTCACTGATGCAGATTTTCAGCTCTACAGGTTTGTGTAAGGGTAGGGTTGGAGTGAAAGGGTAGGATTGGACTGAATGGTGCTCCATGGTTATAAGGATGATACTGTCAAGTCCAACCAAGCATAGACTAGCAGGGGACTGAGTCCATTAGGGTTAGTATCATCGCCATGGTACCAGGTGGATGGCAGACAAGTTAAGAGTATGCACTCCAGCTCGTATGTAGACAAAACTGTCCATGGATGTACCCAAGGAGTATTACGTACATTCACAAAATAGCTGCTTTTTGTATTAGCTTCAGATTTATGACTCTTCAGCAGTAGCCAAGCCCCATCACTGGGTTGTAAATTACTTTATTACAATATTAATGAAGCCCCTAGCATGTGGCAAATCCACATTCGTTTTCATTGTATAATATAATCAAATGAGAACTGCTTCCATACAACTGAACAAAGCAGAAAAGAAAATTGTGAGACCTTGAACAACTATGTTAGGTGAGTTTTATAATGTGGGTAGCCAACAATATAGAACCCTTTGACCTATGCTATGGATTTAGGGATGGTTATTATTTCATTGTCTCGAATTGTAAAGATTTAACATCTTATTCTAGAACAAGATAATAGGAGTGAAAATATTATTGAAAGGCAAAAACCTATTTTTATCAATTACTTGTTCTCCTTTGAGGATGTAATCCTCATTAAGAAAGAAACTCCTAAGTGGAAAATAAATCCTTCAAAACAATTTTCATAGCTACTCTCACTAGAATAATTTAGACTAAATACCTCATTATATTAATGCAAATTAGTTTTTATTATACAATGGATACTTTTAAATAAAACCTTGTAATTTAAATAAACTCAGGAACTGTCATAATGCTTCAGGAATGTATGAGTACCCTACACAAAGGAAAGGAAAAATGGGCTTCATATGTTATTGGAAGGCTTGGAGGAGATCACTATAGAGTCTTCAAGATTTTCTTAGGTTCATGCTTTAACACGGATGTTTAATATTAATTACTGTTATTTTTTTTAGTTCCTATTTTGCCATTAAAATATTCAAGGTCTCGTAACACCTTAAATATAGATATAATTCTGTTCTGAAGAGCTTACAAAAGAAGTCTTGTTTATCATACACGCTTTGCTCTATTTACCACAAAATGAAACACATTTTAAATGTTGATTTTTGTACCAAGTGATTCTCATTTATTTTCTTTTATGGACTGACATCCATGAGAAGTAAAATATCCTTTCATGTCTCCTTTAAAAGCCTCAGATATTTCCTTCTTGTACTGCACATGGGGATAATATGAATTATTATAAGATTAAAAGTCATTGCCAACAATAATGTTTAATTCCAACACAGCTCCTATTCCCCAAGTCTATTACTGGTTTTTTTCAGTATTCCTGATATATTATTTCATCACAAGTCTGCCAAGAATCAACCAAGCCACAATCTAAGTACTAAGTATACTGTATTTTCTGTCTTCAAGAATACACACTTTCTGTTACAGTTAACGTTCCTCTGATACTTACAAATAATTACAGGCATAACTGAAATCTAGGACCCATATAACACAGTTCTTTAAAAAAAACCAAACAAACAAAGAGAGGTTTTTAAAATTTAAAAAAAAAATAAAAGAGAGGATTCCTTCTGAGAAGAGGAAAGAAGGCAAATAACAGGATCGCAATTCTGGGCTTCAGAAGAGCAGATTTTAGTCTGTTCAGGGATTTGATTGGAAGTATCCCATGGGAGACCATTCTGGAGAGATGAGGGATCCTGGATAGCTGATTGTCTTTCAAGAGTCACATCCTCCATGCTCAAGAATGGTCCATCCCCACGCACATGAAGCCACATAACAGTGGCAGGAGGCCTGCATGCGTGAAAAAAGGAGTTCCTGACTCAATTCAAACATCAGAAAGAAGTGTACAAGAGGTGGAAGCAGGAACAGGTGACCAGGGATCTCTAGAGACCTGTGAGACCTCTAGATCTCTATGTCCAAGCATACAATGACAGGGTTAGGAAAGTCAAAGCCTATCTGGAGTCGAATCTGGGGAGGGACTTGAAGGGCAAGAAAGGACTCTGCAGGTATGTTAGTAGCAAAAGGAACAGGGAAAATGGAGTCCTGCTGCTGAATGGGACAGGTGACCTGGTGACAAAGGGCTTGGAAAAGACCAAGGTACTTAGTCCCTCCTTCACATTGGTGTTTACTGCTAAGATTTTTCTTCAGGAATCCCATGCCACTGGGATCAGAGGGAAAGTCTGGAGCAAGGAAGACTTTCCCCTGATGGAGGATGATCAGGTTAGGGAGCATTTAAACAAACTGGACATACACATGTTTCACGGGATCTGATGAGTAAGCAATAGGACAAGGGGTAATGGTTTTAAACTAAAAGAGGGTAGATTCAGACGAGATATAAGGAAGACTTTTTTTTTTTCACGATGAGGGCGGTTAAACAATGAAATGGGTTTCCCATAAAGATGGTAGATGCCTCATGCCTGGAAACAAGGTCAGGCTGGACGGGGCTCTGAGCAACCTGATCCAGTTGAAGATGTCCATGCTCATGGCAGGGGGGTGGGACTAGATGACCTTTAAATGTTCCTTCCAACCCAAACCATTCTATGATTCCATGATTGCAAGGCCACTCATCATCTTTGAAAGGTCATGGTGCTTGGAAGAGACTCCTGAGGACTGGAAGAAAGGAAATGTCACTCCTATCTTTGAGAAAGGTGAGAAGGGCACAACTACAGGCCAGTCAGCCCTACTTCAAATCTCTAGAAAAGCAAGGATCAAATACTCCTGGAAGCCATTTCCAAACATACGAAGGGCAAGATGGTTACTGGGAGTAGTCAGCATGGATTTACAAAGGGGAAACCACACCTAACCAATCTGACAGCATTTATCATAAAATTGCTATCTTGGTGGACAAGGGGAGAGCATTGGATGTTGTCTACCTTGACTTCAGCAAGCATTTCGATGCTGTATCCCATAGCATCCTCATGGACAAATTGATGAAGTACAGAAGAGGTAGGTAGACAATGAGGTGGACTGAAATCTGGCTAAACTGCCAGTCTGAAAGCCTTGTGATCAGTGACAGGAAATCCAGCTGGAGGCCAGCCACTAGTGGAGTACCCCAGTGGTTGGTACCAAGTCCATATTGTTTAACAACTTCATTAATGAGCTGGACAATGGGACAGAGTGCACCCTTAGATATTGTCCTGGTTTGGGCTGGGATAGAGTTAATTTTCCTCCTAGTAGCTGGCATAGTGCTGTGTTTTGGATTTAGGATGAGAAGAGTGTTGATAACACCCTGATGTTTTAGTTGTTGCTAAGCAGTTCTTACACTAAATCAAGGACTTTTCAGCTTCCCATGCTCTGCCAGGTGCACAAGAAGCTGGGAAAGGACACAGCCAGGACAGCTGACCCCAACTGGCCAAAGGGCTATTCTAGACCATATGACGTCATGCTCAGTATATAAACTGGGGGGAGTTGGCTGGGGAGAAGGTATTACTCCTTGGGGACGGGCTGGGCATCAGTCAGCAGGTGGTCAGCAATTGCATTGTGCATCACTTGTTTTGTATATTCTCTTATCATTATTAGTATTAATGGGGGGGCTTCTCCTTTGTGAAAAGGAGTGAAGTTCATCAGAAATAAACTTACAGACAAAAGTTCACACAACCAATTTGTTCTATTCTTCTCAGTCTCATTCCACCATTAAAAGGTAACAAAGCTGTCTTTTCAGATTTAAAATGTGATGCTCTTTTTGAAGGCTATTCAAGAGCAACAGCTGGCAAAGAAGTTTTAGGGTTCACTGAATTTCAGACATTATATATCACAGCTGTGAACCCTGAAAGCCTATTGATCCAATAGCCCCTTCTAATTGTTAAATGAGGCAAGAATTTCCAAACTGACATGACACTAAAAGTAATAGTTCCAGGCACCCGTAGCAGTCTCACAGATTTCCACTTTAACTGTAGGCTCAAAAATTTTATCACAAGCATGGGAGAAAATAAAATCTGTCATAAAAGTACTTAAAAAGTGAAAGTGGTACTTGATTAACCAACAGATTATTGTTTGTGGGACTTGCAGGCATCTTTGAGAACCTAGGGAGTACTCTTCTTCAATAACACTTTACATTTTACAATAACTTTTTACAATCACAGACAGTGGGGAATATTTATGGATTAAAGAAAAATCAATTAGAAACTCCGACCTCAGTTCTCCAGATTTTCCCCCAAAGGTCTTCATGCTACAACAGTTACAGTGAGGATTAAAGATCAAGACTTCAAATTAATTTTTTATTTATTTTTTTGACGGATGATTGATGAAAAATGCTAAAATATGGAATGTTAATATATTGAGTCAACATTGTAAAGTACCTAAGCTAATTGGAATTTTAAGCCACAATTTTTTTCAAAAGTGATTTAAGGCGATATTTGCAAAGACATTTAGATAGAAATAGAGGTAGCCATAAGCAATTTATATGTCAAATAACAAAATAATATTAAATTTTCATTGATAACCCATAAAAGTTTTAGGTAATTAAGTAACTATTAAAACATGCTCCTTAGACATTTAGGAACAAAGAGATTTGGATAGGATATCCAGACACATGCAAGTGATTCAAGAGGCTTAACTCCAATGGCAGTCTCTGGGACAGATTCTAAATGACTAAGTCACCTTGTGAAAATGGGACAGGCTTCAAAGTTACTTATGTGCTTTTGAAAAGGCCACCCTTTTTGAAAATGAGTTAACATTTACCCGGCCTTGTCACGGTAGCCTGAAGAACATTAGATTTCAAAATCACAAGGACAGTGATCTCACCTTAAAAATCTGTTTAGATATAAAAATTAATGCTTATATGTATGGCTTAGTCTGAATGCTAATTACACAATTTAAAAGCAATGTTAAAAAAAAAAAAATAAGGCAGCAAAATTAACCATGCAGAGGTTAGAAAATGTTAGAATTAAATTTTGCCTGTGTAACTTTAAATTTGTTTTCAGGTGCTTAGGCACCTTATTTAACTGTACGGTCATACATTACTTCTCTCTGAGAATCTACCTCATTCAGAGAATGACAGTGCCCACAAAATTAATCAAAGTTCCGTACTTAATGAGCCTGTAATGTGACTGCATGCAAATTTATATACAAATGGCCAGTTGTGCATCTAAGTGGCTACTTCTATGTGTCATTATCTGATTTGCACACATAATCACTGTAATTATACACAGTTTAAAAATGTGAGACCATAGTGTTTGCAGCTGAAAAATATGCCTTAATTCATGTATTAGTCATGCCTATTAATCAATCATTTACTTACAATGTGTTTACATTAATCAGTTGCTCTTTGCATAATTTACATTGCCTCCTTTCCTACAAGATTCATCCTGTTCCTTTCACCTAATCATTGTGTCTGTCATTTGGGAGGCAGAGACTACATGCGCCTCTGCCAAATAGCAAGCTCCCTGTCTTAGGGCTCCAATCTGTGATCTACACACTCCTACACACTCTGTTCTCAGTTACCCTATATAAATCCGGAACAGTTTTATAAACTAGGACAGATCTGTGCATCAGAATTAGTTAATAGCCTCTTTTACAAGTAATATGAGGTTCTATTACTCCCACTTATGTTTCATGAACATTGTCAAAAACACCATATCAATTCTGAATTAGTTCCCCTAACTGGCCCCTCCACACCGTAAACCAAGATTCAAACCAGGAGTTTTATAGTCCAGAGGCCAAAGAGTGCAAGAAAAGCATGAAGAAATGTTACTCCTCATCAAGCAAATATGTTCTATTCAGTATGTGTGAACCGCTAATCTGACTTTATATTTTTCATTCACTACATGCCAAATCTTCAATATAGGCTAATCTATTTTCTCAATTACTTGAAGTATAAATAGGAAGGCCAGATGACCTCTATATTCTCCAGGGAATAGGCGGTTATTCTTTTGTGATCCATATGTCAGTCTGTTCTGCTATATGCACCATTACCCATATAAATTCCAGATGATAAAGGACAAGATATCAGCAAAATGTACCATGCACATGATTTTCATTAATTCTAGGGAAGCAAATAAAGTCTGTTATGTGGAGACATTTGCCAGAAGATAATTATTACACATGCATTAATCAGAGAAAAATTGAAACAGAATTAAGATGTCAGCACTGATCGGCATCATTATAACACCCTCTGAAGGCACTGTGATGCAGAAAAGTGTTCGACATTCCATTAGGAACCTTACCATAGAAGGAAAAGCTGTACATAAAAAGGGATCTCTGAGGCCATGAAGTTCAGTAATCAGTCAGATAATACTTTTCATAATAAATTAAAGTCCATCTTAAAATTAATCTAGTCTCATAACAACAGCCAGGTGGCAGCATGCTTCTGTGATGACCTTTAGTGAGACACCTCGTGGTTTAACCCCAGTCGGCAACAAAGTACCACAGAGCCGCTCGCTCACATCCCCCACCCTGCAGTAGGATGGTGGAGAGAACTGGAAAAAAAAGCAAACCCATGGGTTGAGATAAAGACAGTTTAATAGGACAGCAAAGGAAGATAAAATAATGATAATAACAATAATGATGGTAATGATAATAATAATAGTAATAATAATGAAAGAATATACAAAACCAGTGATAAACAGTGCAATAACTCACCACCTGCTGACCGATGCCCATCCCATCCCTGAGCAGTGATTGCTGCCCCCTTGGCCAACTGCCCCCAGTTTATATACTGAGCATGACATCTTAAGGGATGGAATACCCCTGTGGCCAGTTGGGGTCAGCTGTCCTGGCTGTGTCCCCTCCCAGCTTGTTGTGCACCTGGCAGAGCATGGGAAGCTGAAAAGTCCTTGATTTAGTGTAAGCACTGCTTAGCAACAACTAAAACATCAGGGTGTTATCAACACTCTTCTCATCCTAAATCCAAAACGCAGCACTATGCCAACTACTAGGAGGAAAATTAACTCCATCCCTGCTGAAACCAGGACACGCGTCAATGATCAGACTAAATTTGACATGAAGAGAAAGACAATGTTGTCTGGGAATGCAACTGCACTGCACTGCGCATCAATACTCCACAACTCTCATAATTAACTTGGAGCCAACTCTGAAGAGAGACTGTACAGACAAATGAGTTAATATGTGACCATTTAACTGTGAGTCTGTTTTTACTGCATGCATTTAATTAGATTGTTACAATTAATGAGATGGAGCATCTGTCAGGATAATCCTCATGATATACCTTTTTCAGGATAACTGTATTGAGCTGGAACAGAGTACTTTCCCCTCTCTCTTCAGCCATTACTCAGAATGTCCAAATTACCCGAGAAAGCATATGTGGAACAATTTTATCTGTGCAAGAGCTCTCCTGTTCAGTCACGGGAAGATAAAACTAGGGGCTTGCAATGTGTCCCTAGAGCTAGTAATGCTGCAATACTGTTTGTACCACTAGCATTATAACGGTAGTAATCCTACTCCCCTCAGACTTTGTCTTGTTGGGAATGGGCATGATAGAAGAGCACAAAATACTGTAATTTGATTTACTTTTTGGGGATACCTAAGTAGTCTTTATAACATCAGTGCATCACTGGGAGCACATCTACAAGTAAACAATTTGAGTTACGTCAAGGAGCCATATGCTAACGTGTGCAAACGTTACACAGCATTAAAAGACCTTACTTTTCCAAATATTGCCAGCAGAAACAATTTTTACATTTTTTTATATGTTGCTTAGGATTCATCTTTCCTCATTTTATCCCCATTTACTCATCTAGCCTTATTCAAGTGCTCTACATAGTCCAGGCCCTCTATATAGACAATGGAGAGAGATATTAGTTGCACAAAGGTGCAACTAATTCCACCAGTTTAAGAAAAATGCGCTACTGGTTTAATTTCACAAGCACTTATTCTGCTGAGTCCTAGCAGAATTTTAACCTAACAACACAGCAAAAGACTGTTAAAAATTATATTTCTGAATGATGGCTGTTTGCTACTCACTCTGAAATCACTACATTACACATCTATAGACCAGCGTGTGTGCTGTTTTCACCCCTTTTACTGCTACTTCGTTTCCATCTCAGTCATAAAGTAAACACAAGTGTTACCTTTCTGCTCAACTCAAATGAATTTCATTTCCCATTATTCTTTTAGCAACCCGGTAAAAACACCTTTTTAACTTGTGAAAAGATCTATGCAAAGCAGTAAGAAATAGCAAATGTACACTGAAATTTAAAGATAAACTGAAATACGCAGAACGAAATTTCCAGGACTGATTCGTAAGAGTGATGGGGGAATACATAGCTCCTAACATCTATTATGTGAAACTAAATTTATTTGCTCTTCTTTATAAATACACTCACAAATCCTGCTAAGGCAGAGAAGCATCATGAATATGTAGGTGCACTGACAGGCAGACAGGCTGATTAAGAGCTCTGTGTGTGGCAGAGGGCTGCTACCACTGAAAGGAGGCTGAGAAAGCAAGGCACCTTTGCTCATCACAGGACTAAGAACAGTGTCCCTCTACCCTGCTAACAAGTTGTCTAATACACCTTCCAAAAACAGCCTCCCTAAAATTTTTGATAGACCTAGCCGTTTTATTTTTCGTATTTTCTAGATGTTTTTATCTTGTGAGTACCGTAAGTTACTACTTCACCAAACCAGGCAGCCTGGACAGGCCATTCTTACAAGAAAGTTTACCTGTTCTACTTGATTATGCTCATAAAATATTGATCATATAGCAAAATAAAAGGACCTTTTTCACTCTTTTAGAACATCTAAGACAGTTGCCCAAAACTACACACATTGCTGAGTCATTTGGTATGGGAACGATACTGAGAATACGGATCTTACAAACTATTATTAGGAAGCATCAGGAAATTTTCTTACCTTAATTATAGGAAACTTATTTTTTTTAATATCAGAAAACTTTGTGCACATAATAAAAAGCAAATTGTTGACAAAAAACCAGGCACATAAACAAAACATTATTAATGTTTCCGATAATAAACAATGTGGATATAACCCATTGACTAATTTATCACATGAATTTAAGAATTACTTATTAAACTACAGAAAGAAAATACTAATTAAATCACTTCCATTTTATTACAGAGTGATATTTTCATTCAGAAGACTTTTTTTGAAATTTTTTACTTCTCCACCAAAAAAACCCCACTTCCCTGGGCAGCCCGTTCCAATGCTTGCCAACCCTTTTGGTGAAAACTTTTTTCCTAATATCCAATCTAAACCTCCCCTGGCAAAACTTGAGGCCATTTCCTCTTGTCCTATAACTTGTTACTTGGGAAAAGAGACCGACACCCACATCGCTACATCCTTTTCGCCAGCCTAACCAGCCACAGTTCCCTCAGCTGCTCCTCATCAGACTTGTGCTCCAGACCCCTTACCAGCT
The DNA here is from genome assembly GCF_000687185.1 of Egretta garzetta. Classification (NCBI taxonomy): domain Eukaryota; kingdom Metazoa; phylum Chordata; class Aves; order Pelecaniformes; family Ardeidae; genus Egretta; species Egretta garzetta. Next base: position 1,103,730 of record NW_009260611.1, read on the forward strand.
TTGTTGCCCTTCTCTGGACATTCTCCAGTGCCTCAATGTCTTTCCTCTAAGGAGAAGCCCAAAACTGAACACAGCTTTCGAGGTGTGGTCTCACCAGTGCCGAGTACAGGGGGGCAATCACCCATACTCCTGCTGACCACATGATTTCTGATACAAGACAGGATGTTATTGGTCTTCTTGGCTACCTGGGCACACTGCCAGCTCATACTCAGCCAGCTACTGACCAACACCCCAGGTCCTCTTCCAACTGGCAGCTTCCCAGCCACTCTTCCCCAAGCCTGTAGCACTTCATGGGGTTTGCAGTGAGCCGCGTGCAGGACCTGATACTCCAACCCATGGTGTCATCTCCAAACTTACTGAGGGTGCACTCCATCCCCATGTCCAGATCAGTGATAAAGATATTAAACAGAACTGGCCCCAACACTGAGCCCTGGAGAACACCACTGGTGACCAGCCACCAGCTGGATTTAACTCCATTCACCACAACTCTTTGGGCCTGGCCATCCAGTCGCTTTTTTACCCAGCAAAGAGTATGCACATCCAAGCCACAAGCAGGCAGTTTCTCTAGGAGAATGCTGTGGGAAATGGTGTCAAAGGCTTTGCTAAAGTCTAGGTAGACAACATTCACAGCCCTACCCTCATCCATTAAGTGTCTCACCTTGCCATAGAAGGAGATCTCATTAGTCAAACAGGACCTGCCTTTCATAAGCCCATGCTGACTGGTCCTGATCACCTGGTTGTCCTGTGCCTGTCATGTGATGGCACTCAAGACAATCTACTCCATAACATTCCCCAGTACCAAGCCTGTATTTCCCCAGATCCTCCTTTCAGCCCTTCTTGTAGATGGGCATCACATTTGCCAACCTCCAGTCATCTGGGACCTCCCCACTTAGCCAGGACTGCTGAGAAATGATGGAATGTGGCTTGCTGAGCACTTCCCCCAGCTCCCTCAGAACACTTGGGTGGACACCATCCAGCCCCTTAGACTTGGGTGTGTCTAAGTGGTGTAGCAGGTAGCTAACCATTTCCCATTGGACTATGGGGGCTTCATTCTGCTCCCTGTCCCTGTCTGCCTGTCATGTGATGGCACTCAAGACAATCTACTCCATAACATTCCCCAGTACCAAGCCTGTATTTCCCCAGATCCTCCTTTCAGCCCTTCTTGCAGGTGGGCATCACATTTGCCAACCTCCAGTCATCTGGGACCTCCCCACTTAGCCAGGACTGCTGAGAAATGATGGAATGTGGCTTGCTGAGCACTTCCCCCAGCTCCCTCAGAACACTTGGGTGGACACCATCCAGCCCCTTAGACTTGGGTGTGTCTAAGTGGTGTAGCAGGTAGCTAACCATTTCCCATTGGACTATGGGGGCTTCATTCTGCTCCCTGTCCCTGTCTTACAGCTCAGGGGGCTGGGTACCCACAGGACAACTGCTCTTACCATTAAAGACTGAGGCAAAGAAGGCATTAAGTACCTCAGCCTTTGTCACTGTGTTTCTCTCCACATCCAATAAAAGATGGAGATTCTCCTTAGCCCTCCTCTTGGTGATAATGTATTTATAGAATTTTTTATTTTCTTTTATGGCAGTAGCCACCTTAAGTTCTAGCTGGGCTTTGGTATTTCTCATTTTCTCCTTGCACAACCTCGTGATACCCCTGTAGTCCTCCTGAGTTGCCTGCCCCTTCTTCCAAAGGTCATAAACTCTCCTTTTATTCCTGAATTCCAGACAAAGCTCTCTGTTCAGCCAGGCCACTCTTTTTCCTTGCTGGCTCACCTTTCGGCACGTGGGGACAGGCTGCTCCTGTGCCTTTCAGATTTCCTTCTTGAAGAATGTCCAGCCTTCCTGGACTCCTTTGCCCTTCAGAACTGCCTCCTAAGGGACTCTCTCAGCCAGGCTCCGAAACAGGCCAAAGTCTCCCTCTGGAAGTCCAGGGTAGCAGTTTTGCTGACCCCCTTCCTTACCTCTCCAAGAATCAAAAACTCTTATCAACTGTCACATCACTCACAAGGACTTCTCTGTTCACAAACAACATGTCCAGCCTGCCCTGTTGGCTCACTCACCAGCTGTGCCAGGAAGTTTTCCTCCACACACCTGTGAGAGTTATCCATAGGCAATCCAGCTACAGTCAATCAACTAATGATCACTTTTCCTGTGAGCCTATTAAGTGTATCCCTGCATGAACAAGTACGAAATAGTATCTCTTACTGCATCTGAGGCAGATGACAGTTGATGCAAGGGGAAAAAATGAAGATAATCTCCCAGAAAAGTATTTTCAGTTTCACAGTGTGTGCTTTTAAAATAAACCCAGTGTGGTAGACAAACCTTGGCAAATTAAAATGCAAGAATCTCTACTGTTCCAGAAACCATACAACTATGATGAGAATTTAACTTGGAGATGTTAAGGTGTGTTATGTCAGCTGAAGATTTTTATTTTAAATGAAACATCACTAAAGTGCTTAATGGATGCACATGAAAGGAAAGTTTTTCTTTCTGATTTAACTCCCTGTGTCTAAAGTCTATAGCCCAGATCCCCATCAGCATCCCATCCAATAAGAAGAAAGGATCCATGCCAGTTTACACCACATGAGGATCTACCTCCAACTCCTCCTCCCAAAATGATATTGGGTATTTAGAACCACTCATTCCACTTGGTTCTCCAAATAAAAGTATTATACAACAATTTCTATGCAATTGTGAGTTAATATGTGTTTTAATATCTCAATGTCTATATAAAATAAATCTGTGGAGGCCACACATGGAATATATTAGATTACTTCACTTTATTAAAATACTATAAAATTGTCTATTACTGTAGTCCCTAAAGATTCAGTTTACTTTCTTTTAATAGTTAATATCATTAACTATATCCTAGAACCCTATATTCAGTTTGCTAAAATTAATTTGTTCTGTTTCCGTGTTTTTATAAGATTGTCACAATGTATTTTTTTTTATTATATTTGCAGTTGATTGTATCACTCTCAGAGGTACGCAGTCTCACCTCATGTGCATACCCTGGTGAGAGGTGCATAAAATCTCAATGCTTGATTAGGAAGTTGTTGCTAGATATCAACCACGTCCTCAGGTTAGTTTCTTAATACTTGGGGAAGAAAGGCGTAGTCAAGAAGAAAGGTCTACTTGCACAACAAGCAAGAAACAAAGTTAGGCAGCACAAACTACAGGTAGGGAAGTGAATGCAAGCTCAGCCTTTCAAAAGGAGTAAGACGTCTCTAACTGGGCTGAAAGGAACTGACTGGGAAACAGCTCCAGATCAGCTTCTGTCTGATTTGAACCAGGTATTTGAACCTCACTCTCCCACTCAGGGAAACGCTTTATCCATAGGTAAATTACAGGTTAGGATCAAGAGCCATCAGTACCTTGACTGAAAATTTCAGAATTTTTATGCTTTCCTGGCATCTGAGATACAGAACTTTCCAAATGACCCCATGTTAATCATAGCCACAGAAATGAAAAAATGTTTAGCTACCCTTGGGGAATGGAAAACAGGAAGGCTGGATCAAAAATGAAATCCCAATAATGGGCTTAATACAGGTTCCCAACTTTGGGTGAAATCCCCAAGCAGACAGTACTAGTCATTATTATTCTTCCTATTATGCAATTATTCCTGTGCAAATTATTACATTTCATGTGAAATCATTACCTTTTCATTAGTGCAGAAGCTGATACTTAACTCAGTACTGCCAAACCCTAGGCAGTTCTGTGCATGCTGAAATCAGGCTACGTACAGACTTCGGCTAGAGCTTTTCCTAGAAACAGCCTACACGATAACGGGTGGTAGAGGAAAAAGGATTTTAACACCAGTTTTGCCTGAGTGCTTAAAGAGAGCACTAAGGGCCTCCTTATATATCCAGCTTTTGGCTTTGCACTTTTTTTAACGGAAATGCAGATTCAGTAGTTGCTGCATTCTCTTGTTCAGAATGGTTGCTTTTCTCAGATCACTGACGGTTGGGTGTGGAGTGCTTGAAGTGAGCAAACAATGTCACTTTTGCAACATTTTTGAAAATCCTCTATATCATGGCTATTATACATTACATATAAATATGTACTGCTCCAAGCAGGTGGTTAGTTTTCATTGCCTGTTGCTATGGTTTTATTTCTCATAATTGTAAAAATGATGGCTTTATTGTTTTGCAATGTCTTGCTAATTCATGATACTGACTAATTGTTACTCTATGACTGAAATAATTATGTAAAATCTTCAAAACCACATGAAATTTCACTATTATAAAAACCTTATATAAAAGCAAAATTGAGCTGTTAATTCAAAACTGAGTGTAAATTTCAGATATTTGGCAACTGCCTTGTTTTTGCTCCCTGAACATATGGATGAAAGTTATTTTAATACACTCTGTTTCTCATATGAATTTTAGAAACTGGAAAGCAGCTATGATTAATAAAAACAATTTTGAGTGAAATTACAATGCCTGCTGAATGCCTTCTTGGGCATGTAGGCAATGGCAAATCAATTTCTAGTATGCTTCATGACAGCTGAAAGTAGCTGTGCAATACTTAAACTGAAGCAGTTTAATTAAACCTTGGCATTTTAACAGAATAAAGGAAAATTAACTATCCTATTTCATTTCCCTATAGTGTAAACAGAGTGCATGACAGGCATCTGTGAGATCTATAATTAATCCCACTAGTCAAAAAAGACTTTCAAGGATAGTTATGAAGACTTCAGCTCATATATACAATAAAGTTTATATCCCAAAGATGCTCATTATGTACCCATCAAATTCTTTAATGAGATGATTTATTGTTGTATACACTGCAAAAGAGGAATGTATGGTGCTATATATATATATATATAAGTAGGTACATTATACATATGTGTTTGCAACTTCAAAGATGACTAAAAGGAAGATAGGAAAACAAGAAGCAACTGCACATAACGAAACTGGAGAAAAAGTCATGTACTACAAAAACTGGGTGTATGGACGAGTTGTACTTTTCATTACATTTTAATAAAATATTTAATGAAATATTCATTGGTTTGAAATAAGCATCAGTGAAGTAAGGGAAAAGCATGGCATCTTTGCTAATAACATTGAATTACATCAAAGTATGTTATCGAACTGCAATTTATGTTTAAATTTATTTTAATAGAGCATGCAATTCATAATCAAGCCAATTTTCACTTAAGCGATAATTGAATGGTGACAGCAGGGTGACATACTACTTACTGCACAGTGAAGTAGAAGCAGCAGAAAGGCGAAAAAGTTTCCACGATATATCCTGAAGTGAAGAAAGAAGTAAGCATATAGTAAGTTTTCAGCCAGCCAGGAAACAGTTACTGCAGTTTAAGATCCTGTAGGGTGTTCTAACTGGCCTCCAGCTGACACTCCAAAAGGACAGTGGTCTCCCACAAATCCTATCTCACTTCTGTTAGATCCCATGGCTGTCTTGGATATGCTAGACCACACCACACTCACTGAGTTGTGTAAGCAAATGAATCAAGTCCCAGATCCCCACTGATGATAATGGAAGCTTAAACTGATAGTTTTCAGTTAGATATATATGGGCACTTGCATAAAGGCTTCTTAATCTCAAACTGAATCCCACCCTTAGAACAGGAGCAAAAACAAAATAATCGGGATAAGCACATAGAATCATAGAATCGTCTAGGTTGGAAAAGACCTTCAAGATCATCAAATCCACATGCCCATATACAAGTGTCTAATGACATTTGAAACGTCTTATGCTGTCCAAGAAATCCATACGGGGTGGCAAAATGACAAAGGACCTCGAGGGAAGCTGCACACTGCTGGAGTGGCAGCTGGGTGCCAGATAAGATACCCTTAGGGCATATCAAAGAGCACCGGACCCTACGGATAGCCAATTGACATGACTCTTAAAACAACATTTGCACGGGTATTAGCTGCCTAAGGCAACACTGCGGCTAAAAAATCTCTCTGGCTCACCTAATCTTATGGGGTTCCTGATTTGATGTAAAGCTCTCTAGTCATCAACAGTTCTGCACCTACACGTATTCAGAACAACTCGGCTTCCACAGCTGAGTGCCAGGATCGCACCTGAACTGAAGTGAAATAGATCAAGCAGTACAAAGGACCCATCATGGAAGCTCTTCACAGAGCACTAAAGAGCATTAAAGACACAGAGGAAAAGTGGTGGCTCTGCTTCTACCAATATCTTATAGAAATAAATGGACAGTTGGATCCCTCGTGTTCTTAGGAACATATCCAATAATGTGTTTATGCAAGCAAAGTTGAACTGATCAGCAGATACAGGAAAGATGGAGCCAGCCTCTTGGAGGTGCACTGGGGTAGGATGAGAGGAAACAGACACAGATTGGAACATAGGAAATTCTGATTAGATATTAGGGGAAAAAAATTACCTTGAGGGTTATCCAGTCTTGGAACAGGTTGCCCAGAGAGGTTGTCTACAGACTTGGAGGTGTTTGAGACTCAGCTTGACACAGCCTGAAGCAACCTGACCTAATTAGACCTGCTTTGAGCAGGGGATAGACAAAGATGACCTCCAGAGCTCCTTTTCAATCTGGACTACTCCATGGTTCTAGGAAGGTAATTCTAAGCATACAGCTTCGGATACACATACACTTAATTCCCACTAGAATGCACAGGATTTCAGTTTGTCTTCATAGCTAATGGAAACTCTAGTTCCCAATATGAAATAGAGCAACCTGCATTAGGGATCTAAATCATAAACAATGTACAATCAAAGATAAGATTCCCAAAGATAAGATTTCCTTCACTGTTCACCAGCTTAAAGAATGCAACTAATGTGCTCACAACCTCAACAGTGGAAAGCAGATCCTAGAAATAGCAAGTTAATCATGAACTACATTTATGCCCTTCATAACACTGAAGGTTGAAAAGTTGAAGCAGAATTGGGAGTGGTGGGGGTTTATAGGAGATTTTGAAACATATTTCCCAGTTGCCTATATAAGCAACTCTTACCTTTCTTATTACATTCATCCTAAATTAATTTATATTTTGCAGAGAAACGTTATATCTTGCACTAGTTACACAGAAGCAAAATCTATTTGGCTGTCCTTTTCAATGTCATAACTAGTTTTTTGTTTAAGAAAAAATATGTGTTTAATATTAAAATAAAGGCTGAGATACTTTTTTTTTTTTAACAGAGGAAATATGTTAAGAAAATCTGCAAATTAGTAATGGCTTTCTTCATGACTACTTCATCTCAATTACTGTTACTGAGAATTCGTGTCTTTTCCTTGAACTGGGCTTTAATTTTGCAGAAGTAGCTGCAATTCTGAAGTAGCTATTTTACTCTGGCTGCCATTTGCTGGTTCCTTCTTTTTCAGTGCAAAAATATGTCTGTCTGTTCCTTGCGTTTCAGAACAGCAGAAACACAAGACTAAGGGCTCTCAAGCCAGTATATTTTCTTACAAGTCGTGAGTGATTTGTCACAATGGAATCTATGAATTTCTGCAAGAACATACAGTAGAAATTCTATGAGCACATAAGGAAAAATGTGAAGTATACTGCATCACTCACCTCCCCCTGCCATGGAAGAATACACCTCTAAATATTAGTGTAGCCTCTAGATTAAAAGGTGGAAGTTGCTTTAATTAGGTATAAGCAATTCTGAAAGACTCCAAATTGTATGAGGATTTCATAACAGTCCAAATCTTTTTGTTGTTTTAGTCAGGACAGAAACAATGGCACAGGACAGATGGCACATCACTATTCCATGCGTGAGATTGTGGCATAAGACCTGATGTACTTGCAATGAATCATATACTGATTCTCATGAACTATTCTAAATGGTTTTATCTTTAGGTATGATCAAGGAACTTCTCTATGCATTACTGTACATAAACTAATGGTCCACTCTGTAAATATTTAACCATACATATAACTGAATATATTCAGTACAACAGCTGAAATGAGTTGTATATATTCCTAACAGCCTACAAATAGGGTAGAATTCATGACAGGTTCATGCTAGTACTACTAGGTATTAATTTGTCTCTGTATTGATTGTTGTTATGAACAACATTTGGTTTCTTTATTTTTATTTACTTTTCTTCTGCTCCTTACAGGGACATGTGTTGTCTATATTCTTAAAAGGAAAAAATAAGTGAAAGACAGATGCACATAACAAAATAAATTTAACTTAAAATTTTATGACAGATATAATACGTGATAGCAGAAGTAATTCCAGCACAACTACTGCACAGTAAAAGAATGATGTAAAATAACATTTCAATGTAGTAACATAGCTGAAGCACTAGATTTATTACTACCATTACTTTTACCCATTAATTGGTACATTTAAAAGACATACAGCGGGCATGAGTTCATCTGGATGACACAAGAATTAGTGAGTTAACAAAACAAAATTATTCCTCTTCAGGACTACAGGACATTCTTGCTAAAGTTTGAATAATGGTGCAGAAGAAACTTCCAAAGTACTGATTACCACTATAAAGACCCCAAGGAATTCACAGTTCCTATACAGTGTCCTGGAAGGACATTGTTAGGCTGACAGTAAAGACTTGAAAATATAATTGTTATGCTACATGCATGTCCATAGTAATTTGGCAAGAGACAGAGTAGACTTTAGATAGGAAAAAAAAAAAAGCCCAAACCCCCTTGTTAACAATGTTGTAAACCTAGTTTTCAGAAGGACATTAAAAGGCTTGTTTACAACCACTGCTAGAACACCTATAACAGAGATTTATCTTCTTTGTACGACTACAGACACAAAGACTCTAATAAGTTCAGGAGATAAATCAATTTTTCAAAAAAAAGACAAGTAAGTCTTAGTTGTTGCATTTAACCAGTTCAAATATATAATACACTATTTAACATATATCATTGTGAAACAATTACTTTTTCAAGCAATTGCCACCCTACAATTGCTTTACAATAATACTTTCATGCTTCTAAACCACCTTTACCACGATACTACCAAAACATGTATCCAGCTATGTTTTATCAGATAGAATTAAAATAAATTTTAGAAAATTTAAAAATAAAAAAAACTAAAAATTGAACTTACACTCAATGTATGCCCTGCTGTAACAAGATATGTCATAATAAAAGGTTATTTTTAATGAATAATTCCTTATATAGAACTACAATATAGCATTTAAAATCTAATTAGTTTGTCCCTTTCTCCACAGAGAGAGGAGGAAAAAAAAAAGATAAAATAGCAACTGAGAATAAAATAATACAATATAAACTGGTACAGAACTGGTAGAAAAGAGAACTGTGTGCGCTCCACTAACAGTGCATTCATAGTGGTCAAATCTAAAAGGTATAAAAAGACAAGCAAAATATGTAGTCTGAATTAATTACAGTAAAATTCCATCGAAGCAGGGAACCTTTGAAAGTGTATGTTCAAAAATAAGAGGAAAAAAAAAGCAAGAGGGGTGAAGGAAAAAAAGGGAGCAAGGAAGACATGCAAAGTCTGAAGGGACAAGTTGGAAGAACTGCCCTAGACAGAGGGAATGCAATTTGCAATGGTCCTAATCCATAATGCCTGCCAGGAGTGAACATCAAGGACACTATCCTGCATGGGTTTCCTCTTGGTTGGACCTAGTAGGTTTGCACTGAAAGGAGCCTAGGGCTGAAACAGTACCCATACATTGGAGCCCCTCAGTGGAGAAGGTGCCAGGAAAAGCTGCAAACCTCAGTTACTTACAAATGAATCCTCAAATTATTGTCTAAGCTCCTGTAGATTCAACAGATGTAGATGTAGAATCTCCAAAAACATTCTCCAGAATGCTCAATATACTCAGCTTTTTGTAAGCTAGATAAAGAGCTTAAACAACTTAGAGACAATCACAGATTCCAGATGCTGCACGAGAAATACAATGGGCAACAGAAAAACTGAAGAGACGTATGTCTGAATTTCTACATGCCTCAGAAGCTTAGGTGCCTGCTTCAAGGATGAGCCTGAGACATCTGTGTCCACTGAGGATTTAGAATGATGAGACTTCTTCAGAGGAGATACCAGGTTTTTTGTAGCTTACGTGGTTAGAGTTTGAATGTAAACCATGGAACAAATAAGGAAATTTTGCTCCCTTCTGCTTTTCTAAGATGAAAACGTGATTTCTTTAGACCAGAAGTGTGTTCAAGATGGATGGCTCTAGTGTTATAGTGTTACAGCTTAAAATCTTATGTGAAAGACTCCGTAACATCTATTTGTGACATCAGGTACAATAAACAATGAAAGCTGAAAGACATTTCAAGTTAGGTTTTTTTATCTGTCTATTGTTTCTTTGTTTTTGTCAATAACTACTGAGCTGCAAAACCAGACTGATGCTTGGAAAAGAAGGAATGTTTTCATTATAAATTCAGATGCTCTTCCTTTCAATTATTAGAAAAGATCACAACATACAAATGTGTGTGCAACACGTTGCTAGCATGAGCAAAAACTATAATTTTTTTTTGTCACAGAACTTTGAATGATAGAAGTTGTGTATCTTCTAGCTTTCAATATAATTTTCTAGTAGTGTAAATACTACTATCATTATCACTAATATCAGTATTATAATTGTATCACCACAGTTACTGTGAGTCCTAGACGGAAACGAGAAGTACTTTGTGCTAGACTCTGCACAAAGAGCAAAAGGGTAGTCTTTGTCCTTAAGATCTTATAATCCAAGTATAACAGCAGAAGCAAGGGACAGAAACTAAAGACCCTACAGATAAATACAGGAACACAAGTACAATTGTGTGGACTCCGTGTGTTCAAAGGGTGATTACTTAAAAATGTTCAAGGAACCAACCAAGCTGTTGAGAAATTTCACCACAGCTCCTACATCCTCTACCAGATCCAGAAAACAGCTAATGTCCACAGTAATATATTCATTGCTACTGGGAAGCTGATCACTCAGGCGTAATCCCTCAAAACATTAAGAACCCTGTTTGGGGTCTTGGGGTTTTTTTTGTGGTTTTTTTTTTTAAGTGCTCAAACTGGATATGTGGCATGAGCCAGAGATTTCCCAGAAACAACATGGCTATTTTACTGTCCAGTATACATGCTTTTGAAGTTGGGCACTCAGGGCGGGGCTATGTTGTCAGCTTAATGGTAGCATGGTGCACGATGGCACAGTGAAAAGTTATGCAATAACCCAAAGCTGGATCTTTGGAGGACGATGAGTAAGCTGCTAAGAGCCAGCTGAGTACAGGTGGATCCATGCTGTCAGTATGAGCTATTCCCAACTCTGACCTTGAGTTTCTTTATTGAGAAAGCCATTTAGCTTCTGTTACAGCTGAGTGGGAATTCAAAAAAAGACATAAGCAACATGGCCAATGGATGGGGGATGGGGACAGGTGAGGAAGGATACGGTGAACTCAGCTGTCTACATGATGGTTTAAGATGCCACGAAACCTAACTGATCAACATGTTCGCCAGTTCATTACAAAACCAAATGTCTTTACATTCATATCTCATTCATTGCATATTCTGTTGTACAAGCAATCTGTCTTTGAAAACAAGTGAATACACAGCCGCTCAAAATAAATGAGTTTTCTTCAGGGATTTTATAGTTACTATCAATAATATGATATTTTATTTTCTAGGGAACAGATTCTCATGAGCAAGTTATTACTACCTTTAAGTCTAAGTAATCCATACATCAAATTCTGCTGCTGTCCTAGTGATTAAAACATATTGTGAATATTTTACTTGCACCGATGATTTTTAAAATCATATTTTGAATGTACAAATCCATTATGGTGTGTTAGTAGGTGTATAGTTTTTGAAACAAGCTAGAGCAAATGAAGTATTACTTGCTTCTCATAGAAAAATATGCTTGTATATAACTATGAGAAGCTAGAGTTTATGAAATTATATTTACCTGGAAATATATAGTAAATGTACATATACAAAAATTGCAATGTTCTAGCAAGTTGAATGTTCTTAAACTAGTTTCACTTACCAGCATGTCATTCTTATTCTGCGGAATTTTTTCTCCAAGAAAGATTTAATTTTACCACTAGCAACTTTTTTATGATATAAAGTAAGTATTTTATTTTTTTTTTTAAGAAAAAGCCTGAAGTCTCTACTGATTTTGATTTTACTTGCTAGTGTATGCAGGTAAATAATTTTCAGCACATTATCTCAAATTCAGACACACAGCAGTTCAAGGGAGCAGAAGAGCAAAGAGCACCTCTGAGTTGGGCCTTTCACAAAAGATTTCACAATTAGCTGCAGATCTTGCTTGCTTCATAATGACAACCAAAAAACCAGGGACAATGAATCTCAGAATTAACTTGAAAATGCTGATCTCTCCTCCTTTCATATGTACAGAATTTTCACCAGTCCTGAGCAGCAGCTCCACAGGTAGCTCCCAAGGGCTTTCCAACTCCTGTGAACAACCAGCTAAACATTTATTATTAACCATTATTAACCATTATTATTTTCACCAATACTAAAACAGCACCTGGAAGTCCAGACTGGCACACCGTGTTTATGCAAACGAAGGCTACTAAAGTATCATCCTCTAGATCTCTGGTAACAACATTTGTAAAAATATCCATACATAAAAAATATTTGAAATTATTTTTAGACATTGGTGCAGCAGTAGGATTGATGAGCCACAAGAAGAAAGAAGATTCTGCACAACAGAGGGCAGGAAGAATAATGAAGAGAGAAAACCAAAGGGAAAGATATGGATTACAGAGACCTACACTAAAGCAGACCAGCTTTTTTTTTTTTTTTTTTTTTTTTTTTTAATCCAATCTCTACCCTGGCTAGTCTGTGCTTACAATACCTTGATTATTATAAATCACTCATACAACACAAGTCTTGTGCCAGACACAAGTTCACTACAGTTCACTACAGCTGTCCCAGAAGAGCTGAGATACAAGGGGTTGGCAGAGATCAGAATGAGACTGACTGAAAGAAAGAAACAGTTTAAAGTGCTGTAGGTCATGCCAAAAAAGTTGCAGGAAGTCAATGGAGAAAGAGGTCATTCCACATATAAAAGATAATCTGGATGAAGAGATGAATTTGATGTTCAGTACTTCCCCCTCTCGTTTCTACAGTAAATGCTTCAGTTACACACTTCAGTGTAAAAGCAGTAATCCCTACTCTAGTTTCATTAATCACAGTGTGTATCCCATCTCATATCTCAGTCTTTTTCCATTTGAGGGCCAGTAGCCATTCATGAACTGCCATCAGCAGTTCAGTCCAGCAGCATGACCTCTTGCCATCAGCAGACATTAGAAGCAATGAACCTACATGCCTGCATGTGCTTCACGTTGGGTTGGCTAAACATTAAAACTCAATTCAGTTCTCCAAGAGCCAGGATGACATCAAGTCTGTAGGCAATACTGCTTTTACTGCTACTTCTGGATGTTTAGGAGCCACTGTGCTACGCTAGTTGGTGAGTTCAGTTTAGAGAGCTGGAACCCAACCCTCTACTACCCATGTGAGATGGAATAATTTGCTGTAAAATGGCAAGATACACTGCACAATTCTGACAGAAAGAGTTTACGGACAGTGTAATTCCTATTCCATATACAACCAATACTCCCACTCCTTTCAACCAAATACTTCTGTGTGTTCTGCTTGGATTTGCTAGCTCTTTCAAGCTCTGACTTGTTCTTCTGATCTCCAAGTCCCTTCTTGTCCAACAATTCCTGCGGTGCTTCCCTTATTTCCTACTTTTCCCGTGCTTTCACTCATGCATATTTCCCCCAATTAAAATCCCTTATAAAATAAAATCCCTTCCTCAACGGCTCATGTTCTAACCTCCATAAGGCAGCCAAACTTCTCCACTGCCATCATCTCAGTTTCACATCCATTTCCTCCCAAGCTGTGTAAATTTTCGCTTCCCCAAACCCCTCATGTCATCCTTTTCTTCAGCTTCTAAAACCCTGCGTTCGTCCACTTACAGAATACATTTTCTCCTTTGTTGCCTGACAACCTATGCCTACTCCTTTCTCCTCTTCAGTTACTCCGCTGGTATTCACTCCTCTCCAACTTTCTGAACACCCTTGTTGTAAAATGTCAGAAAAAAAATATATTTAGCATTTCTCTTACAAGTCTGCAAATCACTCTTCCCCATTGGGGGCAATTTCCGCTTTACCTTCTAGACACCTTTTTCTTCTTCCCAAATTCCCAATCCCATGTTCCCCCAACATCCTCCAGCATCCCCTACCCCTTTTGTGCCCTCCACAACCTCCGTCCTGCCCTGGCTCCTACCACACGTTTCACAGACTTCCAGGGAAACCGCTCCCACACTTGTGCCTCCCAGACTAACCCCGAACGTGCCCTGCCCCGCC
>NW_009260611.1:1119013-1149647 GCF_000687185.1 Egretta garzetta
GCGGGGCGGGGCGGGAGCTGCCAGCGGGTCACTGAACTTGTTTCACCCTTGCGTCCCCCGTTGCCATTTGTTACGGAGGGGTGGGATTCAGTATCCGTAGGGGTATAATACCGTTGGCGCCTGCAATAGCCACGTTTTAGGCTCCTGTGCAATTTGCTTACCTCCTTGTGCCAGCTTAGGTGTGTTTAGCAAAAGAAAACAAACACCAAAATCTTAGCGGAAGGAAATGCATAGCAGTACACCTGAGGCTTCAGCGTATTTGTGTTGTACGGCGTAACGGTAAATGCACTGCAGTTCTTTTTCGATCACACTTTGCTGGGGCTTTTTAACTGAACGTTTGTGGATTAAGTATAAACTTCTAATAAAGTATGTGGATTATCATTAACACTATTGGAGTGTTATGCCACTTTAAATGCTTCACAGTTTTTTTTCTCCTTTGCTTACAGTTTATATAAAGGACAGTAAGTCAGACTCGTATTTTTTCTTTAATTCTTCCAAAATCATTTAAGGAATAAAAAGTGAACAGAGTGCCCCACAGAGGTTCTAGGAACCTTTGCTACGAAGTGAAAAAAGATCGAACCACCTCAAAGAAAAAGAAAATAATTCTACGCCTTCAAAAGCCCCCTTACTTACCAGCCCTGGCAAAGGACTGTACATTGCAAACTGCCCTGAGAGTGAAAAGATTTCAGTAATTTCCAATAAGGCAAGGCCCCTTTCATAGAGAATGCTCTGCACTAACTCCCTCGGTTGAATCAGAGAGAATTTACCTTAAGAGTTATTGGCTGCAGTTCTGTTTTACGTCCAAATTTTCAAGAACCAAGGTAATTCCACAATTTTTGTTGCAAAAGCCAAAGGAAAAATTTAAATGCAACGAGCTTAATTACATTACACCAGAAAAGCCTGTATAGCTTTTTTGGTTGGTTTTTTTTTTTCTAATACAGCAAATTTGGAACCAAACTTAGGGAAGCATTCAAAAGCAGACTAGATTGAGCAGCATGGATCTGTTTCTGCAGGTAATGCCTATGAGTGTTCGTTGGACGAGGATAAGGCACTGTACTTAGGGTGATTTTCAGGTTGGGACTTTTCTTAATAAACGCACAGTTATATTCCCTAAGAAGGTCTGTCACAGTTAATGACCCAGTGCAGCTTGGAGACTATTTTATGAGTGCTCAGGCTTTTATTAGTGGAGTTTTATATTGCATTAAGCTGAGAGAGGGCTGAGGAAAGGGAAGTATAGGCATGTGTAAAACTTGAAATGCTTCCTACTTTTGTGTGTTTTGTTCTTTGGTTGTGGGGTTTGTTTCGTGTTTGGGTTGGTTTTTTTTTTTTTTGCATTGTCAGTTTCAAACACAGCATCTCTTTGGGCTTTCATGCAACTGGCAGATTTTATTAAACACATGAAAAAAATTTATAAAGTGTAGTTCGTTAAAAATATAGGTATGACTAGGGAATTATTTTCTTGACAGCATGACAGTTAAAACTTGGTTTGCACAGGAGAAAGCATGTGTAGTGCGTTAAAAGAAGGTGTCATTCGAAACTGTCATTGACTAACTTTTCCATGTGTTTTTATGAAAGTGAATATATTGCTTGTAAAATGACTGCTAGGATGTAACTAAGAGGTAGGAAGAAATTAACGTAGTGATGTAGGGTCTAATTTAAGATTTTGAGCATGGATTTAATATTTGGATGCCTATGGATTTAGTACTTAGTTCTTAAACAGGTATGTGAGTTAATTTTCCTCATGTCGGCATCTCGGTTAAACTCACAGAAGTACTGTTGATGCAGCAGTGCTTAAGCTACACAGAGGTGGAGTGTGGAATTTTGCCTTTTTATAACATACTGAAGCAAAATGCTTTGTTTGCTAATAAACTTTCTGTTCTGGTAATGTGTCCAAATTGTATGTAGCTATTGCTATCAAAAGCTGAGCTCATGTTAGAAGTTAGGAGCTTAAATATAACTGTGTTGAACAAATGTTCTTTTATAGCATGTGAAGGCTTAAGTCGTGAAAATGGCCAGGTGAAGCAAGGGAGGCATATAAAATGCCATTAAGTGTGGAAGTGTGGGAAGTTTGGTAGAAGGGGGGAAAAAAAGAGAAGGAATGTAGGAATTTAGGGGTTTTGGGGCATGAACTTTTGCCATAAAAACTAAGCTACCAGCTTTTGAAGATAATGCATACCTTGAGGATTTGGGGTAAAGGTATACCTGGACAAACAGTTGAGGTATTTGCTTTTACCTGAAAACTATGGTTGTGTACACGGCATTGTTCCTGTAATTCTGTTTGCAAACCTTGTACTGCTATACTTTAAAGCCTTCTCTTGAAGTTTTCTCTTGAACCATGACAGAAAATTTGTTACATCATTGTTAAACCTGTCTGGTATGGTTGGCCTAGGTAAAATCATGGTGAAACTAGCTACCTGAGTGTAGTGTTTCCGTAGAAGCAAGAGGCTGATACAAAATGGAATACTGACTAAAGAAAATTCCATCTTCGTTACGAGTTCAGCACCCAGGCACTGAGGATTGCATAATATAAATCCGTAGAAAGTGAAGCCTAGCTTTTGGGAAAGGATTCCTTCTGGTGGCCACAAGCAAGCTGTATTCCTGCAGAACGAGCAGGATGAGCTTTCACTTTGTGTGCCCACTCTGGGTGTTTTCCCCTGTCTTCTGTTACATCTCCACTCAGTCTCCTCTCAGCTGAAAGACTCCTAATTTTTTAATTTCTCCTTTTATGTCACTTTTCTAGACCCCTGGTAGTTAATATTTTCTGCTGAATTCCTTTCAGTTCTTCATATTCCTTAGGAGGAGTACCCTCTATAAAAAAATAAACCTGTAGTGTTACCAACAAGTAAGCTGTAAGGATTAATTTACACTTCAAGGCAGTGTGTTGTCTTCTACGCAAGAATATTCTATTGCTGATAACTTTTAGCTCTTGGTAACTCTAACCACCAGAACACCCTTATGAAGAATAGCTACATATTATTTGTCCTCATCCTGTATTTTGCCTTCTGATTATCCTTAGCTAAGCTATTTACCTTCTTGAATCGCATCTTCATTTTCTCCTAGACCGTGTCTTCAGTTTAGTCCTGTATACTAGGACGTCTAGCTCTGGCTTCTAGCTCTCCTTGGGCTAACGTCATGCTCAGATTTAACAAGTATACTCTGTCATTTAAGTTATAAACAAAGCGATAAATATTATCTATCAGGACAGACTGGAGGAGCCCCTCTTAAGAAAGTCTTTCAGTTTGTCAATTAATTGGTAATAATGATTCTCTGAATATCGTATTATAACCTATTTTTAAAATAAAATCAATGCAACAGGTTTCAGACTGTAGGTAACTGTATGAGTGCGTAAATATGGCTATTATTGTCTGTATAAAGCCCAAGGAGCAGTATGTATTTCTGTTATAAAGGTCTTGTTACAAAGCATCACAGCTTTCAAGGAAAGAAAGTGCTTTTGAGTTTAGAAATTCTTTTTAATACAGTAGTTTTCACTGAGCAACCCAATACCTTTGTCAGGCCAACATACTCCTGGGCAATGTACCTTGCAATCATATAATGTGTACTGTTTGTAATTAAAATGCTTTCCACAAACCTAATGAAAATTACCAAGGTAATATAAGTGCTAGCTTTACTTTTTCATTTCTGACAATTATTCATAGTAAGTGACTAGTCAGCAAATAATGGGGGATAATATGTCAAATTACTGAGCTGTTTGAGTAACTACTATTTTTAGATAATTTCTAAAGGTCATGCAAGGTCCACATTTGTACCCAGTTATGAAGACATTAGAGGAAAACTACCTATAGTATTAAAAAAACTGATTCACTGTTAGGGTTGCATGTTCCTGAAAATCTTAGCAATCTAAAGTCTCTTAACAAATTGTTGTTGTATTAAATTTGGCATTAAATGTACCTGCTTTCTACTAATATGTGGAGGTTTATATTTAACAGAGTGATACTGAACATCTAATTATCTTTTCTTCCACTTCAGTGGAGAGACTCACTGTGGTGTTCCAAATTAATATATTTGTCAATATTGCTGTTGATTTAAATCACATAATATATATCAGGCTCTGAAATTGAAGAATTAACTTTTGTAAACTGCAACATATGTAAGTCATACAAAAATACCCCAATAAATTACTAACTTGTGGTTGTGCATTAAGCATTCACTACTTCTGAAGATCAACATTTATTATAAACGATTCTGAAAACTTCATACTATCATGTCTGTATAAACCTGGAGAGGCAGCTTCTATTTGTTCTCTAAGAGTTGATCTATGGAATTTGGATTTTGTATAGTGAAGACCATTACTCTTTAGTCTCAAAAAATTACTGGTAAAAGCATTTTTCTCTGTGTCATAGGAAAGTAGGGAGCTTTTAGAATAGGACAGTTCTGAGGAAAAAGTTTTGAGAGTCAAGAAATTGTATGATGTGTACACACCCCCCCATGCATTAATTAAAAAAAATACAAAATAGCATGTATATAAGTTTATGCTAAACCCACCAATTTATTTTATTTCAGAAACAAGGAAATTCTTTACATAAATATCTGGCAGTTTTTTTCAAAATAATGTAATATGTGAAAAATCATAGCATAATACTGTTTCCCTGGCTTGATTTCGTTAGACACAACACTTCTTCAGGCTATGGGGTTTTGCATGAAGATTTTTGCTAGGAGATTTGGAGACGCCCGTATTTTTTTATATGTATTTTTTTCAGAGGTGCACATAAGTAAAAAGTACTCTGTCTTTTGCTGGTGCTGATTTCAAAACCTGCAAGTATTTGAATCAAACACCAAGAAAAGAGGTTAGAAATGGAAAGATCTGGCTGATTAAGTAATAGTTTCTGGAATCTCACACTCCACTCGAAACAAACTTCCCAATATGAGAAAGAAGCTTGTACTAGTCTTGAAAAAGAGTATGGTGGCAGCCATTGTGAAAGTCCAGAGACAGCCTGCCACCTCTTCCTTGTTATTTGAGCTGACACTGTGTTCTGAAGCCTTGTGTTCTTTAGAAAGAAGGTTCAGTTTTTAGAAAACCATTTACTGTGTCTTGGCACTGGCCAGAGCTGTCTTTCTGTCTGAAGTGCAAAGTCGTATTATTACTTCTCTTGGGACATTCTTTGTTGGATGACCTGTGTTCTTCAAGGACCTAGAAGTCAAGATGAGTTACTTACGTGATTAGAGGTCTTCTCAGGATCTTTTCAAGGCATGTGATGAGTTTCCTAAGTCTTGTAGACAGTGGGATCTCCTTCCTCCCTTAGTTCACTGGCAGGCTAATGCAAGGCCATCCCAGGAAGTTCTTCAATTGCTTTGGTCAGTGCAAGACAAGTCAAATTGAACAACCTTAACAGTCTTGTCAGTGTGAAGAATGTTCCTATCAGTCTATACAATTCTTTGAGGCAATTATAGACACTCGTATTGTGATTTCACCAGATTCATTGTGGTGGACTGAAACCAGTGGGCACTGGTGGGGAAAAAAACATTATGGTTGGGGAATTACCTCTGTATGTATGGTACATATATGATAGTGTCTGGGATGTGTAGTGTGTGGTAGCATACGTATTCCTGGTGCTTCATATTTTCCAGCTAACATTTTACAGTAAATTCACTCGGATGGCAGCTGCTTGAGCATGGAGTGATTCAGACATCAGGGTTTCCCTTTTCTGGTGGGTTAACCAAACTCATGACAGTATGCTGCTTCACTTTTCCCAGTCAGTGAAAACATAGATACTTACTGCATAGCTTGGGACTTGTCTGAATCAAGATCAGTGGTGTTCAGAGAAGCAGTTGCTTTGTTTCAGCGTTTTGAGTTTCAGGAAGTCCAAAATGCATACAGATGGTTCTTACATCAACTTCAGGAATTGATGATAACAACTGACAACTCTTGATAGTACTGTGTGCTATGTAAACCAAAAAGCAAGGGGAACCAGGTCTCCTTTGTCAAGAAAACATGATGTACTGGATATGTTATATCACCAGTGAAATTAACTTTTTATCGGTTAGTTTACCCAGTTCCTCAAACTCCTGCAGATTAATTCAACAGGATTTCAAGGTTGTTTGTTTTTTTGGATTTGTTTTTGGGGGTTTGTTTGTTTCTTTTTTTAATAACCATCCCTCTCTTGAAACTACCTTATTTTGATTAGGATTTTTTCCCCACAGGATTTTATTTCCTCCTACTGGTTTTGCCAAACTGGAAAAATTATATTTTGTCACATGTATTGGGTATTCCCATCCGTAGAAGGAATTGGAGATCAGCCAGTCTGAAAATATTTAGAGCTAGATGTCTTCAGTCAGGCTAATTCTTCAAAAAAGGAGTTTCTGAAATTTTAAAGAAAAAATTTAATTGAAAAGGCTAGGAAAACATTCAACCAATTTTGTTATTGAGCATACAACAGCTTTTCAAAAGAGCAGATATTTGTATGTTTGCAAGTGGAATGAGCTAATGGAAATTATGGAAATTTTCCTCCATCCCGAGAAGTATTATAAAGAAAGACCATAGATCATTTGAATTTGTTGTTTTGAAAAAAGTGTTAATATATATATAGAATACAGTTGCAGATTTTTCTAAAATAAAATAAGTTTCTTCTGCAGTTTGTCTTGGGCAAAAATTATTTACTTTGCATGTTTCCACAATTTTGCTTTAGGGAAAGGATAGTCTAGAGGAAAGCCTTTGTTTGGAGAAAGAAAGGTGAAAAATAATATAATTTCTGTTCTTACCTGGAAGAATGGTGCAAGCAATAGGAATCACTTCATATGATGTGTATAGTAACTAACTTTTTCATTGCAGTTAAAAAATACATACGGCTGGGTTTAGCACAGTACTTGATGCTTTGCCTTCAGCACCCAGTTTCCTCAACAGTTGAAGAGTTAGGTAGAGCAATTCTGACATTCTGCAGGGGCGTGAGGATTCTTTTCTTTCAAGACTGTTTAATGTTTTTAGTAAATGGTATATTTTTAAGTGAAAAATACATGCTCTAAGGGAGCTTCCACTTTTACCTGACAGAGCAGAACTGCCTCATATGTATTTAGGAATAATTTGCTGGTTTTATGAAGCTCACTTTTTGGTTTACGTTGTCACCAGCATCAGCAGGAAGGATGATGAGCATCTTTGTTCCAGCTATTCTATAATAGACAGAAAAATGGATGTTTGAAGTAAAAAAGCAGGAGACACTCTCAAAAATCTCTTGAATCCCAGTGAAAGATGAATCTTAGCAGCTCCTACCTGATCCTCTACTGACTGTGAAAATTCAGATCTTTTCGTGTTCTGGACTGTGCACCCTTTTATTCCACGCTGTGGTTTGATCACTTTGGAGGATCAGTTCGTTCTAACAAGGCACTGTTTGTAGGCACAAATCCCCTACAGAAGCCCTTTGTCGTGTTGTTGTCTATTGCTTCCAATTTCTCTGTTTAAAGTTTTATTCTACAAAGGGTGGTTTTGATTCTTGCTGCTGTTTTCCTCCTCCTCCATCACATATCTACAGTGAGTGTATGCTTTTAAAGAACTGCTTTAAAATTTAAAGGGGCAGGCTTTCCAAGTTGCTTGTACCAATTCTTGTTGAGGTTTCCTTTTCTAGCAATGAGAGGATACTTATGTATATTGCTAATCTATTTGTCAAAAGTTTCAGCATACCCACCTATACCGTCATGTATGATATGACAAACAGTTCTGGAGTAGTGTCATAGGACATAATTGTTTGGCTTTTGTCTTCTGACATAAATGAAGAACACATGCAAGAGAACTATCAATTAATTTCCTCAAAGTTATTAAAATACTACCAAAAACTCAAAGAGCCTGAGTTGTAGGAGAGAAGATTCTCTCAAAGGCAAACAGTTACTTAAAAACCCTGGAAGAGAGAGAATTTTTTTTTCCCCTCAGATGAGACAGGTTACCAGTGAAGTGTTGGGATAAGAGATACTGGAACATATGCTGTTCAATGAACTCATAAATTATTTGAAGAAGAAAGCTAGTAGGAAGGTGAGCGATTTAGCCGGATAATAGTGAATTAATCAAATTAGTTGCTACTGAAACAGCAGCATTATTTCCTGGGAATGTAACTTCCATTGTCAGTAGATGCTAAGCAGCTTCTCAAAGGATCTTTAGCTCAGTCATCTGTTTTTGCATACTGTTGGATCCTCAAAGAGGAGTACTGGAATTATTGAATATAACTTTAGAATCATAGAATCATAGAATGTTTTGGATTGGAAGGGACCCCTAGAAGTCATCTAGTCCAACCCCCTTGCAGTGAGCAGGGACACTGCTACCTAGATCAGGTTGCTCAGAGCCCCATCCAACCTGGGCTGGAATGCTTCCAGGGATGGGGCCTCCACCACCTCTCTGGGCAACCTGTTCCAGTGTTTCACCATCCTCATTGTAAAGAATTTCTTCCTTATATCTAGTCTAAACCTACCCTGGTTTGGTTTAAAACCATTACCCCTTGTCCTGTCACAGCTGGCCCTACTAAAAAGATTTTCCCCATCTTTCCTATAGGCCCCCTTTAGGTATTGAAAGGCTGTAATCAGGTCTCCCCGCAGCCTTCTCTTCTCCAGGCTGAACAAGGCCAAGTTCTCCAGCCTGTCTTCATAGGAGAGGTGCTCCAGCTCTCAGATCATTTTTGTGGCCCTCCTCTGGACCTGCTCCAACACTTCCAACTTTCCAGCTTTCTGAAAATGGGAGTTCACGGCACAGTGATGATCGGAAAAGTGAATGGAGTATTGTGAATTAGTAGAATTGGAACGAAGAGCAATAAAAAAAAATTCTAGAATGGAAGAAAAGTTGATGTTTCTGTTAATTTTAAACACCATAGACAGTTACAATTATCCTCTCTTAAAAAAGAAATATGAGTTTATAAACAGTTCAGGGAAAGACAGAAAACATGTCAAGGAGATGCTATACCTTCTTCAACAGATGATCAAACAGATTACAGCTCTTCAGCTTGTAAAAGAGGTGCTAAAAGGTAATGTGACAGAAGTCAATGACATTGAGTGGCATGAAAAAAGGTGAAGATGGAATCATTATTCACCATTTCTCATTGTGTGATAACATTCAATGAATTTATCAGTCAGCAATAAAATAAAACACATTATTAAGCTGTCAAACTCATTGCTTCAGGATGTTATAGTGGGCACACATACAAAGGACCTCAGAACAGAATATTCAGATTGATGGACTGTGAACTCACTGGTAGCCATCAGGTGGAGATGGTCCAGAGGCAGTTTCTGGGCTAGGAGTTCTCTTAGTCCCGAGTGCAGAGAAGTAGAAGAATATGCCAACTGATGGAAGTGTCAGTCCTTGGCCTGTTTCTTACATGTTTTTTCATAAGCATCCTTTTAATCAGAAACAAGGGAGTAACTTGATACACAAAATTTGACCACTGCTATGTTCAGCAGCAAATGGGCATCCATGTCAAAGGGATGTGTTCAGATAGCCTTCAACTGGAGTCCAATTAAATTATCTTGTCCAATGTAATGTTTTAATTCAAGAACATTCAATGCTTGCTTCTTGTTCATTCTGTGTAGAGGAAGTTACAGCACAAAATTTAGATGGTCTGAATCACTTACTACTCTTTTGAACTAAACATCATTAATAGTCATGACATTAAGTTGTGGTACTGGTTGGTTGAATTACCACTAAAGAAGTCCCCAAAAAGCTGTGGTTTGGGGTATGAGTAGGCTCCCTCACCATTGCTTTTTCAAGGGTGGAATTATCACGACATTTCAATAAAGTTTTGCAAAGAATTTACCAAAGGCGTCAATAAGGACTTCTCTTGTTCCAAAAGATTGTTTCAGGTTAAGCATTCTAGACATGCTTCAGTTCTTAGTGCAGCTGAACATTGCTTTGCAGTCTACGACAATGCTACAGCGTTGCACAGGTCTTTATTGATTCTAATGCAAGGGCATACGTTAAGAAACTGAAAATGCAATTAAAGATACATTTTCAGGAGTATAGTTGGTTTCATGTTAATATTGAACATTGCATGTTTAGGATTATAGCAAACTTGAGGCCACTGAAATCTTGAATTCTAACTTCTCAAAAAAAAGGCAAAATCAACTTTACCCAGACCAGTAGTGAAACTCCCTCCCTGCCTCACTCCCCAACTAAAATAAGACGGCTTCAAGGAAAACTTGCACATTTATGGGAAAAGGTCTTTTTTCTACTCTTTAATAATACTCTCTTGTTAGCATATGCTGTCGTCTTAACAGCAAATTTGACTGATGGCTGAGAGCAAAACAGCAGTCTCATCAGACCTGCCTTTTTAGGGGATGTCATTATACTTCTTCTGAAATGTCTGTGGTAACCCATCAACATGGGTTATTGAGTTCTTAATACTGTATGATTATGATACACGTATGATTCTGCTCTGTCCAGCTTGCACCTACCTTTCTAATCCGTCCTTAGAGACTCTTCTAATGAGAACAGGAATAGATTGTATTTTTTTAAACACTAACCTTTGAGTAGTAAAGGAAGTATGTATAGATGATACAGGGATTTTCAGTCTCATTGCTTTCTTATTCCCATAAGTGAAGGTTACTCCTAAATCTGAGACAAATGAAATATCTGTACTAAAAGAAAACATCCCTCCCTCCTTCCCCTTAAGTATTATGCTGTGTATCTCTATTATCTTCTGTCTAAACTGTTCTCAGTTTTGGGATTATCTTTTCTTGTGTTAATCTAAGACACAGGGTATCTAACACTTTTTCTTGGAATTGGTCCTCTCATTATACAATGTCTTTTACATGATACTTACTGAAGCCTTTGGAATATTTTGAAAGTATGTGGAAATTATGACAATTTTTGTTTGGATCTGTATTCAGGTGGTTTTTTTGTTTGGTTTATTTATTTTTTTTTATTTTTTTTTTGGTGTCTGAATGATAGGTCAACTTGCAGCCAGTTCAGTCAGTAACCCAAAACCAGCACCTATAGCCATTGTTTGCTCATCTGAGTCCAAAAATATGTTAATAACAAACCCACTCCATCCCCCATTCCAACAAAAAATGCAAGTGTGCCTAAGCATGCCAGTGAATTCTTGTTTCAGGTTGCTTATATGCTTGGCACCTGCACATATGTCTTTGAGCATGCCAGACTTTTATCTGTGATGAATGCAAAACTGATTGAAGACCTTATATTGCCAGATGATAATTTTTGGACATGCATGCTGATTCATGTGTTTTCTTTAGTCCTATCATCAAGCTGATGAACAAGCACAGAAAATTTTTCTCATTTTTCCAGCCCATGTTTCCAGCAGACATTTGCTGCATCCACTCTTGGCTGGCAGGCTTACTTCAAGGTCCATGCCTATCCAGAAATCAGCTCCTCATGCAAATATCCAAGAGCTGAGGCCATCTGTGAAATCTGCTTCTCATCTATCCATCATTAGGGTTTATTGATTGTACTGTCATTTTCCGGTATAATCTCTGACTCGGGGTCAGTCTCTTTACCATGAGTACTGCAGCTTCCAGCTCGCTGTGTAAATGATGAGCATGGACTTAAAGAGTCTTTTTGCACAGCGTGCAGAAAACCCCTAATTAACAGCAGAAGTGACCAAACTAAAATAATTTTTATGACTGCATACAAAAATCCTGTTTTCATTTAAATTACAACTCCATGAGGTTTTGGAATATCTAGTGGGCCTATAGGATGGCTTTGGATGAGTGCACTACAGGCTTACCTCACAGCTATGTCTATGATTCATTCCTTTTTTCCTGGCAATTATGTTTTTATTCATGTGGCAAAAGTTTTCAAAAAAGATAATACAGATTTATTAGTTAGCAGAAGACTACTCCTTGGAACCTGAACTTGTCTTTGCAGGTTGAGCCACTATGTGGTTTTTCTGTCTCTTACTTAGGAGTTGCAACAATCAACCTAGTATTATTTACAGGGGCTAAGGAAACTACAAATATTTTTGACATATGTCCCATATGCAGATTTTTCATAGGGATAAAGATCCTACTGAAACTTTGTCTGAAATACCAAGGTATCTCTCAACCAGTATAACTGTCTGCACAAACAGGAACCTTCCTGTGAATTGTTAACTTAGTCTGAAGGAATTTTGAATCCAATTTCAACCCATTGAGACCTGCTTAAACTTCGGAAAGATTCAAAGACTGTCACACATGCTGGCTTTGGGCTTCATCTGCAGTAGTGTTCTTTCTGAGAAATAATCATTCTGTCAGCTTTCTTATTTACCAGAGGAACAGCATAATTGTCAGTATGCATATTTGATAAATAGTGTGATAATGTTTGTAGCTGATAAAAAATTTAGCAAAAGTGTTCTGAGACTACTTTTAAAGTAGACAATTAGGGCACAATTCAGTTGACTTTAGAGGGACGTCTGGGCCCTATGCTGTGCTATCTGGCCAGTAGCAGTTGCTGTAGAAGGACAGGAGTCTCCCATATTTGGTAGCTCTATGTAGATGCCCCAGGTATTCTATGGCACCTAAAATACATTTTTTTTTTTAGGCAATTGGAAAAGTCCTCCATTGGCAGAGTACAGCTTTGCTGACAGGTAGGCACGTCCATGTAGATTTTTTTTTTTTTCCCCAGTCTTTATATGAATTGCGCTCTGATTTCCCAAAGCCCAAATGATGCTTCTTGAACATTTTCAACAGCAAAATAAGCATGTGTACATTGATTTGATGAGTAAGAAATTATTACTCTAAATAAGAGCCATGATTTTGGAGACTGCACTATAAAAAGGTATTTTTGTGTATAAACTCTGTGAAAACAGAAGAAAGTGCATACCTGACAATAAGTGGATTGACTGAAGTTGGTTGTAGTAACAAGATATCTCTGCAATCAGCTGCATAGACATCACACAGAAATTGCCTGATCATTTAGAGAGACTGCCATGACTTTCTCTGAGTAACTCTGGAAAATGAATTCATCCTTTCTGTTCATTCTTTTGAATAGCTTATTAATACAGACATTATTCTAAAGGACATGCTGGCACGTCTTTTTCTCCTGTTAGTTTTAGATGTAAACTCATCTAGCATTAAGTACATGAATTATGCCTTTTCACAATCTAGGTCTTTAATGAGAAAAAAAAGATCATAAGATAAAATTGAGATGCTTCAAGCTTTTGTTACAAGAAAACAATTGGTACTGCATGAGAAATAGGAACAACTGGTGATATCTTCAATAGTCATAGAAGATTAAGGAAACAGAGTGATTCTAATGGAAAGAAAATATTATCTCTTTTTTTTGTTGTAAAACAGTTTTGCACTGTATCATTATTCTCTAGAATCAGTTGACAGGAACAAGTGAGAATCTTGAACTGAAACTATGTGCTGATAATAGGAAGAACATAACGCTGGTATGTGAAAATGTCTGAAAGATACTCAATGCAATTTCATTTATCTACTTATAATGGGTATTAAAATCATAATTTTCTGGTAACAGTTCTCGGAATTGGTATACTATTAAGGTAGGTGAAATAAGTCTCCTTTAACATGGAAGGGATGTCTTTATATCTCTTCTATGTGGACAGTATGTCCCAAAAGAGCATGGGATCATACAGTAGCCTATATATCATTGGAGATAATCATATTAGGAGTTAGACCTAGCTATCTGCATAGAGATGTGTGCAGATATATGCAGGTGTTTGAGTTTCAGCAACTATTGTGGAAATTGCTGTGACTATACTGCCAATATAAGTCTGTTAGACACAGCAAGCACAATGCCACGGGAAGATGCATGCACTGTCTTTACTTGATGTTACTGGCATAGTTTTAACATGCTACACCAGGACACTATTAAACATGACATTATTCAAAGAGGACTCTTGAAGCAGTTTATAAAATCACAAAGCTAATTAAACAACTGCAATAAAATTCTGTATTTCTGAACATGTGTATTTACTAGCATGCTTTAAACTTTCATGTTGCATATTCTCTAGCTGTGCTGATAACTACTTTAAATTCAAGAACTGCCTTGTGCTGAGAAATGCTTGGGTGGTTATGAAAAATTTATTAAGATATTGTAAACCTAGAGTTTGAGTTGGTAGCAGGGCAGCTGAAAATGGAAATGTTTTAAATTTCTTTTTCCTGCATTATATTTAGGTTTTCATTATAAGTAGTGTTTCAAAAAATCTATGAGGATCAAATGTTTAATTGAATGATGATGACTTCCTATGAAAATGATGTTTCTGACACTTGTAAATGTTGCAGAGTGCTCAGATGCTAATCCAACTGAAAACATTGAAGGTGGAAGTAGTTGAAATGCTTTTGTGTCCAGGGGAAAACAGAATTTCATTTCTTGTAGGTAGACACAGGTGAGCTCACATCTACAAATTGAGCAAAAGAGTAACTGCTGTTTCACAGTAATTGAGTCTTACAATATTCACTATTCAGTCAGGAACTGAAATGAAGTGATTTTGGTGATACTGCAGGTTAATGCTGAGGTGGTAGTTCTGGTGGTCTGTGTTGACTTGTTATCTAAGCGAGACCATTTTTATAGCTTTCCAGTTTCTAAGTAGAACTATTAAATTTTGCTAAGTAGTGTTGAAATTCCAGTAATTGTCTCTACTCATTATAAAATCATGTAAATGAACAAGCTTCTGTTCCAAACTCCTTCAGTTCTTAAAGAAAGTGCAAACTTCTCTAAGTTTCTAATAATTGGTAGTAGAAGTACTTTCCATCTACTCCTATGAAATACTGGACATCTGACTAATTTCTGATGGGATACTACTGTTACTGTCTGGTCATAGATAAAAAATTTTAATAGCTTCTGCTCATGTGATGCATGACTAAATGACTGTCATTGCCTTTATGACTTCTCTGTTATTTTTATGTCTTCTTTTCTTGGTAATTTTAAAACTTGATTAAATGAAGACTGTAAATGGTCTTGTCATGTGAATTATCATCAGTCATCACCCATATCTGTGCAACAGACCCCTATATTACTTGAATAAAGGGAGATGCTGATGGCATTAGCAGGTTGTCCTCTCCACTATTTATGTCATTACTAGGCCGTTGAGACATAATTTTCAATGGATTTACTGGCAGTCAGCTATTCTGCAAAACACTTAAAGATTTAAGAATTTTGAGTTGAATTTCAGATTGTGTGTGGGAATGTGCCTTTCCACCTAGCTGCTTCATCTTCCTTTTTTTTATTTTTCTGCCTATTTCTCTGTATATTGTCCTACTTTGTTATCCTTGCCAGCGTGCTTTACCACTGCAGATTGTTTCCATCTTCTCCACCCTTTCTCAGTCCCTTCAGTTTGTTTCTCTCATCCTATTTCTTGGTTTCTCTTTTGCATGTTATTCCCCTATCTTCATGTCTCTTACCTCTTCTAAAGCAATCTTATAATTTCTTTTTAGTATAGATAACTTGTTCTCTCTGTGCCTGAGTATAAGCCAATTGAATTTAGAAAGCCCAGTAAAAAGCTGTCTGGCCTCATTTCATAGCAAAATTCCATCGTGAGCTCTAATGACTGGAAAGAGAAACTGCAGATGAAGTTTTGCTTAGCCTGGAGGAAGATTTCTCATTAAGCAGTTTCAGGAGGTCATCACAGATTAGTTTTAAGTAAGGTAGAGGTAAAAAATTTTGTTATATGAGTTTTCTTGAGCTTTGACTTACTGAAGGGTCAGTAGTATAGTTAGTGTACTGTAGAAAATCAATATAGTCTTTTACATCACAGCTGTCATAAGATACCATGAGGTTTGTTGCAGTGAGTTTGGTAGTTCTAAGTTTTCTGTAGATCTTCTCCGTCATCATTAGTGAATGATGGTCTGCCCCACTAAGAGATCTTTGGACTTTTTCCATTACAGAAGTGTCTGTTTACAGGCAAGAGAACATTCTACTCATGAGTCCTTCTTCCCAGAATTAAACAAATCTAATTAAAGCTGTGGTTCTGGTGACTTACTGTTCTTGAATAGCTCACTTTTGTCTGTAGAAGTAAATTTAAGACACAACACCATGTCATGCCACTAGGAGTGCCTCGTGTCTCTCAGAAGATTGGCTTTACATTTTAATAGCAAATGTAGCCCAGATTTGTTGTAAATACAGAGAATACATAGTAATATGTTACTGAGTTGTACTCTGGTTATGTGTCTAATTTTATAATAAAATCATAATGTTCTAACTTCTGTAAATAACAGACTAAATAGGGCCCAACTTTCCAAGTGGATAAAGCTCATAGCTTATTTAGTGACAGGAGACACTTTCCATGCCATGTATCCCTTTTTTTTTTTATGCCCAGCCATGCTGAAATTACAATGATAATTCACAGGCTTATTTCAGCAGGTAGATGGCAGAATGAACATTTTCAGAACTGGAATAAAAGCTGTTGTGTTTTATCACAAGTCCTTCCTATTATATGGTTTACCTTTAGCAAGGTATGACAGAATGGAATCCTGTAATATAGTAAAAATTACCTCAGAAAAAGCTTCGAGGAACAGCCCCTTTTATATATATCTAGATATCTAGATATCTAGATATAAAACCCCATACATACACTTTTTTTATATGTTGTTTACATATTTACTTCTCAGCTAGACTTGCTGATACATTTTGATATGTAATATTTCCTAGCTACACAAATCACTTTTTCACATTTACGTCAAACTTGAGATGATAGTAACATTAAGGTCACAGTGTCTTTGTAGCTTAACCATGGGAGCACCTTATCAAAACTGCATGGTGTCAAGCAGCTTGACCTTGCATGTAATTACCAATCAAAAGCAATCCTAGCAGGCGGTTCAAATATTTCAACTGAACAAAAATACCGTATCTTTGTTTTCCTTTATAAGTAACAAACAAGGTTACAGTAACTGTCCAAGGGGAGAACATTTACCAAACTTCTCAGGCCTAAGCTTTTCCCTTATATTGCTGCAAAGCTGTAAATAAAATGTTAGAGTAATTTTAAAAAAATATTTTTTCACCACTCCAGAAATATTTGGCTTACTCCAATTCACTGTAGACTTCCGTGTGTGCTACTCTAAGTAGCTTGGAGTGAGCTGCTGCCATCAAAAACAATTGATTAGCTCTACTCTTGAACTATTCCCAAAAATCTTTGTGGGGCAATGCAGGGAAAGGGCTGTGGATCATTCTGTGATGGCTATCTAGTTCCAGCCACTGTCTTTTTCTGAGGACTTACGGATTCTCCTTTGGCGTGAGATTGCATTTGTCATTGTGACAGGATGTGGGCTCCTTGAAGATCAGCCCACTGAAGATGAGCCTCCAGCAGAAGGGCTTGTCCAGTGCAATGCTTGTTCCTTGGTTTCTGTCCCAAGGATCCTGAGAAAAGTAAGCACCAGAAGTGGATTGGCTTGCTATTGCTGATACAGTTAGTTCATCCTATAGCCTGACTCTGGAGAAGAGGGTAGCTGAGAGAAGGCTAAGTATCAAGTGAATTATACTCGTGCACTGCTAATGAGCAAGCACCCTTTACAAGAAATTGTAAAAGCAGGTATCTCGCATACATTGGATAGGTAAAAGGACAAATTCTGTTGTGGAGTTCACTGAAAGTCACAGTCTTATAAAAAGTCTGCTATATTTGTAAATGTTAGATGTTTGGAATATTGATACTCTTAAAATATATCACACCTGTTTAAAGTATTATGAGAAATATTTGGTACAGGATACATACGTAGGTAATAGTGGAGATAATAAACATTAGCAGATGACAAGGACAGGTTAAATGCCATGGAAGTTGTCCTTCGGAGAGGGGAATATGTGATCTTTGCAAATACATCACATGCCAAAACTCATTCTGAAAAATTATAGGTCACAACCAAATGAATGTAGGTTTCTTGATGTTGATGTGTTTTGGCAGACTGTTTTCAGGATTTTATGTTATGAATTTCAGTTGTATTTATGGGCTATGTTTCCTAAAGTTCTTGAAAGATTTAAATATGAGTATCATAAAGAATTGGAATTTACCTGCTGCAAGCTAAGTAAAAACAAGCTAAATATAACCTAATTATATTAAGAGTATAAGAAAGGAAGTACTATGTGTAGCATTGAACTTTTTGTATGCAAAGTTACAAAATCTACAAAACCAAATACAGTCTCATAATGAGGGCTTATCTTTTCACTATTACTAGCAAGGTACCCCTTTTTTCAAGGGTATTTCTGATTGGGAGTATTTTGGAAGTCATTAGCCTGCGCTAAATATGACCTACTGTGCATAGTTCAACAGGTCCTTAAAATAATTTATGACTTGGTGTATCTTGCACATACAGTTAATGTAAAATAGACATATATAGCACAATGACTATAAATTTTAGAAGTCCAAAATTCTTTCTCCAGAACAGAAGTGAAGGAGTTATTTTACACTGGGGAGTACTGAATTTTATTTAATATAAGTTGGAAAAAGGTACAGTTGATGAGCTGTCCACCTTTTTGATCTAGCCATAGGCTAGAAAAAGGGACAGGGAAGTGGGAACCAAATTCAGAAAGTTACTAGCTATTGCAGGGTACTACTTCATCTTCCAGGAGAATGCCCTAACAGCCAGACTGTACATTAATATTAGATAGGTTCACTCACAAGCCAGTCTGTTCATGCTGGATCATTGTGCAGCAAAGAATAAAAGATTTAGATATAACAGAGAATAAGTAACAGGGAACACAACATTGTAGTATAATCAGAAAAGGACTTCAGAGAGAAATATGTTCACTGGCTACAGCTCCTTGTGATGATCAGTGGGGACTGGCTCACACCCGTTCTTCTCAGGCCTGAGATTCTTTGGAGAGGTAAGTTACATCCCTGCTGTGTAGAAGCTGGAGTGTACCATGGTGTAGCAGCTACTTCAGAACACTTTGGACTTTCACAACATAGGCTTCTTTGTTCATGAACTGCTTACCTCTTGAATGCCTCGTGATGGCATCAGTATGTTTATACAAGCCATTGGTTTGCAGGAATTGCCTAGACGTGATGTTGCTGGAACTGTTACTGTTGGTGAAGCTGTGATCCCAGAGTGTTTATTTAGGGTTATCCTATTTTAAGGGATGCAGCAGCATCAGCTAACATGAAACATTCAAATTTGGTATCTGTGATCATGTTGTACTGCAAAGTCTGGACAAAATGTCTGTCTTGTCAAGGATGATTCTCTTTGCCTGTTTGCTTTCATCAAGTGTCAGCCCTCACTGCACAGAAAATTGGCTGAGAAATGCGAAAGAGATTGTCCTGTTGAGGTGAGATCAGGATTGGGTCTAGAATTTTTCTGTGTAGAAGCCCAGGATATCTGACACCTGCTTTTCCATTTTCTGGGCACCTGTCCCTAATGAATAGAAGAATGATAATTTTCTTTAGAGTGTGCCAACCCCCAGTTTGTACCTGAGGAATGACCTCAGCCTGAGTGAGTCAAATATGAGTCTTTACATAGTCAATTTTAGAAAATACATCCACAAATCACCCGTATTGAAAACAACCAAGCTTATAAAGGATATGTTCAATGGGATTTCCCATCTGTCTTGGGGTAGTAGATGGTGCCTGTGTACCTGGCTTTCTCTACCTAACGTTTATAACTGTAGCAATGCAGTGCATAGCTCTGTACAGAGATTTGTCGACTGCCAAGGAAGACTTGACTGGTTCTATCAGCTGAATGTATGTTGTGTAGGTAGGAGTTCTTTTAATGACTTGGATACCTTCTACCATAGACAGGATGGCATTCTTTGCCATTCCTGAGACGTCTTCTTTATCAATCTCAGAATGCTGTGGTGGGTGCCACTCATGTCCTGCTCCCTGGTAGAGGTAGCAGCTGTTCCTCAATAACTGAAGCCCATACAGGAACAATAGCTTAGGCTTGAACTCTAGGAGATGGAAATGAATTATGCCTTTTCTCACCATAACGTAAAACAGAGGACTCAGAGAGGTGTGTGAGGTGCCAGTGTCTCCAGTGCTGTATTTAAGACAACTTTTGGAAATAACTCAGCTCCATCTTGACGAATAATTGTCTGTCTTTTGACAGTGGCTCACAACAAGTACCTAAGAAATAATGTAAGGACGGGAAACATCAAGCTTTTAGTGATATTCCCCAGAACATTCTCTTGCACCCTATGCATATTTCAAGAATTATCAGAGCTTGATGCCATGTGAGTTTTATGGGAGTTTTAGACAGATTTCTCTTCCAGGAATTTGTCCACTTTCCTTTGTCAATCTGGCTAAATTCTTTGCATAGGGACTGTCTAGAGGCATCATTGCATTTGATGTGCCTACTCTTTGCTCTGAAATAATACCATACTGTGGCATGTTTTCACTAGTTTCGTACTCTGGGAAGTTCCTGTGAAAACAGTGAAGGAAGTCAGGCCCAGTCCTTTTCTTCCTCCTTGCCCTGGGCCTGGAGTCTGGTCAAAGAATCCTCCTTTAGTCAGTAAATTTTATACCATCCTCTGGAATGGTTAATTTTTTGCAGTTTAACTGCAGTTAATTGCAGTTAAACTGCAATTCAGTCTAAAGTAATTTACCAAGTATCTTCCTGCTAGATGGACTAGGATATGGAGAGTGGATGCTGGTGAGCCATGGTCTGAAATGTGATCAGAGTTGGAGGCAATGCTGTCTGAGTAGCTGGACTCTCTTTCGCAGGCTTGGCACCTTGAAGCACACACAGTGAAGGAGCAGTGCTGCAGTTTTCTATGTGGACATTTAGGCTGGAGTCATTCCATCACAGATCACACATATAAATAAGATAATTTGGTCAGTGTTTTGACTAGGACTGTGTGCCAGCTCGTGGTAAACGACCATCTATGATCCTGAGAGTAATGCCAGAAGTCAGTTTTAGGTGTGGTTTGGTTTTTTTTCTGAAACTGCAGGTGAAGGAAGAAAAAGAAAAGGAGAAAACTGGTTTGTGTCTGCTGCCTGAGAAGCACTGGTCTAACAGCCATTTGTATTTTTGTAGTCTACCCTAAGTAAATCAAAAAGTTGTGCTGTTTTAGATGTCTTATGGAAAACAGATTAGGCCCTTGAGACCAGCAGTAGAGTGCCATTCCTCTTTGCTAAACAGAAAAGTCCTTCACCCTGTTCTAAAATGTCAGTTGTGCCAAGAGTGTGAATTTACCAGTCCCTGGACCAGATCATGCCTGGAGAGGGGACTGACTCTGGAAAAGTTACCAGAGCACAGAATGGGAGTAGATGTTTCCTGAGGTTTTGTGGCTGGCTTTCAGCCACCTTACATGCCTTTCCCTCTTGTCCTGCATTCTCACTTGCACACTCTCGTATTGTGAAGTTCTGGGCATTGCTACCTTTTTATGTATTTTCACATATATTGATGTAAAATACTGTCTCATTTGCCTGACAATTCAGAATTAACAGCTGTAGTATAGCAGACATTAGTGATGTGAAGATAGTTCAGGTATATATAGCAATCCAAAGATCAGACAAATAATTGCAACATCTAGAAAGAGATATATTTTATATTTCTACATAGTTTAAACAGCTGGAGGAAGCCACATGATCACGCAGCCTGTTACTTACGGGGGATTTAACTACCCCAGTGTCTACCAGAAGAGCAATACTGTTAGCCACAAGGCAGAGCATGTACAAGACAGAGGGGTACTGCTGTGGTTACTAAAAAGAAAATCATGTCTCCCTAAATAGTCCAGAGTGGCTATCATATCCAGGAGTTACTGGTTTCCCACCATTGTGGGTTAGCCCCGGTAGGCAGCTAAGCACCACACAGCTACTTGCTCCCTCTCCCCAGCGGGATGGGGAAGAGAATCAGAAGGGTCAAAGTGGGAAAACTTGTGAGTTGAGATAAAGACAGTTTAATTATAGGTAAAGCAAAAGCTGTGTGCGCAAGCAAAGGAAAACAAGGAATTCATTCACTACTTCCCATTAGCAGGTGAATGTTTAGTCATTTCCAGGAAAGCAGGGGTTCATCATGTGTTGTAGTTACTTGGGAAGACAAATGTCATAACTCCAAATGTCCCCCCTTTTTCTCTTTCTTTCCCCAAGTTGTTATTCCTGAGCACAACATCATATAGTATGGAATAGCTCTTTGGTCAGTTGGAGTCAGCTGTCCTGGCTGTGTCCTCTCCCAGTTTTTGTGTGCCCCCAGCCCATTCACTGGCAAGGCAGTGTGAGAATCAGAGAAGGCCGTGGCACTGTTCAGCAATAGCTGAAACACAGACCAAACCACTGTTTTGGTCTCAAATCCATAGCATAGCACCATATGAGCTACCATGAAGAAAAATGAACTCCATCCCAGGCAAAACCAGTACATCCGCTTATCATCAACCTACCTTGACCAACTATTTGTGTATGAACATTTTCAGTGTAGGTCTTCTTCCATGATGGTAGCTTAATCTCTTTCCACCTGTGAAGTTCTGCCTTCTCTCATCAAAGGGCTCTCAAATCTGTTTACCTTGATCTCAATGACTGAAATGAAAGACCATAGTTCTTTGGCAATTTGTTGTTACTTGGAGGCCTACTGCATCTACATATATCTTCATTCATCCCTTTGGCGGTCACGTTGCTCACATATGTACATAAAATACTTATGCATTGTACCTGACTGTCATCACAGTGGTACAAAATACCTGCATACTGGTTTTGACTACAGTGTCTTAGTATACTTTTTGTAGTACACTTACTCTACACTTTTGTTTGCAGTAGTTTTAGTACATAGATGGGTTCAAGGCAAAATAATAATAATTATACCCTGATTAGAACACTTAAACTTTCTAGGTGTCACAGGCTTCTGTTTTAGCTACAGTTATCATCTGTATCAGGATGAGTTAGAGGTATGTAAGCTCTTTCATGCCTCATTCTTTGTATTCAGTAGTTTTCCCTGGCCAGGATTTTCTCAGAATCTTTTCAGAGTTCCAAAGCTGCATTGGAATTCCTGGATGGAATTGGAATCAGGATGTTAATATGTCTGTTTTCTTGCCCAAACCTCATGGGTTTGTGTTGTGTTTGGTTTTGTGGTTTGGTTGCCTTTTTTGGGGGGGAGGTGGAAAAACAGTTCCTCATAGAGTATTTGTCTGGCCTTTAAAAAAAAAAAAAAAAAAAAAAAATAGGATTACTTGACCTTTCTGATGATTTTCCACAGCAGTTTCTGTT
This sequence comes from Egretta garzetta, assembly GCF_000687185.1. Taxonomy (NCBI): domain Eukaryota; kingdom Metazoa; phylum Chordata; class Aves; order Pelecaniformes; family Ardeidae; genus Egretta; species Egretta garzetta. The sequence goes on from NW_009260611.1 coordinate 1,142,011, forward strand.
TCCAGGAAATCAGAAGGGCATCACCATGTCTGTTCAGATGCTGTCCAAACAGTTAAAAGGTTCCCAAGTGGTTCTGTCAGTTTGAGTCTATGCTGTGTTCAAACCACGTCAGTAGAATTGTTAAAAAAGATACTAAACCTAAGTATTTGTAGAATGGCTGTTGTTAATTCCATTCACATTTTTAGTAACCAGTTTGTTATTGCAGAGGCATGCAGGACTGAAGCTGCATTTTTTTGGCAGAACAGATTTCCTCGGAGGGTTTTAAAATCAACTTCCGCTTACTGAGTATGGCAGAGCTTTGTGAGTTTGCTCACATTGTGAATGTACGTCTAGAAAGTATCTAAAAGAAAGAAATGGACAAACTTCCTCTATATGTATGTATTGCTTAAATGCATATTTACTAGCCTTCATTTACCAAGGCATCCTAAATGAAATGCTGCTTCACCCATATCTGTATGCAGACACCAACACATAGGATGTGTGCACACAGTGTGACTGTGAGTAAAGCATCCCATTTCAAAGAAATACACATGCAAGTAATATTTGTTTCATCATACGTACAAGAAGATTCTGAACAGTAGGTAAAAAAGCTTCATAAGAAAAAAATGTACACTGAAAGACAGGAAAGATTAGTTAAAAGGTATAGCAAACAAATTAAGAGCCCACAGTTTTAACTACCTGATATATTTTCTTGGTAAAAGCACACAGTCTCTCTCTTTTGAGCAATGTTCAGAGACTGTTTTACATCTTGACATACATCTCCATAGTTTCCTTCCATTTTTCTCTATTAGGACTTCTAAATAATTCTGAGTGTACTTTCATTTTCAGTTGAACTACCCAGAACCCTCATGAAGCTGTGGTTTTCCTTCTCTTTTGTCATTCCTTTGTTTTCCCTTGAAACCAAGTTGTACTACATAATCTAGATGTTTGGACAGTTGTAGTCTTTTATCTCCAGAGTCCAAAGCCACGCAGGTCATCCACAAGCAAGGTTGTTTGCTAAAAGAATGATGAGTGCCTAAATCACAATGTATAGGTTGCCAAAGTAGATTTCAGAATTCCTTGCACTGGCTCATTAAATAGGTAAATTAGTTCTACCTGAATACAGTAGCATGTTCCTTTACATTAATAATTCTAATTACAATAGAAGCTATTTCAATTCCATGTGATTTTGTTTGGTATAATAGCCTCTTCTGCTTTTCTGTAAACTAAGCTGCACCTTTGAAAGACTTCTCTCTATGTATTTTAGTGTACCTATCCCATGTAAATCCGAACATTTAAGCTGTTAATTTGCTCTCATTTGATTTAGGAACATCTGACTAGTTTCTAGCACTTTAAAAATAATCTTCCTATCAAAAGTTGACAGTTTTTAACCTTCATTTTAATACTGCTACCACTTTGATACTTGTTCTTTAATTCTCAGAAAATTGGATGCTAAAATAAAAGCTTCTTTGCATTCTGTCAGTCTTTAGCATTGTCGTGTGTAATTTCTGTTCTTTGATGCATCTGAAAGTTTTAGATTCAGCTTTTTGACATTGATTTTGTTGTTCTTGTACCCTGAGAAGTAAAAAATGAGATAAATTCTCAAGTTTCTGCAGTATGTGTCATGAAGGCAAAGCAGCCATGAAAAGAACCAGATAAAGCAAATGACTGTATACTTTTGACTTGGAATCTGGCTAGGTATTTTTGCTTTCAAACTTTAGATCAGCCTTTTGAGCAATTCCAGTTTTAAGTTTCATTCTAAATGTATGACATCATGTGTTCCTGCAGATGGAAAATTACAGCGGTAAAACCGATCTCACTGATTATAGATTCCTCAGATTTCCAGAAAGCTTTCAGGAGATTCCGTAACCAGAAGTTTAAGAAACTAAGCAGCCATGGCACAGGTAGTAGGGTACTGAAAGGGTAAACAGATGGCTGGCTAAACTTAACAAACAGAGAGTAAGAATATATGCTAATTTTTTGCAGTGGAGGAACGTTGTCTTTGGAGATCTGCAACAGTCTGTGCTGAGACCTGTTGACGTAACACAGGTCTTGCACAATGCACAGGACTTGTACTATTGTAGAAAAGACCTGGAAAAGGGGCTGTGCAGGGGTTTGGAAGTCTGACATTTCAAAAGAAGTAAGAATTTGGATCAACTGAATAGCTTCGGAAGGACCTTCTGATGCTGAGTGGTGAGACAATAGAATGGCAAATGAAATCCAGGTTACAGAAATGTAAGGTATGTTAGAATAGAATAAAATAGAATAGTTCAGTTGGAAGGGACCTTCAACAATCATCTAGTCCAACTGCCATGTTGTCCTTTTGAAAGACAAAGTCCCTCAGTATGCTTCCTTGATGCTTGCTTCATTGCACCAAAATACCATTAAATTAACCTAGGAGATTCACCTCCTGGTGTTCTTTTTTGATCTTATGCTTCTTGAGCTAGCTCTGTATTGTTAAGTACTCAATGTAAGAAGGTGTTTGTTCTTTACCTTTGCATGTGTAAACCTTACAACAAGTTTCCCAAGTTCTTCATTTACACTGTGGGAAGTGGGTTCAGTTCTGTAGCAATTTGTCCTAACATCTGCGGTGTTGTGTTTGGACCTGTTATGTTACCATCATTTTACCAGTACTTGAGTGACCTCAGTAGCTGTGTTCTTTAAAACGTCAACTCAGACATCTTGCTGTAAAGTCACATATCAAGCACTGAGCCATTCCCAAAGTCCACCGTCACCTTTGCAATTGGACTTTTCAAGCCACCGCTGTTTAATTGATGGTTGGGTAAGTGCACCTCATCAGCTGTTGTTAGACTACTTATGCGAGCCCCTCAAAGAAAGTGGTTTCTAGTCTATACATACATTAGATAGAAAAGGCAAGTCTTCTGCGTATGTCTCTGCATGTGAAAGGAACTGACTGAAGGTGGCAGTGGTACAAAAATGGCAGTGGGTATGTTCTGTCTCATTAAATGTTAGTGGGGCAGGGATTAGAGCATTCCTCCTGTGGACACTGCAAGGGAAGACTTCAGTCTTCTGTGATTAGGATGAATGCACCCTTTGTTAAAATGCACTTGTTGAAATATTCATGGAAGGAATACCATTACTGGTAAGGAGAATTTTCCCATTGGTTATGAAAGCTACAGTCACAAGCAGGCGCTTCAAACATGCAAGTAAGCAAGAATATCACGGTAAAGAAGGGATTGGAGATATAACAGTGCTTTCAGTTGAGAAGCTATGGAAGATGTTAGACGAGGGTAAAAAAAAACATTGGAGATAAGCTTTGTTTTTCTGCCTAGCTACAATATGCTGTGTTTATGAATGCTGATAGGAGAATTCCCATATGTAATGCTGAACTAGTTTCACAGACAGGAGCTTGATGAAAAGAGAATTTATTTTTTGTGTCTTGAATTAAGCCCTTTGGTAAAAAGCTGTAAAATCATCTACTTTATTGACAGATGCATAGTAAATAGTGAATATTTTGGGTTTATGATACATTTTTTGCATATTTTTGTAAATTAGTTGAAGCAGTTGAGAAGTAAATATGACATGAGCAAATTTTACCTCAAATGGAGTTCAATAGCTTCAATTATGCATCAGATCAGATTTTAGTGTGGAAAGTAAAATTTAGTTTCTAGACAGTCGAAGGTAATATACTATTTACAATTTGGGAAACTTCAATGAATTCACTTTTTAGAAAAGCTTTTCTAAGAACTCAAATACCTTTCTAAGGAGACTGCTTGTTTTCTGCTTATATAAGAAAAAAAAAAAAAGGTTGATGTCATATTGTAGCTATGTAGGGCCCTGGTGTTTCTTTAATTGTTCCTAAATTGGGACCTAGATTCTAGTCGCACGCTGAGTAGCTATTAAGACAGTGAGAGAACTCTGGCAGGGGGGGTTGATGTGGTACACCAGGACTTCATTTTTTGCCCTAAACTTGTCTGGGACTTCTGTAGTTACCCGCTTGTACTTTGTAGGCTGGACTGCAGTTCGTCTTTCCAGGCAGAACACCTGGTACATCCACAGTTTTCTCTGTTTAGGCCCTTTCTGTTTCTTTGGGGCTGTTGTTGTGAGATTCTGCGACTGCCTCACAGTCATAGAATCCCTTTTTGCTTTCATGTTGATTTTGTAAGTGCTATAAAGAAAATGGAAGACTTGCAGAAAATGGTCTACAGCAGCCAAATTCTCTGCATTGCTATAGTTACAGTAATTTATGAAAATTTTTAGCTTTAACTGCTTTGAAGTCTGTAAATTTTTCAAATCATGCTAATTTGTAAAAATTTGTTTTGGAGATCTTTTAGTGTAAATTTTCTGTGGCTTCATAAGCTTCCTTCCTTATAAAATCAATATCCTCTCCTTTTAATTATTATTTAATTTATTAAGTGAAACATTGCTATTTTTACATCTTTTATACAAAAGACTATTGTTTCTGATTATTAGCCCAGACTAACACAAATACACTAGGCACATTTTTTCTAATTTTACTCACAAAATTATACTTTACATTTTTGTTATAAGAGTTATTTGTGATAAGAATTAACAGTTCTGTAAAAGTCACGATTTTCTAATGACTGCGAACATTCTGGCTTAAATTCAGGTGAGGGAGACCTGATTGTGGCCTTTCAGTACTTAAAGGGAGCCTATAGGAAAGATGGGGAAAATCTTTAGTAGGGCCAGCTGTGACAGGACAAGGGGTAATGGTTTTAAACTGAAGCAGGGTAGGTTTAGACTGGATATAAGGAAGAAATTCTTTACAATGAGGGTGGTGAAACACTGGAACAGGTTGCCCAGAGAGGTGGTGGAGGCCCCATCCCTGGAAACATTCCAGGCCAGGTTGGATGGGGCTCTGAGCAACCTGATCTAGTTAGCGGTGTCCCTGCTCACTGCAGGGGGGTTGGACTAGATGACCTCTAGGGGTCCCTTCCAACCCAAAACATTCTATGATTAAATTTGATCTCTGTCTTTTCTCTTAAGACTCAACGTTAGTTTTACAGTGCCTAAAAAGAAGCAAGATGACTAAGACATCCATCTATAGTAAGAGAAAAATTACAAGTATCTCCAAAGGCAGGTCACCAGGTCTGTGATAATTGAGATGGACCCAACTCCCTGAAAAACTTAGAATATTCACATTCAATAAAGCATTAATTTGGGGAATTGAATGCTTTCTCATAAGAATGATATTTATGGATCCTTACTAAAGCAGGTGAAACCAAAAACTGTAATTAATTTCACGGGTTTGGCTTTGTAATGAGGTATGAGATTTGTTGTCACTTGATATTTTGCAGGTGTTGCATTGCAATCTACTGAATACAGGGAAGCAACCTTCAGAGGTAGCCAGTTATCAGTAGTGCTGCTTCTACACCAAAACCATTAAATATATATCTCAAACTTTGAAATGCTTATTGGTTCTGAGGGAGTGACACAGAAACTTCACTGCGTTGATAACTGAAAATAACTGTTTCAATAAGACCCCCAAAACATACCCACAGTTCATTAATGCTTAGTTATCTTTTGGGAATGCAAAATAAGTGGTTTGTTTTTGTTTTTGTTTTTTTTTTTTTTAATATTTCATTCGTAAGAGATTGGCACACTACCAGCTGCCATATGTGTCCATCTGTTTGTCTTGCAGTTTTTAAGCTCATCTTGCTAATTGGGTCCTTTGCCCTCCTCTGGATCTATTCCCTGGACCTACACAGAACAAGCAGTTGATTTTGTGGCACTTCCACTAAGAGCAGTTGAAAAAATGATTTTAAGGTAGTTATATTTTTCATAGAGGAATATAAGTAAGTATGTTAATTTTACTGTTTACTAAGCATGGAAGTGGGATTATTAATCTGTCTTTGCTTGTCATATTTGTTTTCTTAATAATCCATTTAAAAATATATATAGCCCAAAATATTTTCTGTTAATTATGTTGATTTTTTTTATTATAAATGGGTGTAAAACACTCATGCTGTAAGTAAAGATGAATTACATAGACATATTTCCCCCATATTTTTTTGTAAGCCATAAAATAATTAACAAATGCAGATTACCTGCTTATCTTTACTGGTATAAGAAGAAGATTTAAGGTGGAGCTATCTGAGAACATATGTATCATATGCAAATCATTGTTCCAAATGTTGATGATTATTTGAAAAGAAAGCAAGCTATCTAAGGTATAGGCTTACTTTAAGAATATGACACAAGTAGAAATAATAGTGCAAATCAAACAAAACCCACTGATGTAATCAGTGAAACCATACTGATACATTTGGTGTATCTTTTGGAAAATTGTCTTGCCAGATATGAACCAAACACATAATTAAATGGACTGCAGTTATGTTAAAATTTAAATTTATGCTTACACTTATGTTTGCCAGTGATCCCGCTGTAGTCTAGGAAGTACAAAAAATGTATAGTCTAATTCATGTGCATATCTCTGCAAGACTGTGGCTTGAGAAACCAATTTTGTCACTGTGAGTAATTTAGAGTAACACAGTCTAACAACTACAGCTTTCTAATTATATCAATAATTTGGGCAGATATTTTTGATTACTTCAACTGTATCAGATTTAAAATAACAAAAAAACCATAGAGAATACTTCAACAAAATCTGTGTTACTGGCCCAATGAATCATAGAATCATTTAGGTTGGAAAAGACCTTTAAGATCAAGTCCAACCTTTACCCTAACACTGCCAAGTCCACCACTAAACTGTGTCCCTAAGCACCTCGTCTGCCTGTCTTTTAAGTACCTCCAGGGATGGGGACTCGACCACTTCCCTGGGCAGCCCATTCCAATGCTTGACAATGCTTCACCTTGACCCAGTGAAGAAATTTTGCCTAATATCCAATTTAAACCTCCCCTGGTGCAACTTGAGGCCATTTCCTCTTGTCCTGTTGCTTGTTACTTGGGAGAAGAGACCAATCCCCACCTTGCTATAACCTCCTTTCAGGTAGTTGTCAAGAGCAATAAGGTCTCCCCTCAGCTTCCTTTTCTCCAGGCTAAACAACCCCTGTTCCCTCAGCCACTCCTCATCAGACTTGTGCTCCAGACCCCTCATCAGCTTTGCTCTCCTCTGGACATGTTCCAGCAACGCAACATCTTTCTTGTAGTGAGGGGCCCAAAACAGAACACAGTATTTGAGGTGCGGCATCACCAGTGCCAGGTACAGGGGGACGATCGCTTCCCTACTTCTGCTGGCCACACTATTCCTGATACAAGCCAGGATGCTGTTGGTCTTATTGGCCACCTGGGCACACTGCTGGCTCATATTCAGCCAGCTGTCAACCAGTACCTCCAGGTCCTTTTCTGCCAGGCAGCTTTCCAGCCACTCTTCTCCAAGCCTGTAGTGTTGCATGGGGTTGCTGTGACCCAAGTGCAGGATTCATCACTTGGCCTTGTTGAACCTCATGCAATTAGCCTTGGCCCATCAATCAGAAGGAAGGGATGTCATCCAAAGAGACCTGGACAGGCTAGAGAGGTGGGCCTGTGTGAACCTCATGAGGTTCAGCAAGGCCAAGTCCAAGGTCCTGCACCTGGGTTGGGGTAACCCCCAGTATCAATACAGGCTGGGGGAAGAAAGGATCGAGAGCAGCCCTGCTGAGAGGGACTTGGGGGTACTGATGGATGAAAAGCTAGACATGAGCCGGCAATGTGCGCTGGCAGCCCAGAAGGCCAAC